>NC_053470.1:1261783-1561783 GCF_015227805.2 Hirundo rustica
AGATGAGCCTGGAGTGAGGAATTCAGGGGTTTATGGTTCTTGAGGGAATTTTGGTTCCCTTGTTACCTTTGGGACTCTTCTGGTCAAAGAATCCTGCCAGGCTCCATGCTCCTGACAGGTTCTTTCTCCCCCCATTATCCTGCCAAGCAATTTAGCTCTTCCTTAGCCCGAGAATTGCTCTGGAATTAAACCGGTCTTGCTGGAGGAAGTAGTCACAGAGTGCAGGGAATGTTCCGTGGGGCTGATGGCAGCACCCCCCGAGCAGAGCCTGACAGCTCCATTCCACTCAGTGAAAGTGATCCAGCAGCTCCTGCCAGGCTCCTTGGGCCAAATTCTGGCACCTGGGTGTGAAGCAGGAGAGATTGGATTGAAATCCCTGCATTTTACAGCAGGAGCTGGCTGCTGGCCTCGGCCAGAGAATTCCCATTTACAGAACGCTGTTTTCCTTAATTCTGAGCTCCATGGGATTTGTCCAACCCTTCCTTGCTGGTTCACAAAATGCCTCAAGCCCAGAACAAAAGAAACCACCTGTGTCCTTCTCAGAACCTTCCAGGGACACCTCCCACTGTCCCAGGCTGCTCCAACCCCAATGTCCAACCTGGCCTTGGGCACTGCCAGGGATCCAGGGGCAGCCACAGCTGCTCTGGGCACCCTGTGCCAGGGCCTCAACACCCTGCCAGGGAACAATTCCTGATTCCCAATCTCCCATCCAGCCCTGCCCTCTGGCACTGGGAGCCATTCCCTGGGTCCTGTCCCTCCAGCCCTTGTCCCCAGCCCCTCTCCAGCTCTCCTGGAGCCCCTTTGGGCCCTGGAAGCGGATTCTGCTTCCTCACTCTGCTCCCAGATGGATTCACCAAACCTCTGCATTCTCCTGAAACTCCAGGAGTCTGGAGCAGCCTGGAAATGTGGAAGTGACCCTGCTCAGGGCAGGGAGGGGACAGGGTGAGCTTCCAGCTCCTTCCAACCCCATCCAGGCTGGAATTCCATGGTTCTGCCACTTTTCACCCATGGGGAGAACTCTGACAGTTCAGTGGGAACCCAGATCCAGCAGAGATTCCCCCAGTTCTGCCTTTTCCATGGCTCTGGAATGAGGGGAACACTGAGGTGGGAACAGTCTGCCCAGATCCCTGGATTCGCTCACCTGGAGTGACCCTGCTGGAACTCCCCCAGAATTCCCAAATCCAGAGTGGAGGTTCCCTTGTGTAACACCCACAGACTGTGAGCAAATATTTATATTTATATTTATATTTATATTTATATTTATATTTATATTTATATTTATATTTATATTTATATTTATATTTATATTGTATTTGTATTCCCTTAGCTGTGTTGGCCAGGAAAGCAAAACCCAATTGTTGATGAAAATCATCCCTGGATGAGACACAAAGGAGGAAATGAGGGATGCAATAAATACAGCTGCAGGTTTAATTGTCCAAGGGAACTGCTGCAAGTGCGAAGGGGAGCAGATTCGCAGTTTTTTTAAACATTTATCATATGGAAACCTTCCTCTCCTGCAACTGCCAGCTCCTATGGCCATATTAAATAACTTAATTTTTAAAAAGTGGGTTTGGAGCATATTGATCTGCTCTCTTTTGCCTGTTTTCATTCTGTTCCCCCACAATGACCAGACAATAATGACAAAATCAAAATGTGTGTGGCTGTGAGGAAAGAGAAAAGCAGGAGGCTGGGATGTGTTTCCCCATTTTCTCCATAAGGGGATGTCTGTGTGTTTCCTTAACCCTTCAAGCAGCCCTAAAATATATTTAGAGAGAAGCAAGGAAAAGGGAAGGCTCTAAATAGTTTCAGTTTCAAACCTATGAAATGAGAAACTGGGGGAAAAAAACCCCAACAATCTGACAAAAGAAGAGAACGTGGTAAGGATATTCTGAGATGGCTCCAGGACTGAATCCCTTCTGTTCCTTCCTACTGTGGGGATAAAGAGAGATTCTAAATTTATGAAATAGGGAATAAATGAGTGACTGTGCAGGGTGGGGTGAAAACCAACCCCCAGAGGTGTGGAAAATAGAGCCAGAGGCTCCCTGACCTGCACAACCCACCAGGACACGGCCCAGCACAGCCGGGCTGCGCTCAGGAATATTCCTGCTCTCTCCCTCTTTTGCTCCCTGGAGTTTGTGCCAAGCTGAGCTGATCCACCGAAACCTCAGGGGGCAGGAAGAGCAGTTCTGAAATAGAGGGAAATAAATCGGTTCTAAAATAGGGGGAGATAAATCAGCCTCTCCTCCCACCCCTGCCTGTGTTCATCTGCATTTCCCACTTGTTCATCGCCCCGGGTACAGCTGGAAGTGAACAGCTCTGCCAGCAGCACCTGGCAGCTCCAGCTCTGTCTGCCCACGCCGAGTTAAGCCTGGCCTATCTCCTGATCTTCAATCAAGGAGCTGAGCTCTGTCCTTTCAGGAGAAACCCAGCCCAGCTACACCTGGCAGGAGAGTTAAGCCCAGCCTTGAGGACAGGACTGGTTTCAGGACATTTCTCTGCACATTTCCTCAGCTTCAGACGAGCTGGACTTAGCTGGACAACCTTGAACTTGCACCTGAGGGGAAAATTAATCAGAGCTCCTCCTTGGTTTGGTTTATTGGGGCATTTTTAGGCTGGTGAGATGTGAAATACAGGATTTGCTGGGGGCAAAGCAGCTCCAGGAAGGATTCTGAGCCTCTCCTTAACTCTGCATTCTCCTTGTTCGACAAGCCCGTAAATAAAGGGCGCGAGAGCATTTCTTTGCAGTTCTGCTGAGCAAGAGCACTGAGAGAGCTGCTGGGTTATATCTTATGGATTTTATAGCCATAGAAACAATGAAATCCTTCAACACCCTTCAATCCCTGCTCACTCTGAAGGCAGAGCTGAACTCTCGTGGTTCAGTTCTTGCTGCCAGTGACAGCTCCAATTCTGCCCATTTTAGAAAAGCCACACTGGAATATTTGCCCCTTTCGAAAACAAATGAAACACGAAGGAAGGCAGTGGTCCCCAAAACATAAATTAAAGGCGCCCCAGAAGGTCGAATCAACAAAAGTGAGCCCAGAAACTGAAGGAGATAAAAGCAGGGAGGAAAATAAACCTGCAATATTACAGCTCTCAATCCAAGGGATAAATACGTGGATTAATGTTACCATGGTGGTGGCTGACGTTTGGACTTGATGATCTTAAAGGTCTTTTCCAGCATTAACAACCCTGTGATTCCAGGATTTTCTGCCTTTTTCTCCTGGTCTGGGGCTGAGAAACCCCTTTGACTGGAGCAGCACAGGCTGCACTCAGAGCTCTGCAGGTATTTTTAATCCATCTCTCTTCATGTTTATGGAGGAGGGCACAAGGAAATCTCTCAGCTTCAAAGCATCTCCCGAGCTCTGCATGTCCAGGACAGACCCGAGGTGAATGATCCCCTCCAAGCTCCTTCCAGAGCCATTCCAGCGGCAATCAGAGGCAGCAGTTCCTAGAGAAATACCTCCTATCAAATTTAGGAGCCTTCCCTTGGGGAGGAAACATCCATTTCCCCTTCTACCTGTCATTCTTCTTCATTTATGGACTGAATAAGGCATGAAATCGAGCAGGCTTTAGGTAAAAAAATGAGCTGTTCTTGGCAAAGAGAGCCTGAGTGGATAAAAAAAAAAAACCAACAAAAAAAAAACCAACCCCAAACTGTTGGAATCAAGCTGCAGTTAATAGGAGCAAAAATAAATAGAAACAGACTCTAAATGTAAATGAACATTACATCACCACTGGCATTTCAGCTCCTTTTCAAACACAGGAATAGAAGCAGATTTAACTTGCAGAAAGTTGCTGTGTTCACACAGCCTGAGCTGCTTTGGGGGCACAGCCCCGAACCTTCTGCTCCCCAAAACAACTCAAGACTCAAGGAAGGAGCAAGAGGGATCAGGCAGAGGGGGAAAGTCCCAGCTTTCTGGTCAAAAGGGCTTGAGGGAAACAAAATTAACCCTGGGACTTGTTCGTGTCTGCCAGCTGCAGTGGGGCTCACTCCACCTCAGGCAGATTGGAGGTGAAAGCAA
Source organism: Hirundo rustica (assembly GCF_015227805.2). Classification (NCBI taxonomy): domain Eukaryota; kingdom Metazoa; phylum Chordata; class Aves; order Passeriformes; family Hirundinidae; genus Hirundo; species Hirundo rustica. Next base: position 1,265,806 of record NC_053470.1, read on the forward strand.
ATAATTCAGTTCCAGCCCAGGAGAAGGCTGGGCTCTTAATTAAGTGACAGAAAGAGGGAAATAACCCCCACTGCAATTCCAGCAGCTGATCTCTTTCCCAGCTGTCACCTCCCATCCTCCAGATCCACGCTGGCCACGCAAATTCCAGGCACCGTTTCCAGCCTGGAAACAAACTGGGAGCGCTTTTGGGGTGAGACCTTAAAGCTGGAGCACCTCATCCCCCAGGAGCCCCTGCTCATTCCCTGCTCCAGGTATTGGCAGTGCCACCCCATCTCAGGGGGCAGAATGCAGTGAAACCCCCCCCGAGTTCCCAATTCCACGGGACCCTTCCCATTCATGGATTCCTCTGGTGCTCAAGCTGTGCCAGGGAGGCTCAGGTGGGATATTGGGAATAATTCCTTCGTGGAAAGGGCTGTCAAGCATTGGGATGGGCTGCAGGGCTCCTGACGTGCTCAGGTCCTGGAAAAGCCAAGGGAAAACAGGGAGAGTTCTGCAGCCTTCAACATGGTGCCTCCTCCTCCTCCTCCTCCTCCTCCTCCTCCTCCGGGTGCTTTGAGTGATTTCAGGGAATGATGAGTTAAAGGGCAGCAAACAAAGGCAGCTAAAGAAGATTTGAGATGATTTTCCCTCATTCTTACCCACCTCAGGCGCTCAGTTTTGTGCAAGTTTGCGTCTCAGACCTAAAACCAAATTCTTCCCCGTGGGAAGGAGGAGATGGAGCCCGGGCTCCCATGTGCCAAAGCAGGAGTGACAGAGGGAAGGATGTTAATTTAGGAAGGATGGCACACTGACATTTCATCCTGTCTGATGTGGCAGAGAGATTGCATTTTTTTTTTTTTTCTTTTTTTTTTTAACAGGATTAGCTTCAATGTTTCGCAAAATATGTGTTCCCTGTGATTATTTGTAAGGCATCGTGGATGGGCTTGGCACTTCCCTGACAGAAACACCGGCAGGTCCCTGCCTGGAGGGATCCATAACTGGAGCACAGCAAGGGAAGGTGATGGGAAGAGTGGATGGGAGCACAGGGATGCAGCAGAGGGAGATTAGAAGGAGAATTAGGAATTTTTTTATTCTTTCCTGGATTTTTTTTTTTTTCCCTCCTTTTAATGTGATCCATTTTAAATCCAGGCTTAAGATCGGATTCAACTTCAGATTTTTTTTTTCTTTTTTTTTCTGCCCAAACTTTCCTCTGGCCCTGACTGGAGCAGAAAACCAAAAAGTTGAAACTCTTCATGGAATAAAGAGAAGGATGATGTCGGAACAGCCTCACTGTGCCAGGTGGAAGCGTTTCCCTGCAGGTTTATCATTCTGGAAGCAATTCTGGCCCCAAGAAGGGAAAGCAGAGAGGGACATTCCCAGGGAATGACATGTCCAGGGCACAAGGAGGCCTTGGATGTCTCCAGGATTGTTTGTGGAAGGGTTGGGGTGAGTTCCTGGGAGGTGGTTTGGGGCGGCTGGAATGTTTCTGACAGAATTAATTGGAAATCAATCCTCCTGTGGATCCCCATTCCCCGTTCCCTCCCAGGATGTTCCTGCAGTGCAGTCTCCAAGGAGTTCATGGAATTTCTGCTTTTTCCTGCGTGGATAACGGGACACAAACCCCTTTCCTGGCCCTGCAGGAACTCCAGCACTAAAAATCCCCGAGCAACACCTCGGAGCTGCCCCAGGCACCCAGACAGAAGGGGAAGGTGTCCTGAGCTCCTGGCTGCCAGAGGGGGATTTGGGGATTTTGGGAAAAGCGTTGGGTTTCCACCTTTCCCCTGCCTGCAAGGAAGTGTCTGCCACCAAGGAACTGAGCTGGGAGCGGCAATCCCCGTGTTCCTGGAGGGAAACCTTTAGGGTTAGCCAAAGGGGGATGGCACCACCCGCTCCATCCCCCTGTGCCTGGGGACACCGGGCTGAGGGCACGGCAGGGATGTGCTGGAGACCCAAATCCCACTGGAACCCCAAATCCCACTGGAACCCCAAATCCCATTTCAACCCCAAATCCCACTGGCACCCCAAATCCCACTGGAACCCCAAATCCCACTGGCACCCCAAATCCCATTTCAACCCCAAATCCCACTGGCACCCCAAATCCCATTGGAACCCCAAATCCCATTTCAACCCCAAATCCCACTGGAACCCCAAATCCCATTTCAACCCCAAATCCCACTGGCACCCCAAATCCCACTGGAACCCCCTCCTTCTCCACCCTGCCGCCTCCAGTTCCAGGCAGGATGAGCACGTGGAGGACAAAAGCTGCGCTGCAGCCAAAGGCTGGGTGACAAAAAAAGTCCCAAAAAAAACCCCCAGAACTTCAGGAAGCGGCTGGGCGGAAGGGTGAGCTGAGGGAAGTGCTAATTAGATTAGGTGGTAATTAGCTGTGCTGCTCACCACGGCTCAGCCTTCAGCTGTCACTCACCCACTCCCGGAGCCTGTAGAACACATCCCTGTGTGAGGAAACGCCGCCACTTCCCTCTTCCTGCAAAGGCGGAGGAATCCTTGTCCCGGGATGACCAAGCCCAGGGCAGGGATGGGGTGCTCGTCCCTGGAAGTGGTCAAAAAACGTGGATGTGACTTATTAAAGAAATGCGGGTATTGATCTAGTACCGATACTTGTTACCTTGACACGCAAAGCAGTCGCACGAAACGAGAGATTTTCGCAGGGCAGAGACTTTCTCCGATCCAGCTCAAGCTGAGTCAGGGCGGAGAGAGAGCCTCCTTGTTTATTTCTTACTTTTTATACATTTGTGGGTCTGGCTGTGGATTGGCTTCTGGAGTTTTCACCCCTCAGCCGAATGGCCAGACCAACCGTCAGTTACAACTGTTTTCAGGTTAGAAATATGCAAACAAAGGACAGAGAATGAAAAACAAAGGATTTGTTTATGTTACATGTGTGGGAAAAAGGTAGAAACTGCTCCTAATATTGTACAGTAGCTAAAAGGTCTGACTCCATTTTATGAAAATTCAAAAGGCTTTAAAAAACTCAGAAAAACCAGGGTGACAGATACCCAACTGTGACGGACAAAAACTCTCTAACAGTTTAAAGTTAGAAAGTGTATGTTTATTACGGCCGGGCAGCACGCGGGATATTTCCCTAATTCGCACTGCGAAATTCACAGGTAATGACAAAGCCTTTTATTTACAAAAGTGTTGAATATCCAAAATACAAATATATATTCATACCCCTGTCACCTCCCATTCCTCACTTCGTATGCTAATTGGCAAAAAAGGCAATTAAGCATGTGTAGTTTGTTTCTTAAAATGAGTCAGGGGCCTATTCTGGGGAGGGGTCACCTAAAATGAGGAAGTAAGATGAGTCTTCCTCGTCCTGACCTTTCTACCTTTTCAATGCATTCGTGACAAATGAATCCTTGGTAGAACTTATAGTTTCCTGTGTTCCATGGGTCCTTTAAGCAGGAAATCTGCAGCTATCTGATGTCCTATTTACCACATTTTGTTTTTCGTTACAAGCACAGTTACACAAACACAAAGCTGACAAGCAATGAGTTACTAAATCCGGGATAACTTATCTAAGATCCGAGATCCGGCTTCTGTTAACTGGGAACAAAGATTACCTATCTGCTTCAGCTAATTCAGCAACTTATTATCTCAACTTTCCTAAAATCCCTAATTCTTCAAATTGAATGTCTCAGATGTGGCGCTGGAGGACAGGGGCTGGTGGTGCCGGGTGAGCCCTGGACTTGGTGATCCCAAAGCTCTTTTCCAGATATTCTCATGCAAATGGAATGTTTATATTAAACATTTTAATGCACACGATTTAGAGCTCATTAAACAGTTACATTTCAGTCAGAACTCTGGAAGCAACCTCTTTGTGAGGTGTTTTTAATTCCACATTCCCTCTGCAGCAGCGATCCTGTGATTCCGACACGGATCTCCAGGCCCCTTTTGCCTTTTCTGATTTCCAGGCAACATCTCACAGCTCCAAAAGCTTTTGTGGACTTAATCAAGCTTAGACCGAGTCTAAAGTGACCTGGAGCACAATGTTCAGGTGCAATGGATGCTGCTGGAACGGCACCAAAATCCGGTGCCTCCAATTCCGGGCGTCACATCCCATTCAACTTCCAGCTCCCTGAATTAGAAAAGAACTTTAATGGTTGGAGAAGAAACCCCCAAACCGTGAACTGAGAATGAGTCAATGACCTGGAAACCATCACAACTGGAAGTCAAATGGATTCGGAGTCCCAGGTGCCGGCACAAGGAGGGGAAGTGGAGGTGGCAGACTCTGCGCTGGCTCCTCTCCAAAGGGGGGACGGGAAAGCTGGTGGCATTCCCAGCTGTGACATGGGACACATGGCACTGTTCCCAGCTGTGACAGGGGACATGTGGCACCATTCCCAGCTGTGACAGGGGACACATGGTGCCATTCCCAGCTGTGACAGGGGACACGTGGCGCCATTCCCAGCTGTGACATGGGACACGTGGTGGCATTCCCAGCTGTGACAGGGGACATGTGGCGCCATTCCCAGCTGTGACATGGGACACGTGGTGGCATTCCCAGCTGTGACATGGGACATCTGATGGCATTCCCAGCTGTGACATGGGACATGTGGCGCCATTCCCAGCTGTGACATGGGACAGGTGGAGCCATTCCCAGCTGCGACATGGGACACGTGGCGCCATTCCCAGCTGTGACATGGGACATGTGGAGCCATTCCCATCTGTGACAGGGGACACGTGGTGCCATTCCCAGCTGTGACATGGGACAGGTGGCGCCATTCCCAGCTGTGACATGGGGCATGTGATGGCATTCCCAGCTGTGACATGGGACACGTGGTGGCATTCCCAGCTGTGACATGGGACATGTGGTGGCATTCCCAGCTGTGACATGGGACATGTGGTGGCATTCCCAGCTGTGACATGGGACATGTGGTGGCATTCCCAGCTGTGACATGGGACATGTGGTGGCATTCCCAGCTGTGACATGGGACACGTGGCACCATTCCCAGCTGTGACAGGGGACATGTGGAGCCATTCCCAGCTGTGACATGGGACATGTGGTGCCATTCCCAGCTGTGACATGGGACAGGTGGAGCCATTCCCAGCTGTGACATGCAGGGAAAAGGAATCGAAGATTCAGCGGCAGATCAGGAGAGCCAGGAGCTGCCTGGGAACACTAGAGGGAGCAGGGACAAGGAGTAGGATGAGGAGCAGGGACAAGGAGCAGGGACAAGGAACAGGGACAAGGAGCAGGACAAGGAGCAGGACAAGGAGCAGGATGAGGAGCAGGGACAAGGAGCAGGACAAGGAGCAGGATGAGGAGCAGGGACAAGGAGCAGGACAAGGAGCAGGATGAGGAGCAGGGACAAGGAGCAGGACAAGGAGCAGGATGAGGAGCAGGATGAGGAGGGAAGGCAGCAAAGGAGAAAACACTCCAGGTTCTGAGATGGCTTCCAGGGGAAAGGGAAAGGGGAAAGGGGAAAACTGAGAGGGGAAAGGGGAAAGGGGAAAAGGGAAAAGGGAGAAGAGAAAGGGGAAAAGGGAGAGGGGAAAGGGGAAAGGGAAAGGGAAAGGGGAAAGGGAAAGGGAGCCCTCAAATTCCGGGAGCGCAGGAACAAAGGGATGTGTCCGACAGGGGTGTGCAGGACAGGAGGCAGCGGCTGGAATCTCCTTTGGCACAGGTGAGCCGGGCACACCTCACCCCGGCCAGGTGAGCAGCTCCTCTGGAAAGGCCAAACCCCAGCTCCCTGGCAGGAAAGGAAGAGCAGGGATGAGTTTTGGTGCCTCTCGGTGAGCCAGGCAGGGCCGACAGCCCCAGGAGAGACAGATCCGCCTGGTTCTGCCTCAGCTTTGGGCTGGAGCTTCCTTAAACCTCCCAAGCCAATTCCAGGCTTCCCACTGTTTTCCTCTGTGAAATCCAAACAGCTGCACCTCCCTCTCCTGAAATAATCAGGACAGGGCAGGGCAGGGCTGCTCTCTGCACACTTCCGTTCTCTCCTGCAGAGGAATTTGGAGCTGTTTGCACCCGGGTTTTTTGTTTGCACCCTGTGCTCCCAGGAGCTGCTCCCTGACTTGGTGAAGAGCTCATTTGTTTGCAGCTCCTTGGAAGCAGCTCCGGGCACCGAGGAGATGCCAATTAATGTCCAGGCAGTTAATTTGGAGAGGGGCAGGAGGAAGCAGGGCTTTGAACTGCTCCAAGGCTTTGTTCCCCCTGCACTGGGAAATGCGAGCAGCACCTGAGCTGGTTTGGGGTCCGGGAGGTGAATTTGGAGATGATTTATTTCAGCAGATGCTGGCCATGAGCTGTGCATGTGCTGCTCTGTCAGGATGGAGCCTTCCTTAGCTCCTAATAAATCTTAAACCTCTCCTTAGCTCCTAATAAATCTCAAACCTCTCCACCAGAAGGTTGGCACAGCCTTCTGAGAAGTGGCATTTTGACAGGATTTTTTTTTTTTTTTTTTCATCATTAACGTTTGTTTTCGCGAGTTTTCCCTGCAAAGTGCTGGATCTGCATCCCAGCACATTTGGGTGAAATTCCTCCGTGTCACTTCTCCTTCCAAAAAGGCTCTGAAAAAAGGAGATTTGTCTTCTCTGGGAGCATCGTGAGAAAGCCATTGGAAAGGATTTATCCCAGTCTTATCATATTAATATATATTTTAATTATTATTATCGGTAGAACTCACAATTAATAATCATGGACTCTTAGCAGCTATCAGGAGTAGCCCACACAATTTCATGGAGGCGACACCAGTCCTTTTGTGGGGATCCCAGCCCAGTTCCCAGCTGCCCAAGGGCTCCTTTTGCTGGCACCGATCCCACTTTTGGCAGAACTGTTCAGCTCAGTGAGATTAAAGTCAGTGAAACTCCCAAGGCTAAACTCATTTTCCAGTTTTTTTTTTCAGGAGGGAACGCTCCTGAGGTCAGCCTCAGTTTGCTGAGGCAGGATTTCAGCCTCCCTCACTGGCACAGAGCTCCCAGGGAAGGAAAGCTGGTTTGGACAAATCCAATCAAACTGTGCTGGGGGAGAGCAAACACCACAAACCCTGGGATTTGCTGACACGGGGGCTTGGCCATCACACGAACGGAGTTATCAGAGATCTCCTGAGTAGCTACACCAGTAAAAAAAGGGATTTTTTTCCAGCCCAGGTGCAGCTGCACAAGGGTTTGGAGTGGCAGAATGAAAAGAATTTAAAATCCCACCTTGGCGTGAGACGGTGCCCAGTCCTGCACCTGGCTCACAACAAGCCCAAGGAACGCTCCAGGAGGAGGGGCTGGAAAACTGGGAAGGTTTTTCTGCACATGAGCTGGGTGTGAAACCCCAGGTGTGCCAGGGCACCTGGGCTGTGCCAGCCTGGCGTGGGCTCTGGGAGAGGGAACGACTGAGGGAGCCACAGAGCGCCAACAATCCCCTCACACCGGCGGTGAGGAGACTTTAAACCCCCAGAACTGTGAATTCACAGCCCAAGCCGTGTGCACTCACAGCGGATATAAAGAGTATTTTTATTCCCAGCAACTGCTTGGGAATAAAAAAACCCTCAGCGCTAAATCTTGGTGTCCAAACAGCAGCACAAAAGTTATCAAACAGCTGTCGAGAGAAACAAAACCAGAAGGAAAACAAAGCAGAAACCTCGTGGTGCTTGCTGTGATTCCGAGGGTGACGGGTGCTGCTGTGCAGGGAAAACTGGGAATGCAGCACAAAACACAAACATCCTGCTGCAGCTCCACGGCAGGAGGGACAAGGAGATCCCCGGTGGTGAGACGTGACTTTAAAGAGTTAAGATTTTAGCTAAGGGTTAGAAGCAATTTCTATTGATCAAGATGTAAGTTAGATTAGGAAATGGTAGGTTAATGATTATTAGATGCCCAAGCTAGAGCTAACTGTTCTATTATGAGCTTGTTTATAGAAAAAGTGGAGTAAGTGAACCGTCATAAGAACAGATTGAAATCAGTAAGAACAATGGCCAGCACCTGGACTTGGCATCAATCAATCATGAAGCAGGGGACCTTGGACAGTGCCAGAGGGTCACAGAGACCTGATGAAGACTCTCCTGACTTCATCCTTTGAAACCACTGACCCAATTTGAGACCACCGACCCAATTCAAGAGAAGGATTGCACACGCGTGAAGGACCGATGGCCTCATTTTAATACAGAGCGGGGATGGGAGGTGCTGGGGTTATGCATACGTATTGTAGGTAAGATCTTGGAAAATAAATAGAGAGCAAAGAGCCTTGTTTGGGGCGGCCACGCCTTTCGGAGATGACTCCCGTGCCAGTGAATAAACATACCACTGAATAACTTTAATTAGTTAGAGGGGTTTTGTCCTTGACTACATCGGTTTTCAATGACTCAGTGGGATCGGGAATGCAGGATTCCCTCGGGAGTAGCCGGATTTAGCCCAGTCTGTATTTTCAGTCCTGTTTCCTTCGGGCTGCCCAGAGAGGTGGGATTTGCTCCTGGATCCCTGCCCAAGGCCAGGCTGGACATTGGGGTTGGAGCAGCCGGGGACAGTGGGAGCTGTCCCTGCCATGGCAGGGGTGGCTCTGGGTGGCTTTGAGGTCCTCCCAACCCAACCCAACCCAACCCAACCCAACCCAACCCAACCCAACCCAATGCAGTCTGTGAATTTTATAATCCTGAAATCATCATCACACAGGTGGAACTGGAAGGGCTTTAAGGTCCCTTCCAAAAAAAAAAACCCAAACCCATTCCACAACTGTAGCTCCTGGAGCCATTGGTCAATTGAAATCCAGTTTCAGAAGAGCTCAGAGGAAATTGTGTTTTGGGAAGAACAGAGCGGATGGAGCAAAGGAGCAGGAACAGCCTCCTTAAGCCACTCCTGTGACTAAGAACAGGATCAGCTGGCTCTTTCCTAGCCCCAGCCCCTGGTGACTCAGGAGTGGGGGATGGAAATGTCCCCCTGGCCCTCAGAACCCTCCCAGGAGCGTGGGGTGGCACTGGGGGGTGGCTGAGGGACCCCGGGCACAGCTCCAGCCTGGAGCAGCAGCGGGATCCCAAAGTGTCCCTCAAAATGAGGTTTAACTTCCCCAGGGAGTTAAACTCGACCTGTTCCCAACATCCATCAGCAGCCCCCAGCCGCTTCCCCAGGGGGAAGCTCCACACTAACTCCACTTCGTGCCGGGAAATGAGGCAAAACAGGGGAAATGTTGGGAAGGACTCGTGCTGGAACGCTGCTGGCAGAGCCTGACCCATGCTGCTCCATCAGGGCTGTTCCTGATCACCTCCAAATCTGCCTGGGAGCTCTTTGTGAGCCCCCCTGGGGAGGACACTGCTCAGGGTGCCAGCCCCTCCCAAGAACTGCTCTGTTTCTGTCCCATCTGGGGTGCCAGTTGTTTCTGCCCATCCCAGGGACGGCAGTTGTCGGGGGCTCCTTTTTAGGAGCTTAAATTCCCCGGCATTCAGGTGGTTTTAGAGTCCTGGCCCTCTGCAAAGCTCTGTGCCAAACGCAGGAAAAGACGGAGTCTTCAAGGTTACATGCTTCGTTTATTAGTTCTTATCTTACAATTTTCTCAGTGTCCAAAAGATGTTTGCCGCGGCTCAGACATCTGGTGACTCCCCCTGTCTCTGGGCTGTCCTTATCTTTTATACTAATTGCTACATATTCTTTATTTACTATTTATTACTAATGTCTATCACTATTACTAAAAAGGTCATCTCTACTCTGACCCAATCCTCACTAACTACTTTGTGCCAACGTCACTGCAGAAATGGAGTGAGGGAACAAGAAGGAAGAAGAAGGAGACAACGCCCCAAATTCTCCATCTTGCCCCATTCACTCCAATGCCAAGAATCCCTAACTCACTGTTTTTTCACCCTGTGATATACTAAACTACTATTTTTACACTCTTGTGGCCTGCAATGCTTCCTGCAGTGCAAGAAGCCTCTCCCATGGACTGAGATCAAATCCAGTGTCTCTCTGAGCTCTGGGCTCTGGGCTGGGGTCCCAGACCCCCCTGCCCAGGTCCCTGACCCGCCAGAGCAACCAAAGGAATGCCCTGGACTCCAACACTGCTCTTTTTTTTGGGATATTTGTGCTCCCAGATCATGCTGAGGTGGCACAGGCAGTCTGGGACTCTCCAAACCTCATCCCTCTGTATTCCAGTTGCCTCCAGCCGCAGTTCCTGACTCGGGGCCTGAGACAGCCCCAAGGCTGCTGCAGCAGTCAGGGATCCTGGGTCCCTGTGCCAAAGGAATTGGGAGAGGAAACCTCCCCATTGCTCCAAGGACACCTGAAAAGGGAATGTGTGGGGAGCTTGTTCCAGAACAGCGGCAGGGCTCCCCCAGCTCTCATCCCACTCCAGTAAAAGCTGTCCCAGAGGGGTCACCATCATGGATGTGAGGGGCTAAAGCTGGGGATGCTTCCAGGATAACTTAGCACGGACTCACGGGATGCTTTGGGTGGGAAGGGGCTGTAAACACCAACAACTGCCATGGCAGGGACAACTGCCAATGTCCCAGGGTGCCCCAATGTCCAGCCTGGCCTTGGGCACTGCCAGGGATCCAGGGGCAGCCACAGCTGCTCTGGGCACCCTGTGCCAGGGCCTCAACACCCTGCCAGGGAACAATTCCTGATTCCCAATCTCCCATCCAGCCCTGCCCTCTGGCAGTGGGAACCATTCCCTGTGTCCTGTCCCTCCATCCCTTGTCCCCAGCCCCTCTCCAGCTCTCTTGGAGCCCCTTTAGGCCCTGGGAGGTTTCATAGAGATGAGGAAGCCAAACCTTCAACCCCCCAGGTTTAGCCAGTTAACCATGGCTGGGTTCTGGCCAAAACGTTCCTCTGTGGCTCTTCCCACTCCTGATCAACTTGTATTCCACTGCCAGGAGTGGCCCTGGAGAAGTTCTTTGACCACTGATCCTCCATTATTAAATGGGAGGTTAATTAAAGACCCTAAAGCATTAATCATTGATTTCCAGGCCTTGCTGCAGCATTAACCTGTTCCTCGGGGGGTTAAACCTGTTGCTCTTGTGCCAGGATTAGGAGATTTAGAGAAAAAAATCACTTTTCACTTACACCCTGAAACAACAGAACAGAAGGACTCCAAGATAACAATATCCTCAACCAGAGAGACTGGATTAAAACCTCATTTGTTTCAAAGCAAATAAGGAAACCCCACAAGTTCCTGTTTACCAGCCCCGTTCCCCGCAGCCCTGCCCATGCTAACGATGATCCCAAACGTTGCTGGTTTGCCTTTGTCCAGCCCCACGGGGCTCTCAGGGCGGGAGCTGGGCTCTGTCCTGCCCAAACACGGCGGGCAGAGCCCAGTTCACCCAGTTCCACCAGTGCGAGCCTCAGCGCCACGCTGAGCCGGCAGCTGAAGGCCCCAAATTTGCATTTAGGAATAACCTGAGAGAGAGAACCCCTGGAGCCGCCAAAACGCCTCCCAGCAAATGTTTATCACACTCTGCTCCAGAAAACAGACCCGGGGGAGCAGCGGGAGGAGCGGAGCAGCCAGGAAAGCTGACATTTGTGTCAATCCAACCCCGCAGTTCCCGGCCCTGCCGCCTTCCAGGGTCCATCCCCGGATTTAGCGCACCAGCTGCCGCTCCCGCAGCGCCCTGCCGGCGGGAGCGTGAAAACCCACCCGGCTCACGGCCGAAAAACCACCACGGCTGGGCCTGGCACACCACGCTGCCGCTTGGAAACCCCAGGAGAAGATCCCAGAGGGCAGAAATCCCGGGACTGGGGTGCAGGCCCAGCTGGGATCTCCAGTGCCACCTCACTCACTCACACACACACTCACACTCACTCACTCACTCACACTCACCCGCTGCTTCTCCCGCAGGACCCTCGCCTGGCTCTGTAAGAAATAAATTCCTAAGATATGAGCTCTTAGTTACTGTTAAAAGTTACTGTTCTAAGTTTAGTAGTTCATTGTTGGACCCCAGGGCATTCCTTTGGCTGCCCTGGAGGGTCAGAGACCTGGGCAGGGGGGTCTGGGACCCCAGCCCAGAGCCCAGAGGGACACTGGCTTTGATCCAGTCCATGGGAAAGGCTTCCTGCACTGCGGGAGGGATTGCAGGGCACAAGAGTGTGAAAGATTGGAGTTTAGCTCATCACAGGGTGAGAAAACAGTAAATTTAGATTTCTAGCATTGAAGTGAATGGGGGCAAGATGGAGAATTTGGGGCGTTGTCTCCTGCTTCTTTCCTCTTCCCTCACTCCATTTCGGCAGTGACGTTGGCACAAAGTAGTTTAATGGGGATTGGGTCAGAGTAAAGATGACCTTTTTAGTAATAGTGATAGGCATTGGTAAGAGATAATAAACAAAGAATACGTAGCAATTAATATAAAAGATAACGACTGCCCAGTTCGGGAGGAGTCGGGGCGTCGTCAGATGCCCGAGCAGCTGCAAACATCTCTCATGGGGCGCTGAGAAAATTGTAAGATAAGAACAATAAACGAAGCACGCAACCTTGAAAAATCAGAATTTGAAGACTCCGTCTCTTTCATCCGTTTGGCTCAGAGCTTTGCAGAGGGCAAAAAAGACTCTAAAACCCACCTGAATGTTGGGGAACAAACCTGACAGTTCATAAGCAAACACTTGTTTGTTTGTACCCCTATTCCCTACTCTCTACTCTGTGCTGTACTCCCTTTCTGTCGAGCGTCACCGCCTCTGCTCCCAGGAGACTGTGCGCTCAAGGACATATCCATATGCAAATTAAGATACACTTGGCACAAAAGACCCCCAGAGACAAGGAGCCACCAGATAACTGGGGACTAGAAATAACAACTCGAGCCCGGCAAAACGGTACGGAACCTCGGATCATCGATTGGAGCCAGCCCTGTGTCGTCACCATGACCCCGGTAGTTCTTGACCAGGACACCCCTGAGACTTGGAGCCATCGTTGTCTTCCCAGAGACTCTTTGGATGGCAAAACTGAACCACCTCCTCCTCCGTGTCGTCCATCAGGAGCAGCGGCGGTGTGCGCGACCCCTCGAGTTCCCCACCCAGAGCTGTCCGTAATAAAGGCCTTTGAAAAGGAGCTGCTCTCCTGGCCCATTTGTAACGGCTCGGTGGAGGACTCGGAATTAACGAGCGGCAATCGCAGCAATCACACAGAGGTGAGAGATTTGCAGGGCAGAGTTGCTCCTCAGAGAGAGCCCAAGGCTGAGCTCTCTGCCTGTTTATTTCTTACATTTTATACATTTGTGGGTCTGGCTGTGGATTGGCTTCTGGGGTTATCACCTCCCAGCCCAGTGGCCAGACCAGCTGTCAGTTACAATTGTTTTCAGGTTAGAAATACGTAAACAAAGGACAGGGAATGAAAAACAAAAGGTTTGTTTATGTTCCCATGTTTGAGAAAAGTGAAAACTGCTCCTAATGAGTCGTCGAAAACCGATGTAGTCACGGACAAAGACCCTCTAACTAATTAAAGTTAGACAGTGGTATGTTTATTCACTGGCGGGCGGCACGGGAGTCATCTCCGAAAGGCGTGGCCGCCCCGAACAAGGCTCTTTGCTCTCTATTTATTTTCCAAGATCTTACATACAGTACATATGCATAACCCCAGCACCTCCCATCCCCGCTCTGTATTAAAATGAGGCTATCGGTCCTTCACGCGTGTGCAATCCTTCTCTTGAATTGGGTTGGTGGTCTCGAATTGGGTCAGTGGTCTCAAAGGATGAAGTCAGGAGAGTCTTCATCAGGTCTCTGTGACCCTCTGGCACTGTCCAAGGTCCTCTGCTTTGTGATTGATTGATACCAAGTCCAGGTGCTGGCCATTGTTCTTAGTGGTTTCAATCTGTTCTTATGACGGTTCACTTACTCCACTTTTTCTATAAACAAGCTCATAATATAACAGTTAGCTCTAGCTTGGGCATCTAATAATCATTAACCTACCATTTCCTAATCTACCCTACATCTTGATCAATAGAAATTGCTTCTAACCCTCAGCTAAAATCTTAACTCTTTCAAGTCATGTTTCACTAATATTGTGCAGAAGATAAAGAATCTGACTCCATCTTATGAATGAGTAGAAGGCTTTAAAGAAACTCAGGAAAACCAGGGTGACATCAGCTCTGTTTTCTCTCGCTGTGCAGCCCCTGGCTGGATGTTTTACTGCACAAAAAGATCATCTCCTCTCTGCTTAGTCTAACCCACTTTTCGTCACCAAACTCAGGTTCCGCCCTGAGCACGCGTTGTTAATTTATTCCTGGTTTTTCCAAGGTTCACATTACAAATGCATTTTTGATTAACTCACTGTCCCGATTTTATCTTGACTGATTGGTGAAAAAAAAAAAAATAAATATTAGGAAGTTGCTGTGTTGTAGAAGCCTTGGTTAATTTGGGATATCCAGTTTGGACTCGGCAGGAATGGGGAGAGCAGGACAGGATGAGGGACACTGGCAGCGGGAATGAGAGCTGAGGGAGCAGGGATGGATGCGCAGGGAAGTGGAAAACACAGGGATTTCTGTCACAGAACCCAGAGCGGGCTGGGTGGGAAGGGACCCTAAAGCACATCCAGCTCCCCCTGCCCCGGGGCAAGAGGGAATGAAAGGAAATTCCAGGAATGCCAGGCGTGGTGCTGGCAGGGATCATCCTGGGAGTCCAGGATCATTTCAAAGAACCGTTCCAGGGATCACCCTGGGATTCCAGGATCTTATCAAAGAACAGTTCCAGGGATCATCCTGAGATTCCAGGATCATTTCAAAGAACCGTTCCAGGGATCATCCTGGGATTCCAGGGTCAAGTCAAAGAACCATTCCAGGGTCATGTCAAAGAACCATTCCAGGGATCATCCTGGGATTCCTCTGGGTCATGTCAAAGAACAGTTCCAGGGATCATCCTGGGATTCCAGGGTCATTTCAAAGAACCATTCCAGGGATCATCCTGGGATTCCAGGGTCATGTCAAAGAACCACTCCAGGGATCATCCTGGGATTCCAGGGTCATTTCAGGAGCCTCCTCAGCAGCCCCGACCTTTGCAAGCCAGCTCTGCAGAGCCAGGCCTGGCTGTCCTACCTGCGCTCCCCCCACACCTCCAGAATGTTCATCCTTCAATCCAAGCTTTTCCCAGGAGGGTTTTGATCCGGCAAAGGAAGCTCATCAGCTCTCCAGTCACCAGGATTTGTGTAGATGTGCACAGGAGCTGATCTCGGGGGGGAAATCCCGATTTCTCTTTCTCTGGTGCTGGATTTCTCCCTCGCAGAGCCAGGAGCGTTTCATGGGGAGGAAGCAGAAGTGTCTGCCGGTGATCCCAGGATGTCTGTGCAGCCCCAGCTCCTGATGCTGGTCACCCCCAGCTGCTCTAAACCTGCTTTTACACGCCCACAGCAAAAGGCATCCAGGAAATCTGCCCCAAAAGGGAATTTCCTCTTTGCATCTGCTGAGTTACAGCCCCGGGCCACAACCCAAGGCGCCGCTGATAGTTCTGGGTGCTCCCATCCCCACAAGGACACCACAAGGCTCCTTCCCAGGAATCCTTCAAGGCTCAGAGCACACCTGCAGCAGCGTTGCTCTCCATGAATATCATCTGCACTGTCTCTCAGTTCCTCTGGGATTGTCCTTTCTCTCCCCAAATGGCAGATTAATTAGGAATTTCTGACCTCCTCCCTCAGGTTTTTGTATTTTCTGCGCCTCTACCGCACCCCCCTCCTTCCTGGAATAAAGAATTCAGGAGCTGTCGGTTTTCCTCAGGAGCCATTTCAGGGACAGGGGAGCAGCCTGCGAATTCCAGCAACGCCTGGGAAATCCCAGACCTCATTCCACATTTCATGATGGGGCTGAATGCAATTAAAATGAGTGAGACTGACAGAGCAGCAGTGCTGCCTGAGCCACTTTGACACGACGAGCTCTTGACTGATTTCTTTATTGAATCAGTTTTATCTCTCCTAATAAAGCCGAACCTCCCAGCGAGGGTGGGAGGGAACAACAACCCCACACAAACTTTCTGCATGATGAGCTCTCATCTCACCCTGCTCGCCTCTAAATTTTGCTCTTCCTGCAGTCAGCATTGGTGACTTTAGCCAGTGAGGAGGAATTGGATGGCCTGGCATTGATGGGAAACTTTGCTTTTATTAATTCTGGTTTTGGTGCCTCCCTGTTCAGCTGGGATTAGGAGAAGCCACATTCCGGATTCTCTGCTCCAAGAGGAGATGGGGACCCGTCAGAGGTGAGGAACCTGCTCCAATCTCTGCGTGAGAAGAGCACCTTGACAACACTGAGGACGTGGAAAAACCAACATCTCCTTGGGAATGATCTCCTTGGGTCACCCACTGCATCCAGGGACACCTTCCACGATCCCAGGCTGCTCCAGCCCGGCCTTGGACACTTCCAGGGATCCAGGGCAGCCACAGCTGCTCTGGGAATTCCATTCCAGGGCCTCCCGTCCTTCACAACCCAGAATTCCTTCCTAAAGTCTGACTGAAATCGAGCATTTCCTGATTTTCTGGGAATTGCAAGTTTTCCTCGAGGGGCTGGAGCTCTGCCTGTCCCTGGTTCAGCAGCTCCCTGAGAGCCACGATCCTTAAATTATCGATACAATTCCTGACCTGTTGCCAGCCTTAAACCAGAGGAGGTTCAGGAAGCGAATCTGGCAGTGTGAGGAATGTGAGTGGATTAGTCACAGGGGATTAAGAGCAAGCATTTGAAGAAAAGCTTAAATGTAGCATAAAAATACATTAGAATCTTTTCAGACATTCCTTCTGGGCTTAGCTCATTGGCAGAGTGTTGGGGAGAGTGAAATGTAATAAAAGCAGGGGAAAAAACTCCCCTTGCACCAATGCAAACAGGGAGGAATTTGCATTCCCGGGTCTTTGCATATGTATATGGGTGAATCTATATAAATATGCATTTAGACACACATTATATATAGATTTTTTTCCCTTGACATCAGACACTTCAGCAAGAAGCAGTGCATAAAAATATAAAAGGAAAGTTTGGTGAAATGCAGGGGACAGAAAACTTCAGCCAGCGAGGAAGAAAGAACTCGGGGATGAAATGTAACTGTGGGGTGAGCAGGGCTGTGAAAGCCTTTGGCAGGTCTGCTCCTGCCCGGCGATGCAGAGAGCGTCACAAAATATCCCCAAACACCCCGAGGGGCTGTGCAGAGCGAAGGAGCCGTGCTGAAATCCAGGCCAAACGCAGGATCCACACCAAGCTCCGTGTCCAGGCCACGAGCCCCAGGTTTTCCCAGGGAAATCTCCCCTTCCCCTGTGCCAGGCAGGGAAATGCCAGCCCCGGGCTGGAGCAAAGCTGCCAAGAGCTTTCCCTGCACTTTGCCCTTCCAGGAACCAGCTGGGGCTGGATTCTCCCTCCAGCAGGAGCGGCTGGATCCCTGGATCCTCTGGGAGCCACGGGAAGCAGGGGACAGCTTCTCCCTTTTCTGGGGAGAGGAAAGCAGAGAATGGGAAGTTGTGCTCCAGCCAGGACTGCCCTGCTCACCAGGGACTCAGCTTTGCCTTTGGGTGCTCTCTGATGTGAGGGTTGTTTTCCTGGTGTGATATCCTCGTTCACATCCTCTCTAACCCACAGGCTTCATTAAGGAGTTGCCAAGAATCAACATCTCGACTGTTCCAGCCTTTAAGTGCCAAGGCTGGATGATTTTCTGCAAGCTGAAGGAAGGAAAGTCCCTCTGTAGGCAGCTGCCACTTGTTCCATGGCTGCTTGAGCCGGTTTTGGCTGCAGCAGACACCCTCCCCTGGGTGTTTATCCTCCCTGGACGCACCAGTGGCAATTCCCCCGGTGCCCAGCTCCCTTCCATCGGGTCCCCTGCCTCAGGGTGGATTTTCTGTGGGGCAGAAAGCTCCTGGCAGCAGAGGAAGGAGCCAGCCTACTTCCCAAAGCTCATTTCTGTCTCAGAGTGTGGACACGAGGAAGGTGGAGAGGGTGGGATGTGACTCCAAGGCAGATGGAAATGCACAAGAACAGTTGCTTAGCACCTATAAAAGTCAGGCCCACTCCTTCACACGATACGTGTGTATTTAGGGATCCACACTGCACAATCCACGCTCCAGTTCTGGCCTCTGAATAACCTAAACCCACCACAGCTCGTTGGGAGTGTGTGCTGATGAAATAAACAATGATATCAAAAGTCACACGGATCCTGCTGCGGTCCTGGGGACGAATGTTGTGTTATAGCTGTGCTTGGGAGCTTTGCTGACCATTAGTGAATCAGAAAAAGCAGCAGAAGGTGCTGCAGGAACCCGGTCCCACAAGGATTGCTCAGCCACAGGGATCAGGCAGCAGCCTCCAGCCTTTGTCTGAGCAGGAGATGCAATTTAAAGGTCTGAGACAGAGCAAACCTTCCACCTGGACCATGGCATGTGCTGCTTTGGGATGGGTCTGCAGCACCCATTTCTCTGGGGCTCCACGGCACAGCTGGGCAGAGCCACAAACGGCAAAGGAAAAAGCCGTGGGAATGCTCGGCAGGACGAACGCGCTCAAAGGCGCTCGGAAGCTGAAAACATTTCTTTCGCATCCCGCTCTATTTCGTACTCGGTCAGGAAAACTCACCCGGTAAAAGGAGCGCGAATTTACCCCGCTTCATGGCCAGACAAGGGGAGGCAGCGGCAGCGCCGAATTCCCATCATCTCCCCGGCCTTTGTCTCGGGCTGTTCCCCGCCTCTCCCCGCCGCTGGCCGTGACTAACTCGGCTTTCTGCCAGTGACCTGATTCCGCACCGCCACGCTCCTCCCAGCTCGGCGAGGCTCCCCATGTGATCCCTTCTTCCCCCTAAATAAAGTTGACAAATTCGGCCGGGCTCAGATGGTGCTGCCGAGGGGGTGTGGAGCGCTTCCACCCTCGCTGCAGCTGCGGCACCGCCGGGTTCGGGTCCCAGCACGGGCCAGCACCGCCGGGTTCGGGTCAGCACCGCCGGGCTCGGGTCAGCACCGCCGGGCTCGGGTCAGCACCGCCGGTTCGGGTCAGCACCGCCGGGCTCGGGGCTCCCTGCCCCGGCTCCCTGCCCCAGCCTGTCCCGGCGAGCCGGGAGGACGCGGCCGGAGCAGGTGAGTGAGCGGCTGCGGCGGCTCCTTTGTGCGGAGGTGCGGGAGGGAAGGACAGCGGGGGCGATTCCGAAATGCCCCCGGCCCCGGCCCTGTGCCCTCCCCGCTGTGCGCAGGGCACTGCGCCCATTCCCGGAGGGCTGCGCCTCCGGAGCCGAGTGCGGGCGATGGGCACGGGCAGCGCCTGCGGCAGAGCCCGGGGATGCTCCGCTGCATCCCGGCCCCGCAGCCCCCGCGGGGACACGGCTGGCACGGTTCGGTACCGGTGTGCAGGCTGGTTCTGTACCGGTGTATGAGCTGGCACGGCTCGGTACCGGTGTGCAGGCTGGTTCTGTACCGGTGTACGGGCTGGCACGGCTCGGTACCGGTGTGCAGGCTGGTTCTGTACCGGTGTACGGGCTGGCACGGCTCGGTACCGGTGTGCAGGCTGGTTCTGTACCGGTGTACGGGCTGGCACGGCCCCGCGATCCCCGTGGGCAGGGCTGGCACAGCAGCGGGCAGCGTGGTACCAACGTGCGGGCTGAATGGCACGGCAGCAGCGTGCGGCACTGGCACGGCTCGGTACCGGTGTGCAGCATGGCACCAGGACTGCCACGGGCCAGGCTGGCACGGCTCGGTACCGGTGTGCGGGCTGGCACCAGGACTGCCACGGGCCAGGCTGGCACGGCACGGTCCCTGCCAGGCTCCAGGGCTGTCCCCAGCCGGGCTGTGACGCTCCGGGCTGGGTGACCCCGCTGCCAGAGCCGCGGCTCCCAAAGCTGCACCCCTGAACACACCTGCCCCTCCTCTCCATCCCCGGGCTCCCGGGACCCCTGACCCTTCCCGACCCTCCCAAACCTGCCCCGCTGCTGCGGCTGAACCCCTCGGGGGTGTCCCCGTCCCCTCCCAGCCCCGGCAGTGCTGCCGTGGCCATTCCAACACGTTCCCCGAAGCCACATCGCTTTTCCCGTCGGGAACGGGGCTGGAAGCTCAAAGGAAGGGCAGGGCTGTGAGCACCGAGCGCTCCGAGCCTTCATCCCCGCCTTCAGCCTCGGTGCCGGGACCGGTTCGGCTCCCCGGGCTGCCGGTGCGGAGGAGGGAAGGGTGCTCCTGCTCACCTGCAGCTCCCAAATCCCACAGAAACTATTCCTAGTCTGGGCTGCGGGAGAAGAAGTGTGATTTTATTCCAGAAATGTACAGACAAAGCAGCTGCCTCCGAACTGACACTCATCACTCCCCCTCCCAGCCCCTGCTCCCTCCCACCCTTCAACTTCTCATTTTCCTGCGCAATTGAAAGGTGAAATTCCCTGAGCACTGAATTTATTGCGGTCCCGTTCATCAAGAGCAGGAGAGTTTCCTTTTGAAAGGAGATGGATGGAAACTGGAATGTTCAAACAATCTTTTGCTCTTTGCAATATATATTTATTTTTAAGAAATCTGTCCCAGGAGTTTCAGTCAGATTTTAGATCCGAGATTAAGGCTGCAGCATCCCAGCTGTAATGGCTTTCCTTGCTCGTGGTAAGGCAGGAGAAAATGGGAATGGAGAGATTAAATAGGGAGGGGGACACAAACCCAGGTCCAGTTTGTTCATCCCTTCACAATCAGGCCAGAATTCAAACTTCACCTGTACACCAAATGAGAATTGAGCAAAGAGGCCATTGATTGGCTTAAGGTTATATTTTATGAGGGTTTTTAGGTTTGGGTGTTTTATTTGAATTCAGCTCTAAACAGCTTTCAGTTTTCATTTCCCTTCTAACTCAACAATTAATCCTCCACCTGTACCTGCACTACTTGTCCTGCCTCCAAAAATCCTGTAACTTTGGGGCAAATTGAGCCTAAAAAACAGCAAATGGGGGAAAAAATTAAATCTAAAATAAAAATCACTGAGCAGTTTTAAGCTCAGTGTAGGTTTGGGGACTGCTCACTCCAGGGTTTCCAGGTACAATAACATCTAAAATATGGACCAAGGGGAAATTCCCAGGCAGCCTCTGTAACCGCAGCATGGAACTGCTCCTGATCTTGGAGGGGAAGAGCAGCATAAAAAATAAAATTTCAAAGGGACAGAGAATCCCCACTTTGCAGGGTGTACTCTTGAGCTGATGGTGGGAGCCTGCTCCTGTGGCAGGAACAGCTGCTGGGGAACATCCACCCTCCAAAAACAGCAGCAGCGGCGCTGCTTGGAGAAAAACAACCTCAACAGAGCTTTTAGAAGGCGGTGAAGCCTCCTTGGAGGGGAGCACGTGGAAGGAACATGCTCAGAGAACACCTGGATACAGCACTGCTCTCCAGGCTTAAAAAGGAAAAAAAGAAAAAATCCAGACCCCTTCCTAGATAGAAATAATTATTATTATTATGTGAAAAGAATAAACCCCAATGTCTCCTCCTCACACGTCTGGGGAGCATTTCATGGAGATTTAAAGCCGCCCTAAAAATGGCATCCAAGCGTTGCAATGGTCAGGATAATAAACTTCCCTCTCACCACTCGTCCAAGGATTCCAGCACTCAGGATAATAAACTTTCCTCACATTTCCTGGATGAGAGGGTTAAAATATCTATCCCAGTGGTTGGTTTAGGGAGGGAATCCATCAGTTGCTCCCTCTGTCCGTGACCTAGGCGCAGCTTGTTCCCAGGAACATTCCACGAGGATTTGCACAGCCCAAAGCTCAGATTTGCCAAAACAGGCAGCGACAAGGAAGCTGTGATCACACCCTAAAAGCTGCTGGTGTTTATCAAATCACACTTAGGCTAAATTAGCACATTAGACTATCAGAGGTCACCAATAAAATCAGTGGGATGGAAATCAGCTCCAGAGAGAGCCTAAAGCCAAACACACCTGTGGCTTTTAATTAATCTACACCTCAGGGATTACTCGATTAAAATTAAAACCAGAATTAGCCTCACGTGGGTCCTCTGTCAAACAAAGGCCCAGGAAAGCAGCGCCTCACATTTATGACCGTGCTGAGCACAGCCCCTGCCCACAGCAGCTCCTCTGGACCCCAAAAATGCCCGGGATTCTTTTGCTCAGGATCTCTCAAGGCAGAGGGAAAACGGGATCAGGTTCTGCTCTAAAATCCCCCGGGTTTGTTGTACACAAAGTCATCCAAGCCCGGGGCAGCTCCCAGCGGAATCAGGCTCCCAGCAGATCCTGATCCTTTCACAGGAACGCAGCGTTCCCCCGGCTCGTGGATCTGGCCGGGGCTGGGATGAGTGATCCCAAACCTCCCGGCCTTTTTCTCCTCTTCAGGAATCGCAGACAGAACACGCCGAACGACAGTGAGGAGCAGAGGTTTCGTGTTCACTGGGATAAAAGCGGGCCTGGAGTTTTGTGCGCTTAATTAAAAGCTTAATTGGCTTGCTCCAGCCTTTCGCTGGGTGCAGTCACAAGGGGTTTATGCAAATGACGTTTCTAAGGGGTGCCCACATGGGAAAAACCGAACTCGGATCGTGTTTCCTCCTTGGAGATTAACGGTACAGAAGAAAGAGGGGCAGAGGGGTTTAACGAGAGGACTTTGCAGGTAAGTCCGTGGCGTTCAGCACCCGCAAACGCAGTGACACCACAACTGCAGTGGGTGGGAGCAGCACGCACCCCAAAGGACACAGAACCTCCCAGGAATCCAGCCGAGCGGCGCTCTGGGGACTTGAAACCTGCCCGTTTCCAAAAGCATTTTAAACATCCAAAAATAAACGCATATATATATATATATATATATTTATGGACCTATTTTAAACACTCTCAAAGCCTGGCCTTTTGTTCCTGTGAGTTTATGGAAGATAGAGCAAGGTTAAAACATCTCCCTGTGATTTTTCCCAAGTGTTTTCTGCCTTCTCCCATCCTTTCCTCCTCTCCTTTCCTCCTCCTTGTCCCCTTGCCAGTGCTCCCACTCCCACTGTGCCTTTTATCTGAGCACAAGTGTTGGAGTTGATGTCTCGCTCCCCAGCTCTGGGGGAGGAGGAGGAGAAGGAGCCGTTCCCACATCGGGTTTAAGCGTGAGGGACACCTTTCATCCCAGTGCTTTCACATCAAAAAGATGCAAATGCAGAGAGAGAGGAGCTGCCTTCTTCCCTAATGCAATTAAAATGGAAGAGGCGATTTGAAAGGCAGCGGGGAGATTCACAAGAAAGCTGAAGGCAAGAGGGAAGAAAGCAAGCCCGAAACTGTGTTAAAAAAAATCAATATATATTTAGGGTTACGTAAACGCAGGGAGCAATCCAACAGCGGGAAGAGCGCGGCGAGAGGGGGATGAGGACAGGAGACACAAAGACAGAAGCCAAGGTTCTCCTGCTATCAAAGAGCTTTTTTACATCAGCTCCCAGTTTGTGGGCAGTCACCTTTCCTTTGGAAAGCTGGTTTTGTGTTCCTGCAAGAGCAGAGCCGCTCCTTTCCCTCGCTGCCTGGTTCCTGATCAGCCCCATCAGGAAGTGGGAGTTATCCCAAGGGTCGGGATGTGCCATCGGCTTCCCTGGGAGCAAGGCAGCTGCAGCAGCTCTCCTGGGATTCCTGCCCTTCGTCCTGCCAATAAACCTGGAAATTCCAGACATCCACTGAGCTCGGTCACTGGGACTGAAATAAAAACCAGGCTTCTAACGATATAAAAGCCCCAATAAAACCCTACCCAATAAAACTTCAGCCTGATCTTCCGCACGGTATTTTGATTTTTTAAAAATTTACTTATGTTTGGGAGTGCAATGCAAATCATTATTTCTGTCTTGAATGTGACACTGATAACATCATTATTACCAAGTCTGGCAAACAGAGGCAAGGTTTGCCCTCATAAAAGGGAGGGCTCTTGGGGAAATCAAAAAGCTGTTGATGAACATTCTTATCTCTTTTCGGTAATTCAGTATTTGGCAGATGCCAATAACCTGAATTCATCTGGAGACACCGGGGTTTTTTACTGTCATTTCCTTTGTTCCTCTCACATAAATTGCATCCAACCTTCCTTTACTTTCCACCCTCAAAAACTGTAAAAAAACCCTCAAAAATCTACTTCTCTCAGAGGTCCTCAAAGGTCAGACGTGGAGAACAAAGGGAAGACAATGCCTGTCCTAGGGATATTACAAATCAAGGAGCAGGTTTTGTCCTCCCCGTCTTGTACCGAGTTGTACTTTACTTTGTAACTTGCTAAAAAAGACAAGGGAGCATGAGCCAGGGCAGGAGAGTCCATCCCAAGGCAAGGACGCGCTGCACCAAGAGCCTGAGCGTGTGTAAGTACCAGAGTAAAACATCATCGTTTCATTAAAACCTTTAAAAATGAATTCAGCCTCCAGATAATCCTAATGTGCTTGCACAAGAAGTTTATTCCGACGATTTTCCAGATTTAAAGAAGATCGCATTGTTTTTGTCAACGCTTGAGTTTTTCTAATGTATTTTAGAACGGGAATTGAATGTGCCCAGCCCTGAGCTCCTGACTGCAGTGTTTGCAGAGCTCAGGCCAAAGCCACTGAAGGCTGATGACTCACAGGAACCCAGCCAAACCATCTCAGCTTGCTTCGTTCTCTGCCGCTGGAATTCCGCTAAAGCACGGGAGAGGAAGAGCTTTGGGGGATTTTAACGGGAGGTGTCCTCCTGAGGACGTGCTGCCAGTGAGATTCCAGCGGGTGGGATGTGAGCTGATCATGCCAAGGCCCGAATCTCACCGGGTCCCTCTCAGCTTCTCCCGCCTGGAGAGGCACAGCTGGCCCTGCCTGCTTCCCTTCAGGAACTGTGTCAGGAGCAGCTCCTTCACCCCAGCAGCCCTTGTGCCACCAGCCCTCGCATCCACGGATTCCATCCACCCACGGAATCCCGGGAAAGAGCTTCTCCCTGCCAGCTTCCCTGGCCCTGCTCCTGCCTGGGCACACACCAGGAGAGGCCTGCAGCCATGGCTGGCACGTGTCTGTCACCCTCTGCTCGCCAACCTGCTCCCCAACCCGTCCCTGAGCAGCAGCAAGGAGCATTCCTGGCCCTCAGGCAGCAGCGGTGGCACTGCTGTCGCCCACAGGGGCAGTGGTGGCACTGCTGTGTCACTCACAGGGGCAGTGGTGGCACTGCTGTCACCCACAGGAGCAGTGATGGCACTGCTGTGTCACTCACAGGGGCAGAGGTGGCACTGCTGTGTCACTCACAGGGGCAGTGGTGGCACTGCTGTGTCACTCACAGGAGCAGTGGTGGCACTGCTGTCACCCACAGGGGCAGTGGTGGCACCGCTGTGTCACTCACAGGAGCAGTGGTGGCACTGCTGTCACCCATGGGAGCAGCGGTGGCACTGCTGTCACCCACAGGGGCAGTGGTGGCACCGCTGTGTCACTCACAGGGGCAGTGGTGGCACTGCTGTCACTCACAGGGGCAGTGGTGGCACCGCTGTGTCACCCATGGGAGCAGTGGTGGCACCGCTGTGTCACCCATGGGAGCAGTGGTGGCACCGCTGTGTCACCCACAGGAGCAGTGGTGGCACTGCTGTCACCCATGGAAGCAGTGGTGGCACTGCTGTCACCCATGGGAGCAGTGTGGCACCGCTGTGTCACTCACAGGAGCAGTGGTGGCACCGCTGTGTCACTCACAGGAGCAGTGGTGGCACTGCTGTCACCCATGGGAGCAGTGGTGGCACCGCTGTGTCACCCATGGGAGCAGTGTGGCACCGCTGTGTCACCCATGGGAGCAGTGGTGGCACCGCTGTGTCACTCACAGGGGCAGTGGTGGCACCGCTGTGTCACCCATGGGAGCAGTGTGGCACCGCTGTGTCACCCATGGGAGCAGTGGTGACACTGCTGTCACTCACAGGAGCAGAGGTGGCACCGCTGTGTCACTCACAGGGGCAGTGGTGGCACTGCTGTCACTCACAGGGGCAGTGGTGGCACCGCTGTGTCACCCATGGGAGCAGTGGTGGCACCGCTGTGTCACCCATGGGAGCAGTGGTGGCACCGCTGTGTCACCCACAGGAGCAGTGGTGGCACTGCTGTCACCCATGGAAGCAGTGGTGGCACTGCTGTCACCCATGGGAGCAGTGTGGCACCGCTGTGTCACTCACAGGAGCAGTGGTGGCACCGCTGTGTCACTCACAGGAGCAGTGGTGGCACTGCTGTCACCCATGGGAGCAGTGGTGGCACCGCTGTGTCACCCATGGGAGCAGTGTGGCACCGCTGTGTCACCCATGGGAGCAGTGGTGGCACCGCTGTGTCACTCACAGGAGCAGTGGTGGCACCGCTGTGTCACTCACAGGAGCAGTGGTGAACTGCTGTCACTCACAGGGGCAGCGGTGGCACCGCTGTCACCCCGGGTTTGGTCACAGTCCCTGCAGCGCTCCCAGCACAGCCTCCAAGAGGCCGCTGGCGTTGTTGGGGAGGGATTTGCCCAGAAAAGCCGTTTCCTTCCCCAGCCCGCGGCCGAGGCTCGAGCAGAGCTTTGCAGATTTGAGATTTCAGAGCGCTCCCGGTTTGAAGTTCCCGCTCCCTGCTCCCACGGGCAGTCCCAAAGGGCGGCACGGGACCGGCTGCGTTGTCACTCTGTGCTTCTGTTCTCTCCTCCCCAGGACTCTGCCAGCTGTGGACACTGATGAGATGAGATCCAGGTTAAGGCAAGTATGACAAGATCAGATTTCCCTCGGGCCTGACTTCCAGGGGAGGTGGACACTTGGCTGCCCCATCAATCACAGGAACATTTCCCAGCCTCTCAAGTGCTTTTATTGCCGTTTCTTTCTTCAGGCTGCTTGAGAGAGATGTTGAATCCGCGGCCAAGGAGCACTAAAATGTTCTGTTGTCACCCCCTCCTGATGCATGGCTTGCCAGCAGCGCCGCTTGTAGACATTCATCACGGACGGGCCGCGCCGCGCTGGGTCCCTTACGTGAAATGAGCTTTCAATCAGCTCTCCCTCAACCACAGCAAAATCTGAGTTCCAAGCTTCCCTGAAAATGCCCCTCTCTCTCTCTGACTCCGTGAACATATTGTTCCAAACTGGCAGGAACTGTTATTTACATCTCTTAGCACCAACAGACCGCGGAGCTACGTAAACAGTGGTTATTACTAATCAGAACGTGCTGTTAATTAGGAAAAGAGACCCTTGGCTCTCTGTGAGCCTGAGTGGGATGAACTTTATTTCTATGAAGAGGACGAACTGCGTCCTCTCAAACAGAGCGTCTCCAAACAACGATGCTCCAAGATCTCTCAAACCTAATTTTGGCCTCCAAGCATTTGGGAGGAGGGTGGAGGGGGTTTGGAGCAAGCTGTTATTTGAAATAAATAGCCCTGAACGTACTTACAGCTCCTCGGAGGAAAATACCCCGGGGCAAACCCTCCTGTCCCGATTGGAAGCAGGAATCAAGGGCAGAGCAGCCTTGTTGCTCAGGTTTAACTCCAAAATGGGATGTGGATCAGGGAGGGAACGGGGAGGGCAGAGCCGACTGTGGACTCCAGAGCTGCTCAGAGAAGTGAATTTTTTAAGATTTGTCACACACAGCACATATCAAAGGCAAATGACTTAAAAGTCTTTGAAATTCCGTCAGAATTGAGGAAGGGTGAGGAGGATAAATTCCAGTTTACAGCTCAGTGCCTGCAGGGGAGCTCTCCTCTCCAATAATCCAGGGTGGATTTTTATCCATGACCTTTCTCCAGATCCCAGATTTGCAGTCGGGAGGGAACCTCCTCAATTCCACTATAACTAAAACTCCGGAGGATTAAAACCCCAAACTCAAGCCCAGTCCAAGAACAGACACATAGAAGAGGGGAAATTAAACCCCTTCATTAATGTGAAAACTCCCATTTGCAGCTGATTTTGTTACTGTGGGTAATGTACAAAGCAGGCCTTTGATTTCCCTCTCTTCTGGGAATATTTTGGGAAAGAAAAGATTTTTCTTCTGCTATTTCCTCAGATAGAAAGCCACACCTGTTGCAGCACTTGTTTTGCTTTCAGCCCCAGGACAAAGCTCTGCCAGCACTGGAAAACTGACTGGATTTTCTCCAATTACCTCTTGCAGGAAACAAGGAATCCCAAACTGGCAGCTGGCTGAGCCTCCCCTTCCCTTTGATGAAGAAGGCAGCACATTCCTGACCTCCAGCCCTGGGATGAAGCTGCCCTGTGCTGGAAACCTCGTGCCACGGGCTGCAGCTCCTGCTCTCCTGTGATCGGGACACGCAAAGCAATCACACGGAGACGAGAGATTTTGCAGGGCAGAGAGTTCCTCTGAGAGAGCCCAAGGCTGAGCCAAGCCCAGAGCCCCTCTGCCTGTTTATTTCTTACTTTTTATACATTTGTGGGTCTGGCTGTGAATTGGCTTCTGGAGTTTTCACCCCTCAGCCGAATGGCCAGACCAACTGTCAGTTACAGTTGTTTTCAGGTTAGAAACATGCAAACAGAGGGCAGGGAATGAAAAACAAAGGATTTGTTTATGTTACATGTGTGAGAAAAGGCAGAAACTACTCCTAATATTGTAGAGTAGCTAAAAAGTCTGACTCCACTTTATGAACACTCAAAAGGCTTTAAAAAAGTCAGAAAAACCCGGGTGACACTCTCCCTGGCTCCGAAGGCCGGTGCTGAGCGCCGCCGATGCGGGCAGACGCCGGGGGCAAGGCTGGCTCCCGGATGCCCCGGGCGGCAGAGCAGCGCTAGCCCGCTTCTCCAGCACTTCTGAGAGCAGCTCCCGCGGCCCAATGAGGCCCAAGCTGAAGGAGGCTCCTGGAGCTGCGCTTTTGGCCTCAGCGGATTATGAGGACTTTGCGGATGCGAACTCCGCCGGGGACACGGAGAGCGAGCGGCTGGAGGGGTCCCTCTCGTCCACCATCGCCCTCGTCGTCGTGCTGGTCATCCTCTTCTCCCTGGTAATGACATCCCTCATCACCTACTGCTTCCACAAGTGGAAACTCAGAGGGAAAAGACTGCAGAAAGCACAGGAGGAGTACCAGAGGGACCAGGAAAAGAGCATTTGCCAAAGCACACCGGGACTTGTTTCATAAAAAAGAGAAAAACCAGGATCCACCATGAAGTACTCTTGAATTACCTGGAAGTGAAAATCGTGAGGGGACTGCAAATTTGAAATTTCCAAGCGAATACATCCTTGTTTTATCTCATTTCTAAGAGTTGTTAGCAGTTTGGAGATTTCCTACAGCTTTATTATACATATATATATATATATTTATACATTTAGTCTCATTTGTGCAAAGTAAAACCAATGCAATGATGTATTTTTAATCTCTTCTGCCATTGGGTAAATTGTGGCAGTGCCTGTGAGGGTGTTGAGGCCCTGGCACAGGGTGCCCAGAGCAGCTGTGGCTGCCCCTGGATCCCTGGCAGTGCCCAAGGCCAGGCTGGATCACCCTGGGACAGTGGAAGGTGCTCCTGCCGTGGCAGGGGTGGAATGGGATGAGTTTTTTAGGTCCATTCCAACCTTAACCACAATTTTCTGTGTATTACTGAACCAGTGCAGCTCAACCTGTTGCTTTCACTCTTTCGAAAACCCGCTGGAAGGTGAAGAGGCAGATTTGGGGTATCCCAAACCAGGGGAGTTGTGCCGCTCTGATCCCAGCAGGGGCTGAAGGTGTTGGAATCCACGTGGACTCGGGAGGAAAGGAGCTCCCAGCTGGCGCTGCCAGGCTGTTCCTGAAGAGCTCCTCGTGGGCCAAGGCTGACATTTCAATGTTCCCCCCACGCCAGGCTTGTGCTGAGAGGTGCTCGTGGCATTCCCACAAGTGGATTGAGGTCGTCCAGTGTCAATGGGACTCAAATTCCCAAGGGAAGAGACAGCCTAACCCCCCTTTATTTAATTCGGCATCTAATCCTTTTTAAACCACCCCTATCACGGCGTGTTTCTATTTCCATGGCCTGTCCTGTGACGTCACAGAGAAATGACGGATTTATTGTGAGTAGCACATCTAAGTAATCTTTTCTAACCAAGTGATGGCTGTGATATTAATAAATGTCATTGTTTTATAAAGTAGAAACCATGTGAAGTTGCCACCAGCCCCCTGCTCAAGTCTACAGCTTGCTTGCAATTACCAGTACTGCTGTATGTATTTTTAAACGAGCTATAATACTGTGATGATGCTGTAAACTTACCTCTGTAGGCAAAAAAATGTTCTACTTCAAAATGTCAGGATGAAGGATGTAAATGTTCTGAAAGTGCTATCAACAACAACAACAACGGCAACAAAGAATTTTCACAGAATATTCTAAAGGATTCTGTTACATGCTACAAATCTATTTTACAAGGGTATTTATGGATCATACAGCCTAGTCTGTGAGAACAGTACTATTTTATTACAGAATAAATAAATGAATAAATAAGCAGTGAATATCCATGCCCAAAGACTGGAAAATGTTTGGGTGTTTTTGTTTGGGTGTTTTTTTTTTTTTTTTTAAGTACCTTGATCAATTCTTTAGATAATTTGGGAGATGGAGGACCCTGACAGAAGGAATCCACTCCCCCTCATCTCCCATCCACACCCTGCTGTTGCCAGTGCTGCCAAAGATCTTCAAAATCAGTTGTAGGGAAAAAAAAAAAAAATGAGGACAATTAGTTGCATGAAAACAATGCAAATGTGGTGTTTTTTTAGGATTGGTGTCTGTTTTGCCATCATTTAAACCCAGAGCAGTCAGGAAAGCAGCCCTGGGGCAGGCAGGGCTGATCTGCACACACTCAGTGCCACCCTCAGGGGCACAATCAAAAGTCACTCTCTGAAAATCACATCCAGTGCTGATGAAATTACGGCTTGAAGAACGCAAGGAGATGGGAAAATGCTGCTTGAAGGATGCAGCGCTGGGAGCACCGCAGCGCTTGCTGGAGGATGTGTGGATGGTTTGAGGGGACTGCACTCAGCTCGGGGTGTCACTCCCGTTCCACAGGGGAACACGAGTCCTTCCATCAGCAAAACCCTGCCCTCGGTGCCACCAGCTGAAACTCTTCTCAAGTTCCCAGTATGAATAAATGCGTTCAGCTCCTCTTCTTGGAACCTCATCAAATTGGCTGCGGCAAAAAATAGAACTAAAAAAGTACCTGAGTCTCCCCGCACACCAACTCCCCGAGGGAATCTCTGAGGAGGCACTGAGGGACCCCAGGGGAGCCTGGAGCATTTCAGGTTTTCCTGCAGCTTCAGAGAAAAGATCCAGGATTAATGGAAGGAGGCCACAAAGATGCCCCGAGGGCTGGAGCCTCTCTCCTGTGAGGAAGAACTGAGAGCTGGGAATGTTCAGTTGGAGAAGGGAAGGCTCCAGGGACACGTTCCTGTACCTGAGGGGGGCCTGCAGGAAAGATGGGGCACAGCTCTCAGCAGCGTCCTCAGGACAAGGGAGGAAGGTTTTACCTGCAGGAGCGTTGGTTTAGGTCAGATGCAAGAAGGTTTTTACACTGAGGGTGGAGAGGTCCTGGAGTAGAATTCCCAGAGAGGCTGTGGCTGCCCCTGGATCCCTGAAAGTGTCCAAGGCCAGGCTGGATCGCCCTGGAACAGCGGAGGGTGTTCCTGCCATGGCAGGGTGGGTCAGGTGGCCTTTGGAAGGTCTCTTCCAACTCAAACTCTTCTATGACCCGACACTGGAGCAGTGGGAGCACAACAGATTTCCTCAGCAGCTGGAAATCCAAATTCAAATATCCCAGAATGATGGAATGGTTTGGGTGGGAAGGGACCTTAAAGCTCATCCAGTGCCACCCCCTCGGCACGGGCAGGGCCACCTCCCACCAGAACAGGTCGTCTGGGGATGTTCAGCTTTGTTGCCAGCTCACATCCAGGGAAGTTAATGACACTAAAACTTCATTCCCGCTCAGAGCTGGGCTAGCAGCCTGTTGGGGTTGAGATGGAAGATTTTTCCCGGGGATACAAATTCCCAGAGCCTAAGAGATGGATGGAAAGGACTAAGGAATGAGGCAGCCTGGATTGCAGTTTTTAATAAAGCTAGAGCAAATGAAAGGGAAAGTTACAGCGCTGCAGTCCATGGGAAACTGATTTTAATGATAATTTGAGGAATGTAAGCTTCTCCAAAGGGTCAGTTATAAAATCCAACATGCCAGGAGTGGGTGTCAGCACACACAGAGCGTGAAACCACTGAGATGGGAGAAACCTTCTCCGTTAGCGCAGAGCTCAGAGCAATGAACCCCACCACATCAGCAACCACCCAGAAGATTGAATCATGCAACTCTGGGTGGCATGAAAGCCACAAAGCAAAGCTGCAGAGCGCTTGGAAGAGGCAGATTGATTTGTTTCACCCTAGCTGCTTTTCCCAAGGAATCCCTCTTGAGCCACCCTGCTCCTTTCATGCCCCAGCAAGCACAAACCGGGCAGCAGATGAGTCAATATTCTTTGACCAGAGCTTTGAGGTTTCCCTGGATCAAAAGAAAAATCTGCTGCTGGAGGGAGAAGCTCCTGGAAGAGGAAGAAGGATCCCACATCCTCCCTGGCACAGTTTTGGATGTCCAGCCTCAAAAACTGCAGGATTAGAAAATAAATTATTTAAGGACTCGGATCATTCATTCCATTGCACATCTCTGAGAGCTGCTAAAGAAAAAACACTCAGATCTCAGAGTCATTGCTGATAAAAGAATGAAACAACTGTAGTGAGCAGGAGGAAAATGCACTCAACAGCCATCAGCAAAATCTGCTTTGATTTTCCTGAGGAACTACCTGAGTTCTGTTTGTAACATTTATGCAAACAAACGAGCTGTGCAGGCACTGTGTGTGAGTAGGATGCTGTTCCACAGACAAACACTGTCAGACACATAACCCAAATAACTCACAGTTCAAGATTTAAAGAAAGGCTTGACAGCAGCTGCAAAGAAATTTCAGTAGCTCTAGAAAGCTTCTATGTTCTGAAAACAAAATTCTGAAATCAGCATGT
This sequence comes from Hirundo rustica, assembly GCF_015227805.2. Classification (NCBI taxonomy): domain Eukaryota; kingdom Metazoa; phylum Chordata; class Aves; order Passeriformes; family Hirundinidae; genus Hirundo; species Hirundo rustica. The sequence goes on from NC_053470.1 coordinate 1,298,485, forward strand.
GCACGGGGGTCTGCAAGGGCTGAAATCTGTGCTGCAAAAAGACATTTTCAAAGGATTCAGTTCCTGATCGCCTCCTGTACACCGGACAGCCCTCCCAAGGCTCCACCTGAAATCCTGGGTGCCTTTCCCAGTGTTTGCAGAGACTTCCAAAGGCTCAGAGAACCAGGGAGTGCAGACCAAAACAAGTAAGGAGCAGAGGTGGGGGATCCATTAAAAGATTGGAAGGCAGGAGATTTAAGGGATTTGAGCATTTCTAAGGATTCCCGAGCAACAGGAAGGAGCAAGCAGAGTTTATTCATTATCCAGGGGCTCTGCAGGGACAATTCAAAAGGGGATGTTTTTAGGGGAATGCTTTTGATGGACAATTAAAGCTGTTTGCAGGGATAACCGGCACTGAGTAACTCAGGGCTGGGTTCTCACCTGGGGCTTGACCTACTCAGGATCCACTCCCAGGGAAATCACTCAGAGCAGATTTTTAAGCAGCAAAAGGCAGAACTTTGCTAACACTTCTGTTTATATCCCAGCATTTCCCTCCAGGTTTCCCACTGGATTTTGGGAGAGCAGGAGGCTAAACAGCCCTCAAGAACTCAGATAAACAATACAGAGCACAAGGAGGAAACAACCACAGGAAATACAAACCCCACTTCAGCAGTGAGGGCTCTTGTCCCAAAATGGGTGAAGAAAACGCAACAGGGGCATTTAGTCCTCTCTGCTTTGGCACAAAAATACAGGGTGGGTTCATAGACAGGGATATTCCTCCCAGATTTCCACAGAGATGGGAATGCAGAGAAATCAGGAAACAGGAGGATGAGGAGAGTCAGGCCATGGCTGGAGCAAGGGCTGAGTCCCTGCTGCCAGCTCTGATCACAGAGGTGCCCACAGAGCAGCACCACCTTTGGAGGCCACAGTGAGGACGATTTCATTGTCTAACCCAAAGATTCCCAGCACAATTCCATTTTATTTGCACGTGTACTGAACCCCAGATCCAGACTTTGAACAACAGTGACTTCGTCATCTTGAAAAATTACAACAAATTTCAAAGTATTTTCTTTTAATTCTCACTCCAGTTTTAATCTGTTGTTTTTTTGTTCTCTCCATCCTATATAGATTTCATGATTAATTTATTATCATTTCTCATTCCATTGGCATCCCCAGTCCTGCTGATTAATTTCTGTTACGGCCTCATTATTTCCCTTCTACAAATAGTGCATTTCATTTCACTGCTTTCTATAGTTAACTTTGCCTTTTGTTCTCTACCTGGGGCTCTCACTCTCAATTTACCATGAGACAGTGGGCAAAGGCTGAGCTGAAATGCAGTAATTACACCTCCCTGCCCTGGCAAACGGAATCATTTATTTTCCTTACGGATGGAAGCAGCTGGGAGCTGCTCTGCAATCCCACAGCAATCCCACACAAAAAAAACCCCAAACAATCCCTCTGCCTTGCCAGATTAATAATGGAAACCGTTGGCTTCTGGAATCTGAGAAATCTATGGAGATGGATTACAATATATTGCAACGTTTGCATTGAGGAGGGAGAAGGGGTTGACTCACACCCCAGCCAGGCAGATCTGATTCCACCTGCAGGAATATTAAAGCAGCACCCAATCCATCACTGCCAGAGCAGCTCAGATCCAAAATCATTGGGATTCTGGAGGTGAACTGCCCACAGGAGGCTCTCCCAGTCCTTCACCCACTGGAGTTATGGTTAATTCAGGCTTTCCATTTCCTTCAGCCTTTGCCACAAATCCCTGGGATCCTCTGAAGGTTTGGGAAAGCTTTTGAGCGCTTCTCCTAGAAGTGTGAGCATGTCCTGAAACAGAAAGAAAACAGGGAATTATTCAGGATTGTATTCCTGCCATTTCTCATGGCCTGTATCACACACCCAGTCCCTCAAACCCAGCCAGGTGGGCAGCACTCATCCACACAATTTGGAGGCTTTGAAAGGATTCTGGTTAAAACCTCTGTCCAACAGCGTGGTCCAAAGAGCAGGATTCTTCCCTAAGGAAGGACAGGGGAAAGCAGCTGGCCTTGCAGGGAAGCAGGAGGGAAAAGTGGGGAAAAGTGAAGCCTCACCTGAGACTGAATCCCTTAAATCTTAGGCATGGAGTGAGGAAGAGTCCAAACTCTGGAGACTGGAATTTTTAGGGAAGAAAGGGATGTGTGGTACAGCACGAACTCCCACCCTGCTCATCAACATGGGGGGAGCTGCAGGAAGGCTCCTGCCTTCAGTCTGACCCCCTCCCAAGGAGGCAGAGAGGAGTTCTTCCTTTGGCAAGATCCTCCTGAGGAGCAGCCACAGGAGACCCAAGGAATTCTGCACATTTCACTGCTCACCCAGCTGCCCCAGAGGCATTTCCTACCGACAAAGCTTCAACCTTTGGGACACTGGCACAGAGACAGGAATTCCAAGAAGAAATCTCAGAGTATCCCGAGGCCTCAGCCTCCAGCACACTTTGCAGTGTCCTACTCCAAGATTCCCAAGGCAAAGGATGAGCAAGGAAGCCCAGAGTGGGCAGTTACCTCCTATCACAACATTTAATTTGCCATTTCAGCTTGGACTGCCCAGCAGAAAACAAACTGGGGAGACAAAATCAAAAAGGACACAAAACCAATCCCAGGACATCCTGGGAATGACCTTCAGCTTCCAGAAATCAGGCAGCTCAAATGACTTGAGGAAAACGTTGGTCCCAAGCATTTTATTAATGATAGGGACCCAAATTCTATTTTGGTTTGCACTGATCTCACTGCCACGTATCAGGGGGAATCTGAACTAGAGATTCTTTCATTACAGCACCTATAAAATGTAGCACGAATGATTTTCAACAAGATTTGCTTACTCTGGAGTAAAACTGTTCTTCCAATTTCTTTTGGATTAAAGCACCCTCCAGCAGAGTCTTTTTTTGTCTGAGGAAGGCAACCTTGGCCAGCTCTGCTTTCTTCTGCTGGCAGTCAGGACATGTTGAAGTCTCATGGATTTCAGCTTCTGTCACCTGGAAGAGGAAACTTTGATGCCATGAGCAATGTCTGGCCTGGTAACTTCGAGAACAATTAATGAAAATACACAGAATTACTGTCTAGAGACAGAAATTGGCTTTTTAGGCAATGGTAAAATAATTCAGTCACAGTTCCATCATCTAGAACTGTTCCTATGCTGACTGTGTGCAAGGCCTTAAACACCAAACAGAGGGGTTAGGATTATAAATTATATTTATACACTTTATAAATAAATTAGGAGGCAAATAAACTCTGGACAATCAGTTCAAACAGGCAGCTCTGAGCCAGAATCCAAGCCAAACTCGGCAGTTCTGTCTGTAAGATAACCAGTGCTACTCAGTGATTCCTAGGTTAGTTTATCCACCATGAAATCTCAAGCCTATTTAACAGCACTGAACAAATCCCAGGGTTTGTGCTTTTATGAAATATCAATGGTTTTATCTGATTTAATTGACTCAGATTCCATCTGGCTCCATAAAAACATTAAATTGCTACAAAAGCAGGGGAATCAACCCAAGCAAGTCCCATCCCAGGCCTCTCTGTCCCCTTTTCCCTGACTCCTCTGGGTAAAAATGTCCATTGTGTGGAGCTCCAGACAGAACCAAGCAGAAGAGCAGATAAAGTTACTCTTCTTAGGGAATGTATTCCCACAATGTAAGATAAATAAAGAGGAAATAAAAATTCCTCAAAATTTGCAAGGTGGATTAACATTAATAGAAATGTAAAAAGCAGATGGCTGAAATGTCAAAATCGTTTTAAAAGACAGGAAGCCTGAAATAATCATCACACCAGAACTGACTTGAAAGTGTTATTTTTAGGTGCAGGGCTGGGGTGGAGCTGGGGCACAAAACCCATCCTGTGGTGAGAAAAAAAACCACTGGGCTGGTGACAAAAAAAGAGATTTGAATTGGATAAAGATGCGCCAGAGGCTTCTTAACCAGGGACTGAGGTCAGCAGGATTTTATTGGAGCTGCTTTTATCAAAATTATCTAATGCCTAAGAAAGCTGGAAGCAAGGAAAGGTTTTGTCTTTGGAATTCTTCTAATCCTGGAGTCACAAAGATTTCACAACAATTAATATGCAGAAGAATTTGATAAATAAAAGGCTTTTTCCTTCAGTTGACCCAGGGCTTCCTGTGAAATAAATTATGATCCCAGCCCTGCTCAATCACACAAATCAGGATTTTATCACCATACAACAGTTCTACAGTGATGTGTAAGAAATGAGAAGGATAAATCTTGGGAGATCAACCCAAAACCTCTTCCAGAGGCCCGAGTCTGGCATCAGTAAGGTCTGCCTGACTTGATCCTGATATTATGGCTTTTTTCTCCAGTGGTTCTCTCAGGATTTAAGGAAAATTTCCCTTTCTCTCCCACAGTACCTGTTTCACAGCCTCCCTGGTGTTTTCCAGCAGGATCCTGTTCATCAGCTGGGCGGGAACAGCACAGGAATCTCCAGTCCCAGTTTGCCTTGCTGGGACTCCCCACTGCAGCTTCCTGCACTTCTGTGCCTGCTCCTGCTGCATCCCGCTGATCCTCCTGCTGCAGAAAGACCTGAGAGCATCCAGCTCTCCATGGGATAACTCAGGAATTCCTGCCAGCCATAAATCAACAGGACAAGAGCATCAAAGGCTGTGTCAGGGACAAGAGGAATTGCTGCTCTTTATCTGTGTGACCTCGTGGTACCCAAGGAAAATCCAAACCCAGGGTCAGGCCCTGCCTGCAGCAACAGCAGAGCAGAATTTAAACACCAGTGTGGATGGGAGCTGTAGGAACCTGCACAACAAATGGCTCTAAAACAGGCTCCAAAGTCAGAATTTAAATACAAATTTGGATGGGAGCTGTAGGAACCTGCACAACAAATGGCTCTACAACAGGCTCCAAAGTCAGAATTTAAACACCAGTGTGGATGGGAGCTGCAGGAACCTGCACAACAAATGGCTCTAAAACAGGCTCCAAAGTCAGAATTTAAACACAAACGTGGATGGGAGCTGCAGGAACCTGCACAACAAATGGCTCTACAACAGGCTCCAAAGTCAGAATTTAAACACCAGTGTGGATGGGAGCTGCAGGAACCTGCACAACAAATGGTTCTAAAACAGGCTCAAAAGATGGGAGGAAATAAAAAAGACAAAAGGTTAATGGCACAGGATAAATAGATTAGCAAAGGAAGCAGTTAAACACTGTGACATGAAATAAACTGGCTGTCAATAACACAGACTTAGCATCTCACTACCTGAAACTTCAACTTGCTAAGCCCAAATGAATTAATATTTCAAGAGAGCTCTTCATCAATAACTCTAAGGAGCAATTTGTAAGAAAAATTAGAGGCAGTGTCCACTGAAGTCACTCTGAAACAATAAATTCCACAAACTCCAATAAATTCCACAAACTCCAGAAAGGCTTTTTTTTTTTTTTTTTTTTGGAGGAAATGCAATTAGAAAACACTTTTCCTCTAAAGCTTCAACAATCATTTCCTAAATTCTTTATAAGATCTTCTTTTAAAAACATCTTTCCCTCTTTCATCTTCTCTTATCCCTCCCAGTGGCGTGTAAAAATAAATAAAACAGATATTAGAGTTCAGCTGGGAGGGTTAGGATGGATTTACAACCTCATTCAGGGCTTTTGGGGAGATTTTCCAGAAGCTCAGAGCACAATCAGTGCAGTATTTCATGGACAGCAGCACGGGATGGGGCTGGCTGAGGTGGAGACACCACAACTCTCCAAGTTTCACGCCCAGATTTCCCCCAACGTCAGGCAGGTGATGGCTCCAAAGCATGGCCAGTTTAACTCCAAGGATTCTCCCCCAAATTCCTGCTGGGAGGTTGGATTAAACCATTTAAACAACCCCTCCACATTCTGTTTTTTCACTATTAAATTCAATTTCCAGACAGGGACTTGCCCTTCCAGTCCCACAACCCAAATCCTCAAAATACTGAACAACAGGAATATAAAACTTGCCCTAAATTCCCTGGGATTTATTTAGTCCTGAGTGCACAAGATACAGTTGTGGAATTCTACAAAGAAATTGAGCATCTCCTCAGAAATCCAATGGAGAAGGGAATCCATAATTAAAACTAAGCAAAGCAGGAATTTTGAGGTTTCATGGACAACGTGGAAAACATGTTAAGTGCAATTATCACAGTTCAGAATTGAGCATCACAGTGCAATTTATTCCTCCTTGAAAGACAATGTGTCAAAATCATTAAAAGCAAAAACATGCTGACAATTTATAGACAGCTAAACAAGAATTAGCAATACCTTAAAAAGAAATTTAATTTAAAAAAATTCTGCTGGAGCATCATAAATATCTGGGCGGAAACCACCATTTCAATCATCAGGTGATTTTCATTACAAGAATCGTGTCAAAAAGTGGAAATCATGTGCCACTACTGGGTTTAATCACACCAATAAAATATTCCTGGCAGGTTCATTTATGCTGAACACAGAATGAAGAAAAAAACTGAAAAGTTACCAGTGTGAGGGGGGAAAAAAAACCCCAGAACAAAAACATTTGATTAGTCAAAGGGAGAAGTAAAACACATCAGGTCCACTGAGCACTTAGTGACAGTTTAATACCAGCCTAAATAACTCACTTAAGGTTCTTCTGACATCCACAAGAGTAATTTGATTAAGAATTGGTTTCTAATAATGCATAAATCCTGTGCTGCCACGCACCCACCCATCTGCTCATCTGCACCTCCAGACTCCAGAAGAAACACTGGCAAAGGGAACAGCAATTTTTAAACCTCACTGCACGACTCAGTGCTGGAGTTACTTCTTCATATTAACTCATGTTTAACAGGAATTCCAGAAAGAATGTAAATTAGCGATTGAGGACTAGAATTTTACCGAGACAAACCCAAAACTCAATGAGAAAAGTGTGTCCTTTAACTGAAGTATTTACACATTCAGGTTTTCCCCTGGTGTGGGAGGTTCACCTGCCCAGGGGATCTCGGCTCTTGCTTTGAGGGCTGGGTTTATTCCGTGTCCCTCACAGATTCCCTCTTTTCCGTGTGTGATCCAGACATGCTGGAACGCTCCTTCCCCAGCTGTGGTGGCAGATGTAAGGTGAGTGCAGAGACTCCCTGCCAGGGCCAATGGCTGCTCCACAAGAACACTGTCCTGATGTTTGGTTGCTCCAAACCCAGTGCTCCCCCTCTTCACTGGGGAGGAGTAATGCAGAGCAGGTGACAAGAGCAGCCCAAGTGCCACCAGCACAGCATCAATCCGAGCCACGTCTCACCCAGCAGGAAGGTCACAAACTGTAGAATATTTAGGAAGTAAAGCCCCACAGAGTGCACCAGGAAGCTGCTGTGATTCCAGCAGCCCAGGAAAGGTAAGCTAATCCCTGTGTCTGCATCCCAAACCCTGCTGAGGGGGGTGGAACTCAGTGACCTCCGTAGGCTTTGGGGTCTGTGTACAACTCCTGACTTAACTGTGACATTTGAGATCCATGAGGAGGGAATGAAAGAAGAAAGTATGAGTTTCCTTTTCCTTTGATGTCTAACTTTGATTTAATAGGAAAACTGGCAGCATTTTGTTGTTATTATTCCCTACTTATACTCTATTTTAAAGAAGATAAAAAGTAAAGAAGAGATAACTGTGGAAGGCAATAATCAATAGCTGCTCTTCAGTAAGGTTTTACCTCTGCAGCTCTAGGTAACATCTTCATAATGACCTAAATTGATTTTACAGTTCAGATGAACATGCTGACAGCCTGACCAGCAAAGAGCATAAGAAAGACCCCTGCAGATAACACAGAACCGAGAGAAACAGGCTGAAATGTCAGGCTGTTCATCACAAATAAGAATTTAAAATGAGTAAAACTCCTCCAGCACAGTGAATCATCCCAGAGTCACACAACCACCTGGGTTGGCAGGACCTTAAAGCCCAGTGCCACCCTGGGACACATCCCACTGTCCCAGCCTGGCTTTGGACACCGCCAGGGATCCAGGGGCAGCCACAGCTGCTCTGGGCACCCTGTGCCAGGGCATCCCCACCCTGCCAGGGAACAATTACAGGAGTAGTGCGGCGCTAACAGTGCACAAAATAAACAGGCAAAGCATTTCATGGCAATGACAAAAGTGAGAGGCTACTCGTGAGCACAGCACCAGCCAGGGGGTTAAAGAGCCCCGCCTGAATTCTCAGATACATCCAAGCTGAAGAATTGCAGCTTCCTGAGTACATTTTAAAGATGACTAACACGGCGCAATCTCTGTGGAACTGAGAATTTATAGTCGTGTTGTGATGCATTTGCTTAATAACAGCTCGTGCTACCACACTGGGGTGGAGGGACAAAGACAGCTCTGATGAAAATTTCTCACTTCTCCCGAGGCCAGCGTGTTTTTCTCCTGTCAGCCCACAAAGAAAACCACGAAAAATAAAAATGACATTGCTAAGATGAGAAGGAAAGTCTTGAGGCAATAAAGCAAACCCTAATGCAGGGTACCTGTGTGGTTAGTGCACACGATTCACTGAGCTGAGTGTTCTGAGGGGACTCACTGTGCAGCAATCCACTTCTAGGGGAACTCATCCACTGCATTAAAAAAAACATCTCCAAGCTGCTAAAACAAAATGAGATTTGGGGGCTACCGAGTGCTGAAGGATTAAGTCCAAGAGAAGCATTTATAGGCATCAGAAGACAAAAGTTGCTGTGCTTATTTTATGGTAATATTCTGCAATAAAAAATGCAGCGCATGGCTAATTATGATTGATTTGGGGATTTCATGGCTGGATACTGTGTTTGCATCAAAGGAAAGCATGATCCATATTTTGTGCTCTTCATATGGATCATTGGAAGCACCAATGTACCTGAGGCTGCTACAGGGACAAGCGACAGGACAAGCAAAGACAAACCAGCTCTGCATCCATCAGCTCAAGGTCACGGAACAGAACTTGCTGCTCCAGCCTCAGTGACCACTCTGACTCTCCCTGCCACCAACATCCACCAGCCAAAGGCAGATCATTCCCTGGTGCAGAAATACAAGGATCTGCAAGTGACTCTATGAATAAAATCCTCGGAGCACAACTTTCAAGGGAAAACCCCGCGGAGACGGAAAACATCCTCAGCCTTCAGCTGTGGTTCATCGCTGATGCAGAGCCTCTGAACTCATCAGGTCCCTTTCACTGCCTCCAGGAATCAGTCACAGGACTCTGATGTATTTTAGGAAGACTCTCCTGGAGGAGCAGGCCAGAAGCCTCCCTGCTGGAGATGAGCTGCTCCACACAAGCTGCCTTCCCTGGACTGCAGGGACAGAGAAATGCAGGAGATGAGTCAGGAGCCCCCAGCATTGACTCGCCGCTGTGGGGAAGCAGCTCTGCAATTCAGAACAGCCTAGAAGTGACCTGAGGTGCTGCTCTTTTAGGATAGATGGGTGCTTTGAGGACGTTGGGACACAAACCCTGTGCCAAGAAGTGCCCAGGTAGGAGGATCTCCTGGTTAATCAGTCTTACAGAGACCCACAAAACTCCAAGTTTGCTCACTTCCCATCAACATGCAGATTGAGGAAGATTCCCCGTCTGCTCCCATTATTTTTTTGCTCAATTACAGCTTTCTTGCTCTTTTTTCTTAATTAAAAATAGCACCTCTGACCCACTTTTTGACAGACTTTAGCAGGGCTTGCATCCCACCATCTGCTCTCGCAGTTCCTTGCATAACCAGCACATGGAAATGGATCCTTCCTTCCTCCTTCCCCTTCTCCTCCTCCCTACACTCCATCATTATTTGGGTAAAGCTGCTCCATTGTTCCTGCCAAAATTGGTGCCCTACTGCCTCCCTCAGCTTGGGAAAGGAACTAAAACAGGGCAAACAAATAATTCAGTTATCGAAACTGTTGATTAACAAGGGGGGGGGAAAAACCATTTCACACAATACATTCTGAAGGAAGGAAAAACTGCCCAAATTTCCTAGTATCTCTACAGCTGGAGAGAAAAAACCTGAATTAAATTAAAGAATCAAATGTCAAATATGGGGAAATTTTTTTATGTACTTTTCCAGGTTTTGTGGTAATGCATCACCAGAATAATGTCCCTACATGGGGGGAGCATCAAAGCCAGGTGTGATATCGGAGACAAACTGCTCTCCAAGAAAGCATAAAAGAGAAACTTTGTACTTAATTAGCCAGACTAATTAGCTGCCTGAATTTAATAGCCTGTGTATACAATTTAAGTCAAGTTCACACCTCCTTCCAAAAGAAACAATTATAACCGGTGCTGAAGTTACTGAACTCACCAGCAGGAGTTCTGATGGCAGATTTGTCTGGCCTAACCCCAGTGTCTTTATTTTTCAGATCAATCCATTTTCCCATGGCATCAATCCATTTTCCTATGGCAGCTCTTTCCACAGCTGGATCCACTGCTTCAGACTCCTCCTCTGCAAGGCAAAAAGGCAACTTTGAACACACATTGTGAGGAAAGCAAAGTGGGAGGCAAATAATCCTCCACTTGAATGTGCCAGTTCTCCCTGCTGGGGGAGGAGAAACCCTGAGCCCCAGCAACACAAAGATTTCAGCTTCTGCTTTATCCATCTTTATCTGATGCAGCTTTAAGGGCCTCCCCAGCCCTCTCCAGTATTTCAAATCCTGGAACTATCCCATGGAAAAATTGTTTTATGGCCTAGCTACTTTTCATACATAGTAAAAAGCCGCTTGGAGAATTGTTTTTTAAGGTGCAAACAGAATTTCAGCCTCACAAGATTACTAGGGAATAATTTTCACAGCCAAGTCCTTCCCATGGAGCTGCCTGAAGCACGGATCTGGCCGGCACTTCGCCCAGCAAGGACACTGTATACAATATTCATATTTATTTCTGCTGATCCAAGTCCCCACTGCACTTTTTGAAGCTGTGAAACGCAGGCCTCAAGCAGGGAGAGCTCAGCATACCTGCAGGACTTTGGCCTGCCGGTGATGATGAGCTTTCCAACGCCTCTGACACAGCTGCCCCCTCCAAATCCTCTGTGGAACACCAGGATCCAGGAGCTTCGCTCTCCTCCTCCTCGCTGAGGGATTCAAAGGTGCCTCCTGAATAGTCCAAAGCGGAGCTGCCGTGACTCTGGCTCATCCCCAGCCCTTTCCCATGGCTCCCGGAGCTCTCTGCTGGGGCAGTGGCCATGGGGCAGCACTGCAAATAAAAACAAAACCAAGGTCAGCTTCACAGGATTACTTACAGCAACGTGGGATAGACATTGGGCTGTTACAGCCACATCACACCAGATTTAACCACCACAACAGGTGGGGAAAATCACAACTCCGTGGTGATCAAGCCAAAGCACGGATTAGAGCAGCGCACGTTCGGATCCTCAGGGTGAATGTACAGTGCCAATTAGCAATGAACATCAGCTGTGAAACCTGAGCAGCATTCCTTTCAAATCTGCAGTGGATTACAGTGATGCTTGGATAAAATTCTTCATTAAAAAAAAATTAAATGCAAATTTTCCCCTTTCGGTATCTAAAAGGAACTTATAGCAAAGATGAAGTAAGACTATTTACAACAGCAGGTAGTGATGGAACAAGGGGGAATGAGTAGAAAGGGAAAGAGAGTATGGTTAGATGAGACAGTGGGAAAAAAACCTCCCACTGTCCCAGGCTGCTCCAGCCTGGCCTTGGGCACTGCCAGGGATCCAGGGGCAGCCACAGCTGCTCTGGGCACCCTGTGCCAGGGCCTCAACACCCTGCCAGGGAACAATTCCTGGTTCCCAATCTCCCATCCAACCCTGCCCTCTGGCAGTGGAAGCCATTCCCTGTGTCCTGTCCCTCCAGCCCTTGTCCCCAGCCCCTCTCCAGCTCTCCTTTAGGCTCTGGAGGGGCTCTGAGGGCTGCAGCCCTGAGGCGGCTCCGCGGCCTCCCCTGGCCCGGCTGCAGCAGCTCCGTGCCCGGTAATCCCCGCAGCCAGAGCCGTGTCCGCCCCTCAGGGGCTCCGGGAGCTGCTCTGCCCTTCCCTCCCTCCTCTCGGCCCTCAGGGACGGGCTCGAAGAGCTGCATTTTCCCCCTGAGCCTCAGGAACTCGCTCCTTACCCCTGCCCGCTCCCCCGCCGGGGAAGGGGCGGCCCCGGGCGCTGAGGGCGGAGCGGAGCGGGGAGCCCGGGCCGGCCGCGGCTGAGGCGGAAAATCCGGCCCCGAAATAGTCCCGGGTTTATGGGATTGGTTTTGTGCTGCACATCGAGTCCCAGTCGTGCCCCGCATCGAGTGGCCTCCCTTGGAAGGGGACGCGGAGGAGCTGGAGCGTGTGCAGCGATTTGCGAGATGCTGGGAAGGGTGGGTGGGACCGGCCGAGGGAGCTGCGTGGGTTTAATCGCGACGATTAAACATCGGGGCGATACATCGCAAAAACGCCGCTCAAGGGCTGGCCGGAGGTGTGACCGGCTAAAGTCACCGGCTGCTGGTAAAAACAGCGCATGCTGCAGGTCAGCTACAGCTCTGCTCTGCCCTAAGGGCAGAAAAGCCAAGAGAAACGCCAGGGGATTTTTAAATCACTTTTCTTTTCGTTTTTTTTTTTTAATCTTTAGGACAGTGTATTGCATCCAAGAAGATGATGTGACGCTTCGTGGAAGTAAGATGTAAGAAGTATTCCAGGGCATGAAATCTTCCCATATTTTCAGGTATAATTTCCATAGGTTACATCATGATAAAAGCGACTCTTCTGTATCCTGGGATCTTGCTTTAAAATTGCTATTTCAGCTTAGCAATTTTAGCTAATACCACTTTTAATTTTTTTTGTTTCAGTGAAATCTTTTTTGGCAAGAAAAGCTGATTCTTCGGTCCTGGGATGCAGAGGGTGTTGTCTGTCACTGGGATTTTATCCTCGTGCTGAGTTTGGACTGCCCGGCCAAAGGACAGAGATTTTGTCTTCTCTCACATTTGATGAAGTGCAGCAAAAGTGATCCTGTGTCTCTTAGAACAGAGAACTCTGTGCTGATCTCTGCGTTTCACACAAAGAAGGATTGGCCAGCATGAGATGGATGCAGGAGAGTAATAAATGCAGTGGAGTGTAAAGCAGAGTGAAATAAACAGCTCTGCCTACACATTGTTCAAGTTTTAAGATTCAGCTGTTTGCTGAGTGGGCTGCTCGGGGCTGGCCCTTTCCTTGCAGTTTTCTGCAAGAAATTAAAATAATTGATGTGGGATAAACATTTCTTTTACCTTTTCTGCCCATGCGAACGAGAGCAGTGGTCAGAGGGGTGTGTGAGTGTTTCTGTCCTATCTGGGGGACGGCAGTAGTTTCTGCCCATCCCAGGGACGGCAGTTGTCGGGGGCTCCTTTTTAGGAGCTTAAATTCTCCGGCTCTCAGGTGGTTTTAGAGTCCTGGCCCTCTGCAAAGCTCTGTGCCAAACGCAGGAAAAGACGGAGTCTTCAAGGTTACATGCTTCGTTTATTAGTTCTTATCTTACAATTTTCTCAGTGTCCAAAAGATGTTTGCCGCGGCTCGGACATCTGGTGACTCCTCCTGTCTCTGGGCTGTCCTTATCTTTTATACTAATTGCTCCGTATTCTTTATTTACTATTTATTACTAATGTCTATCACTATTACTAAAAAGGTCATCTTTACTCTGACCCAATCCTCACTAACTACTTTGTGCCAACGTCACTGCAGAAATGGAGTGAGGGAACAAGAAGGAAGAAGAAGGAGACAACGCCCCAAATTCTCCATCTCACCCCATCCACTTCAATGCCAAGAATCCCAAACCCACTGTTTTTTCACCCTGTGATATACTAAACTACTATTTTTACACTCTTGTGGCCTGCAATGCTTCCTGCAGTGCAAGAAGCCTCTCCCATGGACTGAGATCAAATCCAGTGTCTCTCTGAGCTCTGGGCTGTGGGCTGGGGTCCCAGACCCCCCTGCCCAGGTCCCTGACCCTCCAGGGCAACCAAAGGAATGCCCTGGACTCCAACATGTGAGTGGCAGGGCAATTATCCCAGTGCAGGAGGTGGGAGTCAGCTCAGTGCCGGGAGCTCGTGGAGGCAGGAATCTGGAATGATGGAATTCTGGACAGTTGAGATCAGCCCAACCTGCCTTGTGTCCTAAACCTCTCCAGCCCAGAGGTTTACCCTGCATTGGCTGCTCTGAGGTGTTTTCCTTCCCAAGAAGATAACGTGGCAGCCAGGCTGAGGGAGATCAGGATCTGGAAGGATCTAGAAAATGAAGTGAGAGATTTCATGCTCTGGGTTATAAACCATGGGGAAACAGGGCTGGGAAAACATTACCTTTTCTTTAAAATTCTAATCAACATGCACAGAGAATAGCACAGAATAACTGAGAATCACCCAGAGCCCCACAGCTCCCACTAAATGCTCTGGTTATTTATCATTGCCCATTTTTTATGGAAACAGTTGACATTAGATTATTAGTGACCTGGGTGGTATTTGATTTTTTTTTCCCTGGAGGTTAAAGTCTTTGTAGTTTCCTGTTCTAGGTCCTTTTTAAAATTCATTTTAGAGCACGAAAAATATATTGTTCCGTCAAGTTTATTTCTCTGACATTTATTCAGTGCAGAGTGTGATCCTAATATTAAAGGTTTTTGATTTGAAGCCCAGGATACAGACAAGGCTTTTCAGTGGTCTTCCCTAAAACAGGACATTTCATCACTGCCTGGGAAGTTAATATGTTGGAACAGCATAATTATTTGAAGGAGTATTTGTTTTTCAAGGATTTGTGGGTGATATTAGATGGCTCAGCCCAGTTGTGTCACAAGGTATTAAGGTTTCTGGCTGCTAAAGCCATGGAGCTGGGCCTATATAGAGCCATAAATAATATTGTGTGAGAGCCAGTGACAGACTCTGACTCCAGCTCAACTCTTTATCACATGTTATATTAAATTTAAACACAACCGTTGAATTCCTTGCTGTGGGCAAATGCTCTTTTGATGTCTCCTTCTATTCAAGTTGTAACATCCCTTTTAGCCCGTGAAACTCACTCTTGCGAGGTGTGTTTCTCAAACAATTAGCCTCTCGTTAATGATGCCAGCAGAATTAATTGGGCTGTCACCACGAGGTTGTGCATCCAGTTGGGAATTACGGGGTGAGGCCAGTGGAATTAAGCATGTTTTGATTGTGGGGAAGGTTCACGGGGCTCAGTAATGAGATGCTCATGGGCATTATTCCGTAGGAAAGGGCAGTTTCAGGCTGGGACATTTTTTTTTAACTCTGGAAATATGAAGGGCAAATGCGAGAACTCTTAGGAAATTTGAAATCATTTGTTGACAATTTAAGATACAGTCAAGGTTTTCGTCTTTATCAGCACAGAAAGTACTCCCAGACACCGTAAATCATCCAGGAGAGTGGAGAGGCTGAGAAGATTACAAAGGAAATGCTCTGGGGCAGGCAGCACCCTGAGAAGTCATTGTTTAGGGCCTGCTGTATTTAAAATGGTCATTTCATTAACTCCCTTGCCTAATTAGAAAATGGTTTGATCCTTGCCTAAAGTTGCTGGAGACTGGCAGGTGTCCCTGGCAGATCAGAGCTCTGCATACAAATGAGTGGTGAACCTGTCCACTGGGTTCCAGTCAGGGAAACAAGAAAATCCACGTTTGTAGGCAGCTGTTGGTAATTATGCTTTGGGATTGGTGTAGGCAACAACATTCCAGTCAGCAAGGCCATGCTCTGCCTTCCTGATTTTCCTAAATATCCTTCCTCACCCTGTCCTGAGGAGGTGGGAAAGAGCAATTTTTGTCTCTCTCCTTTGGTGCCTGCAAACTGCAGATTTCCTTGTGAGTCCTCTCTTGTTACAGGAGCAAGAATTTCAATACCCGATGGGAAAACATCTGAAAATGCAATGAAGTTCCATTAGGCAGCATTATCAAATCTCCCTTCGCAGGGATGGATATCCATGTGTATGGAAACATTCAGATCCTCACTGGACACTGAATTTGTAAATCACATCTTCCCCAACGGTCTTAATCTTTTGTGTCTGAATAAATCAGTGCTGCTCTACAACAGAAAAATCCCTGGATCCTGCTGCTTCCAGGGACGCCCAGAGGGGTTGGGTTCTAGCTCAGGTTGGTTTCTTGTCTGCAGGTTTGCATAATTTCTTTTTACAGCATTATTGCACAGAGTTATTGCAGGTGCTTTAAATAGCTCGGTGCCTGAGAGCAGTGTTTTCCCCTTGTTTTTCCAAGGAATATTACAGCCTGGACATGACATTAATTCATGGGGAAGACGAGAATCAGAAACCCATCTAGTGAAGGCTTGAGATTTCCCTCTTCTCTCCTTTTACTATTTTTGCTTAATGACTTCCCTGTGGCCCATCCTGCTGCATTGCTGTGGAAGAGCTTCCAAAGGGATCAGCAAAGGCCTCCCATGCTCTTGGCAGATCAATACTGGACTTATTAATCCGTTTACTTTGGTAATAGGTTGATTCTTCTGGGAATCTTTCAGGATTGGCTTCAAACCGATGAGTTACTTTGCCAGTTCAGCAAATGGTTTAATTTAGAAATTGTAGCTTTTTATACTCTGTGTTTAACCTAAACCCACAGAATTTATTTGTTCCTCAGCCGGTTTGTTGCAGTACTGAAGTGCCGTACACGTGCCGTGGATCATATCAGCAAGAGATTTTCCATTTTCCTTCCCAGTCCTTTGCTGGTGGAATATTATTTCTACTGGAGAACGTGGATTGATTTTGTATTTCAGAGAACTTTTATAATCTCTTCTGAGTTTAAGCTCATTTCAGAGAAATCTCATGGTCCTGGAGGAAGGAACATCAATGTTGCTCTGAGCATTTCCCTTCTGAGAAGGAGGTGACTTGTTTTGAGTGATTATATTTTTTGTGAAAGAACTCCATTTTCTGAAACTGTTTGATAACTCAGAAAATAAACATTAATTTGAAGTTTGGCAACCAGTTTGTACCGCTTTTGTCTGTGGATATTTGAGGACCTCAGTCTAATCTGAGGCAGATCTCCTCAATAAATGTAGCCCCTATAATCTTAAATAGTGATTTTATTTTTATTTGTGGACCAGGCAAATTCCTCGGTGCTTTCTGGAACATTCCTCACGTCTCTGTGCTGAGTAATGCTGCAGCTACTGAGTAAACTTGTCTTTCCCTCTGGTTATAACAAAACAACTGTAAAATGGTTAACTCTCAACTCCCATTAATAGAATGGCCCTCAGGTGTCAATTTTGGTCCCAAATTATTTCAGGCTTTAAAGAGTTCCTATTAGACTTATGAGCATGCAGACGCCTAAAATGGCCTTAAAACCCAATTAAGGGTACAAATGGAAACACAATTTGTACTGACTCATATAATTTTGAAGAACATTTAAAACACTGATTACTCTCCAAAGACAGGGAAAATAAGGACGAGTGCTGGGAAATCAAAGGCATAAAGAGTAAATAACTCCTGTGAGGTCGGAGTGACAGCCTGGATTCTCCCCGGGGCACTTGCTGCTGTGACAGATGCATCTTGTCCATTATTAACCTTTGATAATGCAAAACTGTCTGATTGCTTCTGGTATCATTTGGAGTGAATCACCTTTGTCATCTTCAATGTGAGAACTTCACAAGCCCTGTGCCTTCCCCCCAAGTGTCCTGAGCTCACTGGTGGATATTTATGAAATAATTGTGCTCCATTTGAGTGGCTGAACCACCCACAGTGGGAGAAGATTGACAGGAGGAAGCTGGCAGTGAGTTTGGCGGGCAGGTGAAACGCTGCCGTGCCCAGGAGATTCCCAGATGTGGGATGAAGGGGATTTCGGAGTGCGGAGCCCCCCAAACGCTGTCAGACCCAGTCAAGGTCTCCTCGTGGGAAGCACAGAGATCCCTCCTCTCTGCTTGAAATGCTTGAGCACAGCCGTGGTATCACATCTGGTATCTCATCAGCTGGCAGGGCTGGGAGAGGGAGGGCTCTCCAGAAGGAAAAAGGGAGGAAATCAAGCCCAGGATTTTCGTGTTTGAGACACTCGGCTGAAGGCTCCTGCTCTTCTCGGGGAGAGCAGAGCCTGATTCCCTCTGGCTGCATCCACAGGCATGAGCCAGCTTTCCTGAGCTCTGCACTCCCAACCTTCCTCTCTGGGAGCTGCCAGCCGAGATCCGTGTCCACAAAGTGCTGCTGAACCTTCTGGAGCTGTTGATTGAATTTCTGGGAGTATCAGAAAAGCACTAAACCGACAGGCTGGGCTCAGCCCCGGCGTGTACTCTGGAGTAAATCACCCCATTCCATGCCGGGAGACCAAGGCTCCAGCAGAGAAGGGACTTGATGACCTGATTCTAATTAGTTTCTTGATTTAATGGCAGTAATTTTACTTTCATGATGGTTGCCATTGCCCCAGCTAGCAGCGATAATAGACTTGGTTTCCTCAAAGGCTCATTTCTGATGCAGCCTCTGTTGAATCTTAAGCAATAACAAGCAGAAGCCCATAGTTGCTTCGAAATTATGGGATTTCAGTGGTTAAAAATGTCATGTTCCCTCACCTGGGTTGTTGACTGGGAATTGCCAGTGTAAGAAAACGAACAGTCATAAAATTAAAATATAGCTTGGGTTGACTCCGTTTCCTTCCAAGATGATCTTTTTTGTTTCCTTTCTGATTTAAGCCCCTGCAGGTTAAAGTCCTCATGAAACCAGAAACGGGCAGACAAAATTTTTAAGGAAATTAAATAACACGGGATGGGATGTGTTTACACCAGTAGAAAACCAGAATGACTCCACAGAAGATAATTAAAAAGAAGGGAAACAAATGAGCTGATCTTAATGATCTCATGGGTGAAATATTATTAAAGTAAAATTCAGTTTTGGTCACTTGAACCAAAAATGCTGTCAAAATTACACCTGAGCTGCAGAACTATCAAAACATGTAGTTTTAATTATTTTATTTGCCTTTTTAACTTGTAAAAATTTCACTCCCCACAGCTGGATTAGAATTGGATGAGGGATCTTCACTTTTCCCCATCTTAAATATGCACAATCCACGGATGGATTCAGCTGGGGAAAATTGTCTGAAGGTTTTGCCCGGTTCGAGCTCCTTGCCAAGCTTTATTCCCTTCATTAAGGGTAATTTTACATCCCCCTGCCTTTGTCCTGCATTAAATGGAATTTCCCATAATTATTTCTTGCACTTATTTACCTTTCTAAATTCTTCAAACCAAGGAATGCTTGCAGCTCTGAGGCCTTGAGCTCTCCAATTCCTCATTCCCAGAACACCCACTGACTCCTGTGATAACTCAGAAGCCTCTGCTGGATTGTTCCTGAATTTTGAAAAGCCAAATACATTCCCAGTCCTCTCTTAGTTATGAATAATAATAATAATAATAATCCAGACTCTGATCCGCTGCACACTTGTTTAGGTGTTAAGGTGTATCCATATGTGTAGTGCCTTGGGAATAGTTTATTAAAGAAAAGCCAGATTGATTTAATGTTGCATTTTCTGTGTCATTCATTAAATGTTCGAAGTAAAATACTTGTAAAGAATGTATGAAGATGCATTTGAATGAAAATATGCAAATGGAGAAAACACACACTGGAATGCGCTGATTGTTTTAATTAAAACATGAAGTGTGTGAAGACGTATTTCTGTTCTGCCAGGAATTTGGGCTGAAATGTTCTGGAAGATTCCCAGACCCTGAACATGCTCCCACCACGTACAGCCACGGACACAAAGAATTTGTGAAGGGCTTTTCTGTTTGCAGAGCTCTGTGACAAGCAGCCTGAGCGCCTCCAACAACGGATTACCCTGAAGTACAGATCAGAAACACAACGAAGAACAAATCACAGTCAGAGCAGAGAGCGAGATATTAAAACCATAATTCAGCCCCCAAGCTGACAGAGCAGGATGAGCCAGTGAAGCTGTGGCACCATTAGCGTGGAACAGGAGCAGTTCTGGGTGGATAAATGCATTCTGCCCCAAGAAAATTGCTTGTCCTTACAGCAGGGCTTGTCACTGTGGGCCTTGGCAGCAGCAGGGAGCATCGAACACCGGGCTGGTGTCTAAAAACTCAGAAGTCCGGAGAAGGCAACCTTGAACTCGGCTGGGAGAACCCCGGCAGCTGCAGGAGTGTCGGGGGCTCTTTTTCAGGGGTTTAAATTCCCCGGCATTCAGGTGGTTTTAGAGTCCTGGCCCTCTGCAAAGCTCTGTGCCGAACGCAGGAAAAGACGGAGTCTTCAAGGTTACATGCTTCGTTTATTAGTTCTTATCTTACAATTTTCTCAGTGTCCAAAAGATGTTTGCCGCGGCTCGGACATCTGGTGACTCCTCCTGTCTCTGGGCTGTCCTTATCTTTTATACTAATTGCTACGTATTTTTTATTTACTATTTAATTCTAATGTCTATCACTATTACTAAAAAGGTCATCTTTACTCTGACCCAATCCTCACTAACTACTTTGTGCCAACGTCACTGCAGAAATGGAGTGAGGGAAGGAGAAGGAAGAAGAAGGAGACAACGCCCCAAATTCTCCATCTTGCCCCATTCACTCCAATGCCAAAAATCCCAAACTCACTGTTTTTTCACCTTGTGATATACTAAACTACTATTTTTCACACTCTTGTGGCCTGCAATGCTTCCTGCAGTGCAAGAAGCCTCTCCCATGGACTGAAATCAAAGCCAGTGTCTCTCTGAGCTCTGGGCTGGGGTCCCAGACCCCCCTGCCCAGGTCCCTGACCCTCCAGGGCAGCCAGAGGAATGCCCTGGGCTCCAACACAGGAGTTTTATTAAAACTTAAAAGCAAGGCTGTCGTTTCAGCTTTATCCTCTTCCCTCCCCAGATCAAGGGGATACTGACCAAGTCTCCTTGTCCAGCTGGGCCAGCTGAGGCACCTCCATGGAGTGCTGCTTCCTGGCTGTGCGTGTGTCTGAGGTGCCAATCCCGGGGCTGCTGCCCGTGGAAGCTCTGCATGATGCTGATTTCCACAGGGATTGATTGTGGGGGTCACGCTTGTGTCTCAGCCATGGAATCACCCCAGCTGGAGAAGCCCCCCAGGCTCACCTCATCCAGCGCAATTCCAGTCCTTTCCCACTGCTGCTCCAAGGCTTGCTCCCACAGCCCTGGGGCAGTGTGGGCTGGCACGGCTGCTGCCCAACCCTGGGCTGCTCTGGAGACAAAAGCAGAATTTCCTGGCTCTCTTCAGCACCAATTCCACCTTCCCCTTTTGGTACAAACCAGGTCTTTTCACCACTGTGAACGCTTCCTGCTCAGTGTACACACGGAAATAATTCAAGAATTTCGATTCTTCATTTATTTGAGTCCTGGGATCTCCCAAAATGACCTGGAAGCTTTCTCCTTGTTGCAAGTCCAGCTGCTCCTCTGGAGATGATGTCCATGTGAGATTATCTGTGTTTTTCTGGTTTTCCCTGGGCATTCCCAGATTTGTTGAGTTTTCCACAGGCACAGCTGCTGGCATTTGGAATCTTATCAGCCACATCTAGAACACTTTCCCCTTAATTCCTTCCTGGCCTAGATCACCTTATCAGTCCTGCTATCACACCCAGGCCCCTTGCTGCAATGATATATCCAGTGTTACTAGGACAAAATAACACATTTTAGTATCTTTTCATTAGAAAGGAGAATAAAATGATAGAGTCACAGCGGGTGTTGCTTGTGGACAGGGCTTCCAGTGGCTTCAGGTGCCTCTTCATTATACATTTTTCATGTTTATTACTGAAGAGAAAGAATTGCAGGTGTCTTGAGGGCCATCTGTGTTTAGCTTCTGGGCAAAAAACACTGTCCTAATGGCAGAAAAGTCATTTAAAAATTACCTACTTGGCTTTTCTCTTCTTATGGCAGAGCTGGAGCTGAGTTGGAGCATGTGGTGTTTTTAACAGAAGTTATTGAAACACTCCCTGGCCAGCCCTTTAACCAATGTTTTTGCAATGATTTCTGATTTTTAATCTTTGTGTAACAGGCCTGGCCTGGTGTGGGAGGCCTGGCAGGGAAATCTCCAGGTGTTCCCATTTGGAATCTGCTTTGCTGTCCCTGACCCCGGCCAAGGGCTGGACATTGGTCACCGACCCTGTGCAGCGTCAGTAAAATGTTCATTATTCCGGTTTAACGAGGCTCGGGGGGTGCCTGTGCTTGGGACACCGAGACAGAATTGATACAGGAGCAGAGATGTTGTGTCAGGCCCTTCCTGGCAGTCCAGGGCTAAAAGAGGCGGCTGATTTAGGAGCGCGAGGAGATTATGGCCAATGCAAGGTCGGGAGTAGCAGCACATCCAGAGTGCCCCGATTTGCAGAGCCATGGATTGGGCTGGGGGCGAAGGGAATTTGCCCATCTCAAGGAAAGTCAGTAACAAAATGTTATTTACACTGTTCCTCACGCTGTCCTCTGCTGACAGGACAGCTCTCCAGCGTTTATCATTTTTCCATGGGTAAAAATTCCATGTTTGAAAGGCAGAATGGGTTCTGATCAGCCTTTTACAGCCGGCTAAAATAAACCCCCAGATCTAAACATCCCCACATTTTCTCCTATTCAATTTTTAATGCTGAGGCTTGAATCCGCATTTATTTATTAACAGCACATTAACAAACAGTTTAATTAGAAGCACCCCTTGTAAAGCCAGTGCGTTTCTGATGTGAAGGAAACCAAGGATATCAGAGTGCTTCCAAAGCTTTCAGCATCCTGCTTCCCACCAAGAGAGGCAAATCCTGTTACACAAAACCTATTGCTGTGCTTCTCCCTGAGCTCCATCTCTGCCTGTCTCCAGCTGGATGCTCAGAGGAGTTGCTGGGTAATTTACTCAGTCAAATGTGCATTTAAGGCCTCAATTACTTCCTTGAGGAAAAGCCCCCTCATTCTGGATTTCACAGAAAAACAATAGAGAGCAGAGGATGTAAAACCGAGTGCTTAAAAATGTGCTTTGCAGTGCTGGTTAACCCTGTCCACATCTCTGCAGTCCTTTAAATTTACAGAAACGTGGTGGGGTTAATGAATGTGATGATATTTTTCGTCATCCTTCCCAAGAAACTTGGTCTTCCAGGAGAAACTGAAGCGCCGGCAGTGCCGTGAGCTGGGTGAAGCTGAGCTGCTGGATTTTTTTATGGATGCATCATAACGCAGCCAGGGCTCTGCTCAGCCACCCGAAAACATTCAGCAAGATCAGCCTCAATATTTGGTTCCTCTCTCTTGATTCATGGGAGGAGAAAACCTGCCCCGGCTCCCTCGGATGGATGAGGGTTGTGCAGGGATGAAATGCTCCAGAGCATTGTTATCACAGTGAAATATTGGGAGTTGTGTTGGTGGTAGGAATTGGGTTTATTTATTTACCAGCAGCCGCTAAGGATGTGAGGCTATTTGTTGTATTAGCTGTGCTTGTCACGAAGGAACAATTCTACATTCGCTGTGATAAACCTGAAGCCATTGTTTTAAAAGATGGGCTGGACCCGCATTTCAGAGGGGGAGGATCCACTGGAGAATTTTAATTACTCAGACACTGAGAGATAAAAAGGGCCCTGGTTATGTTTCAGAGCACATTTTGCTTTCCTTGGTTGAGATTTTTCATCCTGATGAAATAAGCTTCCTTTTTAAGGAAAATTTCTCTCTTTCCCGACATATCCACTTGGAAGGTCTCAGCCCCTGGGCTGCTTGATAACGGGATTGCAGATGTTTGCTTTTTTAAACAGATTACTGAGGTGGCTGAATGCAATACTGAGATTTAACAGTTGTTATTAGGACTTGTCTTCCTGCACGTCTGGGATGGGAATTTCAGTTTAATCACCGCAACTCTGAGTTATGAAGTTCAGCTAAAATAACTATTTGCAATTATGTGGCTGAAGCCTCTGGAGAGAACTAAAACTCACCTCAGACAGACTCAGTAAACAAATTTCCAGCCCTTCCCTTTCCTGCCCTTTCCTTCTCTCCAGGAGCTCGGGGCTTTAACACCTCTCTGGCCCAAGAGAGGTGATGGGGCCAGGCTGGACAGGGCTCGGAGCGCCCTGGGATAATGGGAATTGTCCTTCTTGTGGAGACAGCCAGGAAGGGCAGAGCATTTCATCCTGGAACGCCTTCAGAAGCCCTTAGCAAGGGATTAAAAATTACTCGACTTTAAAATATGACTTGGTTAAACTTCCTGTGTGGTTATCCCTGCTCAACTGAGTGGGGAGGAGATTCAGAAAAAAACCTTCTTTGATGGAAGCTGGGGCAGATTTCCCCCATTTTCCTCTCTGCTCACTGAAATGTGTTTTGCCCTTTCCTTTGGAGATCTGAAGGAAGCAGATTCCACCTAAACAGAGTGAGAAATGTTTGCAAACCACTCAGTGACCGCCCCACATCTGGAATTAGCCTCTGGAGAACAAGACTGAGCACAACCCTCACCCACCTGAGTAAAACTCAAGGCCATTTTCTCCACAGAACAGTGAAAAGTGAGGAGCATTTTCAGTGTGGAAAACAGGACATTCTGACACATTTGCATCCCTGCTGCACTCCCTGCCCATGAATGCCGAAATCTCTCCTGTTTTCAGCTGACCCACCGGCAGCAGAGCAGCAGGGAACACAGGCCCTG
Organism: Hirundo rustica; assembly: GCF_015227805.2. NCBI lineage: Eukaryota > Metazoa > Chordata > Aves > Passeriformes > Hirundinidae > Hirundo > Hirundo rustica. The sequence continues at coordinate 1,322,899 of NC_053470.1, forward strand.
CTTGGAACAGACGGAATTCCAGCCACAATTGGAATTGGTGGATTCCAATCCACCCTCTGGATTTTTCTTGCAGGAGATGCTGTGCTCTTCAAACCCCAGAGCCGTGACTAAAACTTCAATTATTGAGGCAAAGTGCTCGGGGAGTTTCAAATAAGGATTAGACAATTATCTGAATAAGAATGGGCCAGGTAAAAAGATAAGAGCTGTCGAGTTGCCTGCATCTGCTTATAAAATCCTCATCAGGCTCCAAGGAACGCAGAAATCCCACAAGCACCAGTGCTCTCCTGTAGCAGTGACTTTGGGGTATCTCTGGGTTGCTAAGAGATGTTTGAAACAGCCGTCGTTTTTCAGGTTTTGCACTTTCTGCCACCCGGGTTCCTTTGTTGTGGGAAGAGATGACGCCTGAAATAGCTAAAACCCTTGGGATGCCTGCTCCCTGTAGAACAAGAAGGGTATTGTCAATCATCTGGGGCTTAGAATAGGTTGATCTTGCTCATATTTTTAAATTTCCGCCTAATATATGCAGCAATTATCCCCTAGTGCCTGAGGGGAAAGGAGCAGGACCCCAGCAATCTTGGCACTGTACAAACGCTACAAAATCTGGGGGAAGAATTTCATTTTTTGGTTCACCTTCCCCCAGGTGCCTGATAGTGAAATGTCCTTCTGAGGGGGGCAAAGGGCTGCAGATCTCCGAGGGGTGCTGATGGTGAAAGCTTAGCTTGGTGTCTGAGCTCAGCTCCTGGAGCGTCTCTGTGCAGATTCTGCCTCCAGGAGAGCCCGAGCTGGGATATCCGAGTGAAGCTGGGTTCCCTGGAGGCTTTGTGGCTCTCCTGCCTCCACAGTTCCCATCCCTCAGCACAAGTGCCTGTCCCAGTTCTGTCCCCCCTGGGCAGTGCCAGCCCGGCTCCTTGTTGGGACCAAGCTGGAACGTGTCCCAGCATCTTTTGGGATGTTTCCTGTGAAAAGTGCATATTATATGGCTCTACGCAAGGTATTTACTGTATGTGTTGTGTTGTGTTAATTGTTGGTGTTGTATTAATGTTTTGATAGTATAGTAAATGAAGTTGTGTAGTTAAAATGTAGTTTTTATGTACCAACCACAGGAAAACGTAAATCTTTCAGAGAAAAAAGAATTTACTCCTTCCTTATCAGAAGAGACCAATTTCTCCTGCCTCTCTCAGCCTTGAGAATGCCACAGAGATTAAAGGAAAAAAAAAAGTGATACTAACCAGAGACAGTTCTTTGTTTAAATAGAGTTTATGCATCATGTATGAAATACATGAATATTCAACAGGCTATTGCTTTTAAGAGATGGTCCTCTGTTAGTAGAGGTCCTTCTTCGGAGCTTTTCGCTCGGGGAGGCACCCAGACGTCTGAAATGTTGTTTTTATTGTCTCGTATTGTCCTAACTCTAATTGTTCAAATTTTTTTACTCTACCTCTATTTTTATAACCATCTTATTTACTATTAAACTTTTAAAATTTCAAAAACAAGTGAATGGCGTTTTTCACATTTCCCAAACGCATCTGTCTGTTTGCCCCTCTCAGTGACAGCCTTGAACCACATTTTGTGGCTCCCTGGGCACTTCCCAGCGCCAGCAGCACATCCACTGAGGTCAGTCAGATCCTCCTGAGGCAGGAAGAGGCTCCTTCTTCCCAAAATGGGGATCCTTTCCCAAGAAACGGGGAATACATTTCCCCGAGGTTGTGTCACCCCGGGATTTGTGCGTCACACACAGGAACAGTCTGGTTCTCTCCAGCAGAAAGAAGCAATGCCTGACACCTCAGATTGAGCCGAGCTCCAGCTCTCTGCAGCACTGGGACTCTCCAGAGCGTGGCTGGGGCTGGGGAAGAGCAAATTAATTTGTATTTCTGTGTGTGCATTCCCTGTCAGACAGGAGAGCTGGGCAAGGTGCTGGACAATAACCCAGGGGTGAGTTCTTGTCAGGAGCTGCTTGATGGAACAGTGGGGCTGTGGATCAGCTCGGTGTGAGCTGCAGCTGCCAGCACGGCAGAGATGCCTCGGAGGAGGAGCTGGGAGTAGTTACAGGCACCTGCTCTCCATCAGGGTACTGGAAAGTGCAGAAAAACCCAATTTCACCGACGCTTTAACAAGCTGGAGGCTTTCTGTGGGCTGGCAGGGAGCTGCAACGAGCGCCCTCAGAGCAAAAGGTGAAGAGCAATCACGAAGATTTTGGAAAGTGGTCGAGGAAGAAGCTGTGGAGATGCTGGAAATAAAGAAAAGAAACTTCTGCTTGAACAAAAACGTCAGCGGGGAAGACTCGGAGAGAGGGGAGAACAGACAGAACTGGGTTATATTTATCAAGGTGATAACCATAACAATATGTTGGAAGTCTGGCAGGGCTGCTCCTAAGAGCACTTGAAACACTGAAAATCAAGACAAGAAAATTACCAGCTAATTTCATGCAGGAACGCATCCTCCACGGTTATGTTAAGAAAAGAAGACGGGATAATGGAGAAGCTTTGCTAAATCTCTTTTCTATTCCAACAAGGAGCGAGGTGGTGCCACAAATGGAGATTCTGGACCCCAGAGCTGCAGGACAGACACAGAGAATACACAAAGCAGCAAAGAGCAGTTCTGAATAAAGCACTCAGTGTGCAACGACCAGGGGGGATGAAACCATGAAACTGGGCTTGAGGAGGCTGCAGACCCCTCCCTCCAGGCCGTTTATTCTGATTTCTCCCAAAACAAAGCCTGGGCAAACCCCGGGAATGTGGACGTGGTTTCACATTCCAGTCCCACCACCCAGGCTGGAATAAAAGCAGGACTCAACAGGATCCAAACCCTGGGATACCACAGGCGTCAAATCTTTTCCTGACGAGAGATTTCCCAAATCTCTCCTTTTCCCTCGAACTTACAGCAGGGATGAATTTGGATCTGGCGATCTAAACTGTCCTGACAGGATCCACGTGAACACAAAGCAGTGAGCTCAGGAAGGAAAAGCAGCTGGGAAGTCACCGAACCACAAGCTCTGGCACGTCCAGTAAAACTCAGCACGTGGAATTTAGGCAAAGGGAAATATTTAAGACCACAGACCACACTGTGCCCAAAAATATTTTGAGCAAAGTTTCATTCACTTGGTGTTTTCACTGGTTTTGTTTGTTCTGTTTTGTTTTAGTTCACTTTAGAAAAGTTCAGTTCACTTGGTATTTTTACTGTATTTTAATTTTTGCTCCATGGCCATTAAAATAAAATCTCATTGATTCTGAGTAGAAAAGGAAGCAAAATGACCTCATTTCATTATATTCCTATGCCCAGGGAGCAACAAAAAATGTTGGAAAACCAAAGTGTCCTTCCTGTCTGTTCAACCAAGAGGTTCAGAGCATTGATATTTCAGGATACTTGATCAGAGCCAAAGCTCAGCCTCTGAGCCTCTTTCAGCTTGACCATTATTACTATAAGTGATGCTTTAATTTTCATCTAAAGCCGAGAAAAGTGTTTTATTCTCCCTAGCTGGCCCAGAGATAAGGGACTGAATCCCCACAGATTAAGTCATTGAGCAGTTCTCATGTGTTACTTTATTCCCCTGCTCAAAGCCCTTCTCCTCTTCCCACTGATCCCTGATATAAAGCAAAATAATCAGAAAAGAAGGGGCTTTAAAGTGTGGCTTTGAAGTCTAGCCCACATTCAGGGCTGTGGCCCTTCCCTCTCCAGCCACCTGAGGGGTTAACTCAGATCCCCGAATTCCATCAGGGAGCACTCCAGGAACTGAAATCTGCACTTCCACTGGGATTTGTCTCTGATTTCATCCTGTCCAGGGAGGATTTGCCACGCTCCGAGCAGAGATCAGACCTTGGCTGGTTCCAGGATCTTGCCAAGACCCAGCACAAGCCCAAAGAGTCCGGGGCAGGTTCAAGCAGTGACTTCAGTGCCAAAAGAGCCCTGCTCTGCCCTTGTGCCTGAGCAATAAAATCCTCCCTGAGAGCCCTCGGACACCAGAGGGTGCCAGGCACTGGGAAACGCAGATTTCAGAGATCCCAGTGCTCCTGAGCACAGGGGAGTACACAGAGATGAGAAAATCAGCTTTTATGTCCAGCTGTCTCCTTGGAAGGGGAGATGTTGTGCCTTGGCAGAGCTCAGGAGAGCTGGACACAAAGCCCCAGCACTGGCACAGAGCTTTTCCAGGAGAACAGCCAGGTCCAGCCTCATTTTCCCTCTGGATCCATGCTCCAAGGTGTTGGAAGTGATCCACCCCCAAGTATTCTCAGAGCGCACAGCTTGTAAAGGACCTCTCTGAATTCTTAACCAACACCCAGAGCCTTGTAAGGCTTCCTCAAAACCATGGAATTATTGAGGCTGGAAAAGCCCTCCCAGAACATGGAGTCTGACTGTTCTCCCAGCACTGTCAAGCCCAGAACAAGGCTTTGTTCCAAAGCAAAGGGAAAATTGGGAGGGCACTTCCTCACCTGGAATAAAACTTTTCAACTTGATTAATCGTCAGCTGAAGCTCTGGCCTAAAATCTTTCATTTCTTTGACAGAGAAGGTAAAAATAACTTGTTCTTCTCTGTTCATGTACTTTCATCTGTCTCAGAAATGGCAAATTTATTCCCTTTTTCTCCTACCAGCCCTCTAGAAAGACCAAGGCCAGAAAACACCAGGCTGGAGCTTGTTTTGCCTTGCCTGATATCGACATGTGGCTGACAGGAACTTCAACTGCAAACCCAGAAGTGAAATTCCCTCGTTTTCAGATCCTGTTCCCACTGCAACATCCCCTGACAGCGGCGAGATTCAACATTTGAAATGAAGGGCAGCGTTTGGTTTGCAGACCTTTAACTGTCAAAGTGTGGGCTGAGCGTGGAGAAATATCCATGAGGTGAGCCCCTATGAGCTGGGATGGAGATTTACTGGCACAAAATGGAGCTGGAACCCTAGGATGAGATTTTATTCCTCAGTTTATTTTACAGAGCTTCCCTTTGGTGCTGTAACAAATCCCTGAGCTCTGCTGGAATGTCAGGCAGGAATCACCTGCAGCAGTGAAAGGCTGGGGGACAGGGACAGGGACAGGGATGGGGACAGGGACGGGGACAGGGACAGAGACAGGGACAGGGACAGGGACAGGGACAGGGACAGGGACAGGGACAGGGACGGGGACAGGGACGGGGACGGGGACAGGGACAGAGACGGGGACAGGGAGCCATGGCAGAGACAGGCAGAAGTGCAGGAGTAAGGAGGCAGCCTTCATGTGCTCGGGGGAGGCAGATGTGGTACAGGAATTAGCCTGAGTCTCAGCTGGCTGACATTTCCCAGCTGCAGAGGTGTCCCCAGAGTGACTGGCACTGTCCCCGCAGGAGGATGTTGCCAGGAAGGGTTGGTGATGCTGGGTCAGGCCCTCTGGAGCCCTGGCACTCTAAGGCAGGGGTGAGTCTGCAGAGCTGTGTGGGCAGTTCCTGCCCTGCCCTGGCACAGAGAGCTCTCAGCATGCTCTGGGAGCGCTGGTGGCATTCCTGGCACCACCAGCACCACCAAACCTGGGCTCTGCCAGCTGCTCCTTAGCTCAGGAGAGCTCAGGAGCTGAAACTGAACTTAGAGAGTCACAGAATTATTCAGGTTGGGAAAGCTCTGTGAGAACATCGAGTCCAACATCCCCCAGCACTGCCAGGTCCCCAAGGGCCACATCCACACGGTTTTTAAATCCTCCAGGAGTGTGCACTCCACCACTGCCCTGGGCAGCTGTGCCAGGGCTGGACATCCCTTTCCAGGAAGGAATTTTCCCCCAATACCCCATCTAAACCTCCCCTGGTGCAACCTGAGGGTGTTTCCCCTTGTGCTGTCAGTTGTTACAGGGACAAAGGACTGACCCCCACCTCAAAACCTCCCAAAACAGCTCCAGCAGCCTCTGGAGATGTGGCTGCCCCAGGATCAGGGAGCTGATGCTCTGTGTACATCTCTCCTTGGCCATGGCACAGGAGAGGTGGTTCCAGAAAGGAAACTCCTCATAAAAGCCTCATAAACCCCCCCAAAATAGCTTCAAACGAAAGGGACATGGCAGAACATCCTCCCTGTTCCCCAGGACACTTTGCTCCTGCTCTGGTGGTGAGGGATGGGGTTTGAGTCACACAGGGACTGAGAGAAATCACTGCTTGTCACGAGCTCCCCAGCCAAGCTTTTTTTGTTTGACTCCACAGCTGTAATCAAATCTTGGTTCTTGGTGAAGCCACTGCTGTCCCAGCTGATGGCTTTGGAGAGGGGGTGGCAGCTCAGCCTCTCACTGGGGCACATTAAACTGGCCCTGGGACACACTGATGGATGGCTGGGCTGGCTGGTTAAGGCTTGATGTTCTTCCTCTCTGTCTTTAAATTGCTTTGGTTTGAGTCTCACAGCCAAAAGCAATCAATACAATCCACAAATGTGCATGTTAGAAAACAAAGGTATAATAGGAGAGCACAAGGAGGGTAAGGAATTGTTCACAGTCAAGGCAATAATGGATTTCCTGAGGGGGATGTCAGCTTTAGGGCTGTGAGGCCCAACAGCACAGCTCATCTTGTGACAACTTTCCTTCCTCATGCATTTCCCAGACTTTAATGTGGGTGATTATTATACTTCCATTAACTGACCCTGTCAGCAGTGAGCAGAGGTGATGGCATTCCTGGGAGATGGAACCTAACAAAGCACTCTGCCCCTCTGGAACAGGCAGACGTGGCTCAGGGCAGCTGACTCTGGGAAGATCAGGGAAACCCTCGGGATCGGGGATGAGTGGGCTGATCTTGGAACAGCAGGAAAAACACTCACATTTGGTTTGCCTTTCCTTGAAGCTGCCCTTGTCCCCATGGATTAAGCCAGCAAAGGTTTCACCAGAGTGTGTTTGGCTTTACTGGGTAAGGACAAAGTCCCCTCCAGTCCTTTCTCACTCGGAGCCAGAGCCCTCCGCACGCTGCTGGTGACAAACACCCTGCGCTTGTCCCTCTGTCCCTCGGGTGCCCCCCTGACCCTAGGCTGACTCAGCCCAGCCATGTGCGCCGGGTGAGCACAATTTCACAATAAAATAATCAGTCACTTCTCAAAAAGGGGCAAATTTACTCAACCACTTGGAAGAAAAAAGGGAAATGCAGCCTAAAATTCCTTTTATTTACAGTGGGAAATGAAGCATGAGTAAGATGATTAGAACTGTAATTAAACAAGAGAGTCAAACCCACAGATTGGCACAACATGGAGAAGGAGGCTCTTGGAGAGACAGCATCCTGAATCCTGAAGTATTTTTCCCACTGCAAGCCCCAGGGACACCTCTCCTTAGTTTGCTGTCTAACAAGAAGCTCTGCCCAAAAGCCCCTCTGTTTACCTAGGAATGAAAGCTGGGCCTGAGGAAAAGGTCGAGCCAATTTTCTCACTGAAATATCCTGCACACAGAGACATGCAGAGATCCTGAAATCTGAGCTTCATTACAAAGGGGAAAAAACAGTTTCCTAAGGATGACAGGGGAAAAGCCCAGAGGAGATTCTGTCTGTAGCCAAGTAAAGCTGGAGTCTGGCTCCAATCCTGAATTTCATCCCTCTCTGGCAGTCACCAAACACCAGCTCAGCTCTGCAGATGCCATGAACATCCTAAAACCACGTTGCATTTCAGCCCCATCACTGCTCTCCTTCCTGGATGACGCAGTTCTTGGCACGTTTTCCACAGCTCTCCCAAGCCCACATCCGAATTCCCTGGGATAGGTTTTGATATCTTGCTGAGAGGCAGATAATCCACCCTTTGTCACTAGGGATTGATGCCTGTCCCGAAAAAAAGAACAACTCCATTGCATCAAAGAAAAGCAGTTAGGAATAAATTGCCACTGCTAACAAGCTTGACTGGGTCAGAGCTTTGTGTGCTGGAACAAAGAGTTTAAGACCCTGGAACATGTTCGGATTGCAGAGGAAATTCCATTCAGTCTCGGGAATGCACTGGATCACTTGAGTTTGTAGATCAGGTCTTGCACTGGAGGAAGATCAGACCCTTACAGGGCACCTGCTCTGCTCTAGAGCTGGTTCAACACGATCTGGGTTTTTCTGAGGTGTGATAAACATTAACTATTTTTTGTTCACTGGAGATCAAATAACTCAAGATAACAGGAAGTTACTATGTTACTATCTAAGCTTATAGGCAAACAGACCCTTGCCCATTCCTTCTTTCTCTCTCTACTTGCTTAATCAGCTTTAAGTTTCAGGAATTCCAGCTTACAACTACAGCCTTCATCTCTGCGACCACCGAGGGACAGAAAGAGACCCTCCTAGCAACACGTCACACATACATCATCGGAGGAAAGAAGCAAGATAAAAGCAAGACTGAAAAACCTGCCAATTCATGGCAGTTGGTGGAGCGAGACTCCCCTGCCGTCCAGCGCTGTATTTGCCTTTGCTTTGCCTGCTGCAATGTAATAAATTCCTATTGGAACTTTTCTTCGTGTTCATAGTCTATTACATGAGGTGTCAGTGGCAGAGAGGAGACACCAAATTCAGCACAGTGCCAGGGGGAAGACGGTAATTCCCAGCTCTGCCATTGGCTCATTCATCCCTGCGGGGCTTAAATCCAGCTGGGAGCTCAGTGTGCAATGGGAGCTGCTAAGGAAGAGTTCAGGAGACAACTTTGGCCCTTGGCAGCGGGGTGAGGAGAGCAGCTCCGTGTCCTGGGGGATCCGGTGGGGCTGGAGACTGATGTGCTGTGCTCTGCGGCAGCGACAGGCACGCTGCACTGCCTGAGCTGCAGAGATTTGCCTGGAGCTGTAAACACATCTGCTCTGGCCTTACTCAGCCCTCCCTGCCGTTCCCAATCCATGAATGCTCAAGCCAGGGTGGTCTCAGGAAGCTGTCTCGTTGGGAAAGGCAGATTGACATCTGTTTGCTCAGGTTTAGGCAGCAAGGAGAATTTCTGTGAGTGTGCCTTGGGCTGCTCAGGAGCCCGTTCCTATTCAGAGAAACAAACCACACCCTTGAATTATTAGACTGTTAAAAACAAGAAGTGCAGCTCAAATTGCAAGGCAATGAACAAGAAGAATCTTGTAGAATAATTTTGAAACTGAGGATCATCACAACCTGGCTGTTCAGTGGAACAGAGAAGGAAGTTCCTTGTGTGAGATGTTTGCTCATACATCCAGTTCAGCCCCAAGAGTGACAGTGAAACTCTGTGTTCTTCACTTCCCTTCTTGGGCTCTGCTGGAAGTGGACACAAGTATCAGGTGATTCCATCACACCCACTAAGATGACATTTTATCTTCTTTCCACTAAAGCCATCCAGCCACAGCAACTGTGAAGGGAAAAAACCCCAACTCTACCAAACCTTTGCTTCCCTCACAGCTCCTCAGTGATTTTCCAGCTCTGCAAGTGGTGCTTTAATTAATGACATCTCCTGCCTGGGAGCAGGGTGGGGGCCTGTCCCAGAGCCCCAGCACAGCGTGGGGAGCAGGTCATTAATCCAAGGCAAAGCAACACAACCAGGGAGGCTAAAAATACCCGGGACACCTGATTGCTCCACCTGATTGTAGGGAATTGAGAGGAGGAGAGGGACGGGCCCTGCATGCTGAGTGCTCGGGGCTGCTGCAGCCACAGCCCCTGCCTGGTGTAGAACCTTTGGAAGGGAGAGCAGGGGCTGGAATGTTGTTACTGCAGCAGGATCAGCTCAGAGGCAGCACCTGTTGGACTCCTTCAGCAACACGAGAGATGAGCTGATTGAGTTTGGTCCAGCAGATCACTGGATATCCCATGGCATGGAACACAAGGGGTGAGCTGGTTGAGTTTGGTCCAGCAGATCACTGGATATCCCATGGCATGGAACACAAGGGATGAGCTGGCTGAGTTTGGTCCAGCAGATCACTGGATATCCCATGGCATGGAAGTACAAGGGATGAGCTGGTTGAGTTTGGTCCAGCAGATCACTGGATATCCCATGGCATGGAAGTACAAGGGATGAGCTGGTTGAGTTTGGTCCAGCAGATCACTGGATATCCCATGGCATGGAACACAAGGGATGAGCTGGTTGAGTTTGATCCAGCAGATCGCTGGATATCCCATGGCATGGAAGTACAACACCAGCAACCTCTGCACTGCCCCAGAGTGATGGCACTAACATCGTCACTGTCCAGGGATGTCAGCAGGAAAAGGTGGAAGAAACAGCACAGATTATTTTCCATGAGCTCCTTTCAAAACCTCCAGTTGCATAATTTCAGTTCTGTCAGCACAGGCTGTAATTACGGCCCAGAATCCCTGAGTGGTTGTGTTAAAGCTCATCCAGTCCCTGCCATGGCAGGGACACCTTCCCTAGCCCAGCTTACACCGGGACGGGCAACTCCTCACACGGGGACCCTGACATCACCTCAGGAGAGCAAAACTCACTTAAAAGTCCCTTGGGGATAAGGGCAGTGCCAGGGGTCTGCAAGAATCCCTGCCCAGCTCTGCTTTCCTTCCTCTCAGCTGCCACATACTCCCTGGATTAAGCTCCTTGTGTATTTCTGCTCTCTGGGAAGATACTTCAGTATCTATTTGTGCCAGTCAAAATTCTAAAATACAGGCAGGATCTGTTCTCCCTGAGGCTCTTTTTGAGACAGCTCTTTCTTGACTATCACTCAAGTGAGGAAAACAAACTCCAAAGGCCAAATTCCCGCTGGCGTTTCAGCTGGCCTTGGCACCTCCTGCACATTCCTTGGGCTCTCTTCTTCCCAGATGATAGGAGCCAGTGTTTGGGCAGGCGCTGGGGGTGGAAATGTAGCTAAACTCATCATCTCAGGGTATTTTTGGCAGCATTCTCTTGATGACACTTGTAGACAAAGCTCTGCAACAGCCCCTCTGGCACTCAGTGTGGGTGTCTGGTAATGCCCCCTCCCACCCTTCTCACAGCAAAAATAGCACAAGAAATTGTTCTTTTCTCAAACATCTCCCCCCCAAAATGTCATTTTCATCCGCATCACACAAGATTTTGCTGTTTTGTTGAGAGAGATTTATTGTGTTAGGTTTTATCTGCCAGTTAAACACTTCCAAAGTGGGGAGTGAGTAATAAAAATGAGATTACAGGAATTGCTTGGTGGGGAACAGACCAGACCTACAATTTAGCTTGCTTGTTCCTGCAAGCTCAGGAACTTCAAACTGATCTGCAAATTACAAAATAAATTTAGAAAATCACCTTTTGTCAGTACAAAGCCTGTCCAGTGTGAGTGTGAATGGTAGAATCAATGTCAACGTAAGGAACTCAGGGCAAGATCAAAAGAGTTACAGATTCCTGTAGTGCAGGGGAAATGCTGGAATAAATGTAACTTCAAATGACAGCAAAAATGGGTATCCTAAAGATGCTGTGGGCTGTACTCAGCAGTTTAGTCAAGGATGGGACACTGCCTTGGTGGCCTTGTACAGGACACTGCCTGCGCTGTGCCAGTTCTGTCATCCTTCCTTCCTTCCTTCCTTCCTTCCTTCCTTCCTTCCTTCCTTCCTTCCTTCCTTCTTTCCTTCCTTCCTTCCTTCCTTCCTTCCTTCCTTCCTTCCTTCCTTCCTTCCTTCCATGGAGGTGGAAAAGCCCCTTTTAAGTCCAGTTCATCTCTGATCTGGGTGCGGTTTTATGCAATCACCTTCTTCAAGATGTACTCAAAGTGCATTTTCTAAACTTCACACTGGGGCCTCGTTCTCTATTTTCTCCTGACACCTCCTTTTGCCTCATCTCCTCAGGCTCAATAAATGCAGATTTCAGACAGAAGATGGGCACAACTCATCTATAACTTGGGAAAAGCTCCCTGGAAGAAGTCAGCTTTCTTTATTCCCTGAGATTTCTGCTCAAACCGATCCCTGTGGCACAAGTTTGGGGAGAAGCTGTGAGGGCAGAGCAGTGCCCGGCTGAGCAATGCAGCTGTTCCTCCAGCTCCTCTCATCTCCACATCCTTATTTCTTCCCTCATTTTTTATTTTTGCCTCGTGTTTTTGCACGTTCCTTTGGGAAGAGGAGGAAGCAGCATTGCCGTTCCACAGGTACATTTTGTGCAGTGCTGCAAAGTCCCCTAAGTGGCGCCCACCCCGTTTATTATTAACCTTATAAACCATCCTCATCCTTCTGCAAACCCCAGGAGAAGCTAACCGGGAGAGAAACGACTTTGGATCACGTGGAGCACAAACACAAAGCCTTAATTAACGAGCGCTGCCCCCACTAATTGCAGAGGAGGAACCTGTGCTGCTCCGCACCGGGAATTACAGCCCGTGTGTCTCTTTTTTCTTTGATCTGAGGATGTGTGGGTTTGTACGAGAGGTAGAAATTATAGAATATGGAATAACACCCAGGGAAGTTGTCCCAGCCCATGGTAGGGATTGGAACTGGACGAGTTTTAATGTCCCTTTCAACCCAAACCTGTCAGGGATTCTGATTATGGTAAAATTAAAACCTGTAAATTTTCACGCTCGATACAAGATCACCAACAATTAAAACGTGTACATTCTGAGGCTCCTGAAGGGAATTTTTCAGCAATTCAGGGTTTGGGCTGGAACAAACCCCTGGGAAGCTGCTGCCCTTGAGACTGTGAGACACCAACACTCATTGCAGGAGTGAACAGAATTCCAGCAGTATCCCGGGATCCGGGCTGGGCACCCGCGAGACAGCATCGTGTTTGGAATGTAAAATACACGGCAAACAGGTCGAACAGGTGCTACTAGCTGTGGGAAGTGTGACAAGTGTTAAAGTGATATACGTGCCTCCAACCTCTTTCTCGGGGGGAGCATGCTGTCAGCCTGCTGCCCATCTAGACGGCACAGCTGGTGGCCGCACGCCTTGAGGGGGAAAAAATCGCGTTTTTTCCTGAAATATTGCCTGAGAGCTTCACCAGCAAACGCCGGTGCTGGGAGGGGAAAAGACATGGGGAGACAGTGAGACTGCAGCAGGATGGAGCGGAGCATGAGGGGCTCCCAGGGGCTCCGGGCAGCGGGTCTGGGCACAACCCGAGCTCCAAGCACATCCTGAGGGCTCCGGGCAGGGGGCCTGGGCACAACCCGAGCTCCAAGCACATCCTGAGGGCTCCGGGCAGGGGGCCTGGGCACAACCCGAGCTCCGGGCACATCCTGAGGGCTTCAGGCAGAGGGTCTGGGCACATCTCGAGGGCTCCGGACAGGGGGTCTGGGCACAACCCAAGGGCTCTGGGCACGCCCCGGGGGCTTCGGGCACATCCCGAGCTCCGGGCACATCCTGAGAGCTCCGGACAGGGGGTCTGGGCACAACCCGAGCTCCGGGCACATCCTGAGAGCTCCGGACAGGGGGTCTGGGCACATCCCGGGGGCTCCGGGCGCATCCCAGGGGTTCCATGAAGAGGGTCTGGGCATATCCCGAAGGCTTCGGGCACATCCCGGCGGCACGGGGCAGTCGCTGCCCTCAGCGCTGCCCTCAGCCAAGATGGCGGCGGCGGCGCGCGGCTCTCGCGAGGCGGGCGGGGCGGGGCGGGGCGGGGCGCGCGGGCGCTGATGGCGGCGGGGCGGCCCCTGACGGCGGGGCCGGGCGGCCATGGAGCACATCAGCACCCCGAAGGTAACCAGCCCCAGCGCCCGCGCTCCGGCCCGCTCCCCGCCGCCCTGCCTCCGCTCCCCGCCGCCCTGCCTCCGCTCCCCGCTGCCTCTGCTCCCCGCCGCCTCCGCTCCCCGCCCCGCAGCGGCCCTCGGGGCTGCGGGTGGCGCCTCACGGCTCGCAGCCGCGGTCCCCCGGTGCTGGTGGCTCCGGCGCTTTGTGGGGAAGGGGTTTCGGTGGTGCGCAGATCCCCAGGGGGTTTGGGGGGTGATTCCGGAATGTTTCCTTTCTGTCAGGGCGCGGAGATTTCCTTTCGGTCCCAATAAGTGAACCGAATGATGCTCTTTATTTTTTTCCCCCCCATTGAATTAAGTGAAACGGGAGCTCCGGGAATGCTGTAATAAAAGGAATTGCGTTTGTTCGGGCGGCAGTTGATAATTTAATGATATCCTTCGCTGTATTGAAGGTTATTGTTACTCGTTTTATTCTGTAGGACGTTAGTTTGGGGATGCTCCTTACCCTCTGCTCTGAGGTGCTCTGCTGGTCCTGTATGTCTGTAGTGCCCTGAAAAGGGCAATATTATATTTAATTGTTATATCTGCTGAAAAACACGACCTGCTAAGAGGACACTGAGCCCAGGCCTCAGCTCTCCAATTTATTTGCAGAGGTTTTCCATAATGTACGGGAGACATAAGGAAGCTCACACATTCAATACCCAGAGCTAATCTATCATTTATGGCTAAAACATTTGTTTTCATTGTCCATCTAATTATTTTTTCCTATTATTTCTGCTTAACGGTGAAAGAAAAATTCCATCTGTGTTCATTAGGCAGCAAATAGGCCAGGAGAAAATCAATCCAGAGCTGTAACATGTTTTATTATTTCTGCGCTGATGTTCTTTAAAGCCGTTTTTGATTAATTCGCTTGGTGTGGTTTATGAAATACACTTGGAGGCCAGGAAGTGAGTTAGAAGAAGCAGCTACTAACAGGGAATGGGCAGTGGGAAGTCAGACTGGAGAGGGCTGTTCCTTTGAGAGCAACACGTTAGTGACCCTGAGCACAGACAAGTCTTTCCTTTGCGGCTCTTTGTCTTGTTATTTTTCTGCAGCCTCGCACAGTAGTGAACTGGGATCATCTTGGCTACAAATCCAGTAATCCTGTTAGGATTTGCTGATGCTGAACCATGGCTGTTTGCTTAACCTTTATGGCTTTAATTCATGGAGAAATAATTTGAGGTTATGGTGTAAGGCTGACTTGGTGTTGCAGGGGTGTTAAATTCTTGTATTTTTCTGTCTTGCTTCGTGAGCTGTGTATTAGGAGTTGAAAGAATGGAGTTCGACAGGTGCTTAGGCAGTTCTTCCATCAAGGCTGGATTTGGAGGAATTTCTGCATGGAAAGGGTGGTCAGGCCTTGGAAGGGGCTCCCTTTGGAAGGGGATTTGGAGTCCCCATCGCTGTGGTGCCCAGGGAACAGCTGGATGTGGGCTGGGTGACAAGGTGGGAGCTGGGCACAGGCCGGACTCGGTGATCCCAGAGGGCTTTTCCAGCCTCAGCAATCCTGGCATCCTGTGGTGTTTCCACGCTGTGTTCCTGCTGCAGGTGGAGAACGTGAAGTTGCTGGATCGCTACGCCAACAGGAAGGCGGCGAGCGGGACCTTGTACCTGACAGCCACGCACCTCATCTACGTGGATGCCTCTGCTGAAGTCAGGAAGGAGACATGGGTATGGTGGGCTGGAAACACGCCTGGAAAAGCTGCTCCAGGTCACAGAACGGATTGGATGGGGGGAGACTTGAAGGATCATCCCGTTCCACCCCTGCCATGGGCAGAGACACCTTCCACCATCTCAGGCTGCTCCAGCCTGGCCTTGGACGCTGCCAGGGATGGGGCAGCCACAGGTGCTCTGGGCACCCTCACGGTGCCAGGGCCTCCCCACCCTCACAGCCAGGAATTCCTTCCCAATATCCCATCTAACCCTGCCCTCTGGCAGTGAGAATCCATTCCCCCTTAACTGGAACTTACTGCTGTCGTTTCCAGAATGAACAGGTGTGGGAATTCCGGTGCTGTAGTGGTCTTTTAGACCATTTTAATATTAAATGCTTTACAGAAGCAGCTGGTTCGGAAGGAAATGAGCACAATGGTGACATGGCTTGATAGAGTTCACTCATAGAATTAGTGTCAGTTCAAGGAATGTAAAAAACTTGTGTGATTTCCTGTCTCAAACTCAATATACAAGGCCACTAAATGTGAATTTGCAGCTTTTAGAAGTGCAGAATTAGCACTGGAATGAGCCTATTTTATTAATTCTAAGGTGAAATAGGAATGACAGAATGTATTTCATATGGAGTGAAAAGAAAGCAAAGTGCACTGGGTAAACTAAGCTGCACATCTGCCTCTGAAAGTAATTTATGTACATCTGTTTTTTCAGTCCTACTTTAGTTCCCTGGTTTGGGGTGCAGTTTATGTTTGATAAATGTCACAAATAAACTCATTTTCTGCTTCTCCTTAGCTGCAGGAAGCATAAATGGCTGATTGTGTTACAGAGGTTTCCTATCTGCTTGCACTGCTCACAGCTTTATCAGTGACAAATGATGTTTATTCCTTTTTCTCCAGATCCTGCACCACCACATCTCCAGCGTGGAGAAGCTGCCCCTGACCACGGCTGGGTACCCCCTGCTCATCCACTGCAAGAACTTCCACGTGGCTCACTTTGTGATTGGGCAGGAGAGGGACTGCCACGACGTGTTCACCTCCCTGCTCAAGCTCTCCCAGCCAGGTACTGGGCTTGGGGATCTGTTCTGGGAATCTCTGGAATGTTCCAGGCTGAGCCCTGGGAAAGCTCTGCTGCCCCACAGTTGGGTTTGGGAGGGAGGGAGAAGGATCAGAATCAGCTTCCATCACCCAGGACAATGGCAGGGCTCAGGGAGCTGGGCTCTGTGGAGCAGGACATTTGCTTCCAAACTAAACACAGTCTTGGGAGCCAACAAGAAAGATGGAGAGAGGTTATTTACAGGAGTCTGGAGTGGCAGGACAAGGGGGGATGGATTCACACTGAGAGAGCAGGGTCAGATGGGATATTGAGAAGGAATCCTTCCCTGGCAGGGTGTTGAGGCCCTGGCACAGGGTGCCCAGAGCGGCTGTGGCTGCCCCTGGATCCCTGGCAGTGTCCAAGGCCGAGCTGGACACTGGGGCTGGGAGCAACCTGGGACAGTGGAAGGTGTCCCAGGGGTGGCACTGGATGAGCTGTTGGATCCCAAACCTCTCTGTGATTCTGTGACTCTCTGGCAGTGGGAGTGATGTGGTCTCCCATGAGGAACTTCTGGAGAGCTGTGCAAAGTTCATATCCCAAACCTGGCCACTGTCAGTCCCTTGTGTCACCCAGCTGTTGGCCGTGTGCAGTTCTGCCCTTTCCAGCTGATCCAGGCATTCACAGAATTCCCAAATCCCACAAATTGGCATGTTTGCTGTGTTTCCAGCAGCGTGTTTAGGCTGCTCTGCAGTGTTTGCTCACTTTTGAAAGCCTGTGCTTCACCCTTCCCTGACTTGGATTCACTCAGAGTGTGAGCCAGGCACCCTCAAAAGCCAGTGCTCTCTTCTAGCTCCAGCTTTTTATTCCAACATGGATGAATCTTCAGGCTTTTCTTGCAGGACAGCATTCCACTGAGCTCCTACCTGGCTTCTGCCTCTGGCAGCCGCTGCTTTTGGGGTGCTGGAACCAGTATTTGGAGCTGTGTTATTACAAGGATGTCACTTGTAGTTACAATTTGTGACGGAGTCACCAGACTGAGGGATGGGAATTAATGGCACCAGGCAGCTCTTGCTGGCCTTCACACAGGGCTGGGCTGGAAATCCTGTAGGAGAAATGGGCTTTGCCAAGTTTAGATTTTTTTTTTTAATTGCTGTTAAGTCCTGTGTCTATTCCCAGCATCCTCCTTGTGCTCTTTGTAGTTTTCTTAGTTCTGAAGTTCTGCCTCTGATGTTGTAGCTGGCAGTTTTGTGGTGTTACATTTAAAAGCTGTCGCTGCTCTTTGAGGTTTGGAAATTAGAGGTTTGGGTAGTGCCTGAAGCGTGGGAGGTGTCACTGCAGGGGCTCACACCAGTTTCCTTTGGTCTCAACCGGGTAAGTGCTGTAGCTCTTTCTTTTTTTCCACTTCTGGATTGTAACAGCACATTTCTGTTGTTTTAAGATGTCTGAGTGTGCTCCCTTCATGGATTTTTGGCAGAGCACGTCATTACTGATGATTTGCACGCGTGTGATGGACACCTCTGGGTTACCTGCTCAGTACCCAGCTGCTTTATCAGCCTCTGACAGGTTTCCCTCTGTCTCTGGAGCTGCCTTGGGAATCAGCTGGATGAGTTATAGGTTGGATTTGCATTTTGTGAAGAGAGGGAAGGAGGCTGGGATGGTAAATGGGCACTTGTCAGAGCCAGCCTGAAGCCTTTTTTGGGCTGACAGCAATATTCCAGACATCCCTCAAGTTTTCCAGTCTCAGAATTTGTTGTTGAGCAATGACCTTACAGGACTGCAGCGGCTGTTGTATGAACTCTCCGCAGAAAACAGATCTTTTAATCCGTGTTTTCATGTGTGAGTCAATGGTTATGGTGTAAATCCCATCTAACGTGCTTACTGTGGTGAATTCAGAAGGAAATAATTTGTTTAGGAGAAATTACTTCTTCCAATTTGGGCTAAAACACTTTGTTAGAATTAATGTATCTCCCTGCATTTGGGAACTGGATATTGGAAATTGCTGAGGATTTCAGCATGAATTTCAGCACTTGGTACTATCCCAACCAAAAATCTGTAAAAGATCGAGAAGTCTTTAATACTTTGAATACTCCTCTGTAGCACTCAGGCACTGATTTCCAGAAGTTTTGGCTTCCCTGGATGTCTTTGCATCTCTAACTTGTTGGTTTTTTTCCCTTTCTGCTTCCCAGTGAAACCTGAAGAACTTTATGCTTTCTCTTACAATCCTAAAATGTCCAAAGAGAACCGGGAAATGGGATGGAAGCTGATTGATTTGAGACTGGATTACCAGCGCATGGGAATTCCCAACGACTCCTGGGAAATTACAGATATTAATAAGGACTATGAGGTAACTCCTGCCCAAAGGAGCCATTTCATGCACTATCTCCTTGTTGTTATTAATGACAGCCCTGCTGCTGCCTCTGGGGAGGAAGGAGCTCGCTTGGTTTGAGTCAAAGCACATCATCATCATGGGGAGTTGCAGATAATGTTGCTCCAGGAGAGCTGCAGAGTCACCTTGTTGTGTTTGATCCCCCTGGCAAGGGAGCAGAGCCTTGTTTTTCTGCAGAAATGTCAGCCCATCTGTTAGGCAAAGCCTCAAATACCCTGAGCTGCTTTTGGTATTTCCAAAGCCTGTCCCACCTGGCTGGTGAAAGATGTGGAGGAGAGGAGGAAATGGCAGCAGTTTGGATTGGTGGGGAATGAGGCAGAGTAGAGAGGGATTAAGGGAGGGAGGGAGGGAAAAACAGCAGTGGGAAACAGACCTTTTTTGCTTTCTCAGTTGGATCTTCTGCTACCTAAGGGCCCTCTGTCATTTCAGTCTGAACTGCCTGCTGCTGCTGTTTTCCCTGAAAGGCCAACTTGGATCTAAACAACATGAAACAAAAAGCATTTGTCAGCAAGCTCGTTCAAAATCCTGCTCCACATTATTTCACTTTTTATTTCCTCTGGGGCTGTGTGCAGTCAGACGTGGTTGTTGAAAAGCAAGGCAAGCAGCTCCAAGGAAGACACCGACATATTCATAACCCTGAATCCCTTTCCCTGGTAACTCCCTTTACTTTAAGCTCTGGGTTGAAGGAATACAAGCCTGTGCTTTCAGAGGTGACTGCCAGTTGTACCTGCCTGTGCCTGTGGAGGCCTGAATTGAGCTCTGATGTCAGAGGTGCTGTTTCCAGTAGCTGCTGAGGGCACCTGGATGTGGCCATCTCAAATCATTAATCACCCTGAGGCTTTGCTTGCTGCAGTGGAACTCTCGGGTGCTTTAGAGTTTCCTCACGGTTTCCAGCCTGTGTTTTAGAATTGTCAAGCCTGATGTAAAGCCAGGGTTGGAGAGCAGCTTATCTGTGACGTCCATGCTGCAAAGACTGCGCTTGTTTGAGGAGAAAGGATGAAGCTGCTCTCTGAGGATTCCATCTGAGCGCTGGAAGTGCCTTTTGAGTTGCATGAGATTTAGAGAGAACTTTTTTAGTACAGTTGTTCTTAATTTCTCCTTTTGTGAGAAGGAATTGTTCCTGGGAGGGAGGTGAGGCCCTGACACAGGTTCTCAGAGCAGCTGTGGCTGCCCCTGGATCCCTGGAAGTATCCAAGGCCAGGCTGGACACTGGGGCTTGGAGCATCCTGGAACAGTGGGAGGTGTCCCTGCCCACGGCTTTAATGTCCCTTCCAACCCAAACCATTCTGTAAACCTAAATTAGAAACTTCCATCAAATTTCCAGATTTAAAGAAATTCCTTTGAATCGATCTGCATTGTGCAGTCCAGTTTTTAGGTTCAGCTGCAGAGTCGATTGTTTCCTGCATTATTTTCCTGAATACCTTGTAACCTAATCAGCTAAAGATGAATTTTTAAGTGCTCAGGAGCAATCTGTGGGTTTTTTCTCTGTTCTCCCTCAGGTTTGCAGCACGTACCCTCCTGAGATCGTGGTGCCTCGAGCTGCCACCAAGGCCGTGGTGATGGGAAGTTCAAGGTTCAGGAGCCGAGGGCGGATTCCGGTGCTTTCTTACTTATACAAGGAAAACAATGTTAGTGCTTCACTGCCTGCTGCCTTGGGGGGAATGAGGCTTCTCCTTTTTGTCCAGTTCCCTTCTAATGAAAGGAAAGAATAGGATAATTATTAGATTTGAGGCCTTTCAGAACTGTGCTTCTCTTAATGGCTTTCGTTCTGAGTGCGCTAAGGGCAAACACTTGGAATGCATCCAGAGCTCTGCCAAAAGCACAGACTTTCCAAGCTTCCTGTTGGGAATTTTTTCTTAATCAGCTTTCAGCAATCCCTTCTGATGTGGGGTTTTTTAATCTCTTTAGCTATACTGAATAATGTTTTACCAAGTTATGTGTTGACTTGGCTGGATTTTCTTAGTATTGAAGAGGAGGAACCCCACTAGTTCAGAATAAGTGAAGGTTTCATTTTTATTTTTTTTTTTTTTCCACTGAAGACCAGAATGTAAATTTATAACTTTGCTGCCTCAGCAGTATTTTAGATGCTGATGTTAGGAAAATTCAGTCACAGCCAAATTGTTGTTTTCCTGAGGAAGCGTGCCTTGACCTGGGCACTGCCTGGAGTTGTGCTGGAAGCGAATGAAATTTCCTTAAAATACACCCAGTGCTGCTCTGAATGTGCAAGAGCAACAACTGATAAGGAAAACTCAAAAGAATGGTTTGGAAACAGAAACCAAATGGAAAACATGAGGAATTGCTGCCTTCCAGTACCTTCAGGAGGCTCCTGGAAAGGAGAGGGACTTCTATATGGGACCATAGTGACAGGGCGAGTGGGAATGGTTTTAAACTGCCAGAGGGCTGGGTCAGGTGGGATGTTGGAAGGAATTCTTTCTTGGGAGAGTGGGGAGGCCCTGGCAGAGCTGTGGCTGCCCCTGGATCCCTGGCAGTGTCCAAGGCCAGGCTGGAGCACTCAGGGATAGTGGAAGATATCCCTGCCCATTGCAGGGGATGAATGAGATATTTTTAAGGTGCTTTCCAGCCAGCCATTCTGGGGTTCCATGAACTGCTGACATTTGGGGTGGTGTCCATCAGGCAGAGCAGGTTGAGCCCCCTCACCCTCCTTACTCCAAGTTTTTCAAAGTTCTCTGTGAAATGGCGCAGTGTGTGTCCAGCATAGCAGCAGCTCTTGGAGCAGCACAGGGGACAGTTAAAGCGTGACTGAGGGGTTTGGGGCAGTGGGAGAGGCTGGAGCTGTGAGCCCAGAGGGGTTTGGGGCAGTGGCAGCAGGCTGAAGCAATGGGCCCAGGGGGGTTTGGGGCAGTGGGGGAGGCTGAAGCAATGCGCCCAGGGGGGTTTGGGGCAGGAGGAGAGGCTGGAGCTGTGAGCCCAGAGGGGTTTGGGGCAGTGGGGAAGGCTGGAGCTGTGAGCCCAGAGGGGTTTGGGGCAGTGGGGAAGGCTGAAGCAATGGGCCCAGGGGGTTTGGGGCAGTGGGAGAGGCTGGAGCAATGATCACAGAGGGGTTTGGGGCAGGAGGAGAGGCTGGAGTTGTGGGCTCAGAGGGGTTTGGGGCAGTGGGAGAGGCTGGAGCTGTGGGCTCAGAGGGGTTTGGGGCAGTGGGAGAGGCTGGAGCTGTGGGCTCAGAGGGGTTTGGGGCAGTGGGAGAGGCTGGAGCATTGAGCTCAGAGGGGTTTGGGGCAGTGGCAGCAGGCTGAAGCAATGGGCTCAGAGGGGTTTGGGGCAGTGGGAGAGGCTGGAGCAATGAGCTCAGAGGGGTTTGGGGCAGTGGCAGCAGGCTGAAGCAATGGGCCCAGGGGGGTTTGGGGCAGTGGGAGAGGCTGGAGCTGTGAGCCCAGAGGGGTTTGGGGCAGTGGGAGAGGCTGGAGCTGTGGGTCCAGAGGGGTTTGGGGCAGTGGGGAAGGCTGAAGCAATGGGCCCAGGGGGGTTTGGGGCAGTGGGAGAGGCTGGAGCTGTGAGCTCAGAGGGGTTTGGGGCAGTGGGAGAGGCTGGAGCTGTGAGCCCAGGGGCGTTTGGGGCAGTGGCAGCAGGCTGACTCTCTCTCTCTCTCTCTCTCTCTCTCTCTCTCTCTCTCTGTGCTGCAGGCCGCCCTGTGCCGCTGCAGCCAGCCCCTGGCCGGGTTCAGCGCGCGCTGCCTGGAGGACGAGCAGATGCTCCAGGCCATCCGACAGGCCAACCCCGGCTGCCCCTTCATGTATGTTGTAGACACGAGGCCAAAGGTACCTCCATGGGCTCTGGGCTGCTTTTAAATCTCTTGTCTGAATGAGCAGTGCTGTTTGCAGTTCATTCTGTCGCAATTCGGGGTCGGTCCTGCAGCAGGAGTGTGGGATGGGGCTCCTGCTTCAGGGTGTAGAACCTGGAATGTGAGCTGATCCTAAGGATTTGCCCTCCTGGAGTATCCTGGGTTTGAGGTTTGTGTGCAGGATGACCTGATGGAACTGGCAGTTGTGAACCTGGCTGGGATATTTTTCTGCAGAGTCCTACAGGACAAAGGAGAGAGCAGGAAGTGGAGTTGGAGAGAAGCCTCAGGATTCAGCTCTGTGAGGCTGAAGTGCTTTTACTGGCAGATCTGGGAGAGAGAGGAGCTGTGAAAAGCAATCCCTCCCTTTTTTTTCCCCCTCTTTTAAAAATAACACTCATGATGGAGCTTAATACAACTCAGCCCCACTATATGGGGCTAGAACTTGAGAGCTGAGGGTTTATTTGAGAGGAAATATTTGCAAAATGAAAATTTTAATGACTGTCGTCTTGAGGAACTGAATTTAGGAACCAATTCCAATGATTCTCTTGTAAGCATGTGGATTAGGAGTGTTGGTAGAAGCCAATCAGAACACAAGCGTTTTCATAGCACACAATTATTTAAATGCAAAGATTTAAATTGCTCTGATTATTTGGAAATGGAGCTTTCTGAGAACCTGCTTCACTGTTCAAATCTTGCAGATATTTTATATAAACTACAAGTTTAGTTAAACAATGGCAAGGGCAAGAAAGAAAAAGTCTTTTTGTGGAAAATAGGGAGTGTTTCACATCTCGCTGCGGTGTGTGTTTAGACATTTCCTAGAGATCCCCTGTTCTGCAATGGTATGTGCATTTCTTTCGGTACAGAAGTGGCAGAGATGTGCCACTGAAATCCATCACTGGTGGCAATTTGTGCTAAAGCATTTGGTGACAAGGGGAGAATTTATAATTGGTGACACTTCTCCTTCTTAGCCAACCTGTCCCACTCTGGCAGGACTGAAGCACTGGGGTTATTTTACAGTTCTAGAGGTATCTGCACCATATCTGACTCTTCTATCCTCTCCCAAAAGCTACCCAAATTGATAAGGGAGGGTTGAGCTGCTCTGTCTTCTGTCCCCACCAAAGCTGTCCTGGTAGCTCCTGAACTTCTGATAGAGCTTCTCTCTATCAATCTATCTCTCTATCTCTGCTTCTCTCCTGCAGTTCCTCTCTTCTTTCTGCTCAGCTTGAATGTTTCTGTGTTTCCCTGAGGTGGCTTTGTTTCCTCTGTGCATGTATGTCTGTGAAAATTGGGAATTCCCTCACTGTTTCTCTACCCCCCTGGATGTATGGCCCTGTTAAAAATGGCTTTCCTAGTTCTGCTTTCCTATGCCTGTCTTTGAATTTCCTTAGGTAAACTCAGAGCTAGGGCAGGTTTAGTGTCTCTGATAGCAGAAACTGGGGCTTTATACTACCCTAAGCAGGGTTTTAATGAGCCTCTGATTAATGAACTGCAGTAATTTTAATGAAACAGCTGAAAGAACTTCTGGGAGGTGGGGACGAAACAGCCTCTCTGAATTTTGTTGTGATTTTCTCTTCCTTTTATTTTCTGCTCCTTGAATTTGCCAGTTGAACGCCATGGCCAACAGAGCTGCTGGGAAGGGCTATGAGAATGAGGATAATTATGAAAACATTCGTTTTAAATTCATTGGCATAGAGAACATCCATGTGATGAGGAGCAGCCTGCAGAAACTGCTGGAAGGTGGGTACAGCCCTGGCAGGGGTTTTTCTTACCCCTCTGGACAGAACTTCCTGCTGAATATCCGGATGTCCCATGCACAAACGTGTTCTGATGGGAGCAGGCAGCATCTTGCTTTGTTTGCTGCATTCAGGTGGCTGAGAGTATTAATGCTGTTAAAAAGCTTTCCTGCTTGACGTTTTCTTTGTTCTTGTGCTTGGTTTTATAGTGGTTCAAAAATAGCAGCTGATGCTAAAAACATTCCTTAATAAATGTGCCAAATTAATAGAAAAAGGTTAGAGAAATATTACATTTTACAGCTAAGGCCGTCCCATGGTTGCCTCATGACTTATTGAAAGGAAACCAGCAGAGGTTGTTCAGAAATGCTCTTTGGGGTTTGCTATATTTGGAGTATTGACAGTATTTCTGAGTTGAAATACAATTCTGGAATGATCTTCCGAAGACTTGAGTCTCATACGTACTTTGTTCCATCTTTTCATTTATTTCTGATTCCTTTTAAGCAAACTTCTTTAAAACATATTAAATTGATATTTTAATATGTAAATATATGAAAATGCAGACTAATTAAGCTGTTTGTGATCATAGGGAAGAATGCAAAGCAGGGCAGAAGAATCACCTAAGCCCTGGGGATCAAGAGGGCAGTGAGGCCCAGAGTTTCACCAGTAGAACTTTGGAGAATTTTGCAATTCAACTGCTGTCATCCAAAATAAGAGTTTAATATTTTAGTAACCACCCTAATGCTCAATCTTTTTTCAGAATAGTTGGGTAATTAATTGATGCTCCCAGGTGGCCCTGCAGGATCCATGGTGACCTTGGATGAAAATGGGGCTGTTCCCACCCAAAAGAGTGGCCTGATCACAACTCTGAGTCCTCAGCTGCCTCTTCCTGGCAGATTTATTTTGTGGTGGGAGAAGAGGCAGAATAAAAACTTGTTTGCTCCCATATTCTTCTCCAACAGTGATAAAATCTCATTCACTGTGGCTTATGGACTGTTCTGAGCTTTATTATTCTAAGTATTTTCTGTGCTGGGTTTCATTAGAGCAGCTGAGTTGCCTTCAAGGTTAGACTTGTTATTTCTGTCTCTAAATTAGAGAGAAATAACTCCAAATCTTTGGGAAGTGAGTGAGTGGTTGTAGATGTGATGGTGATTTAGAGTGAAGTAACAGCTCACTGCTGGGAAAAAACCCACAGCTGAATAAATAATGAGTTACCCTTTAAACAAAGAGCGTGAGGAGATTTCCAGAGCCTCAAATTCTCACAAAACCAGCGATTTTTTTTAGTTATGAATTTTAGATACGCTGCCATTAGTGTGTCTTTTAGACAGGATATTGCTGCAAGCGCTTAAAAATTTCGGAGAGATAACGAGGAGGTGCAGGGGAGGCTGTTTTGATTCTCTGTGTCTGCTCCCAGTGTGTGAGATGAAGTCTCCCTCCATGAGCGATTTCCTGACGGGGCTGGAGAACTCGGGCTGGTTACGGCACATCAAGGCTGTGATGGATGCCAGTGTTTTCCTGGCCAAGGTAAAGCTGCAGCTGCATTCCAGAATGCCTCCTGCTGTGTTGGGGACTGCTGCAGGGCTGGGAAGGTGGCTCTGGGGAGAAAGTGTCGTTCAGGTTGGCTTCATCTCTCTAAAAATGTTGGGTCACGCAGCTGCTGGGCAAATACAGGTCCTGTGTCCTGTATTTGTACCAGGGGTTTATTAAATAGAGCTCATTTGAAACGTAAAATCACAAAATGTGAATACATGACCTTTGTAAACCTTTCTGTATAGCAGTGTAAACAACTCCTAACCCTGTGCTCATTATTCATCCACTGCTCTGCTTTAATTGAGGGGTTGTTTTTGACCTGTTTGTTTTCTCCTGGTCTGATGTGATGTGGACACTGATTTTGATTATTCGACACAGTCCTCGTTTCTGCAGAGCTGGTGGCTTTGCAGGTCAGGCAGAAGGAAGGAAGTCGCTCAGGAGGAGTAAAGGGTGTGCAGGAAGTGTGTGGTGAGAGGAGTGAGTAATAAATGTTGGTTTTCTCTCACAATTTGCCCACATCACAAGGAACTTTTGTGTTTCTCTCCTGCCCCAGGTGGCAAAAGGTGAGGAATGGGGGGAAGTTGGGATCAACTCTTCTCATTTATCTTGAAGTTCTAATCCCTAGGTGTCCAACTATTTTTTACTGCTCCACCAAATTTTTTCCTCCGAGGAAGAGCCTGGGAATCCTTGGCCTTCCAGAGATCACAGGAGCTGTTTCTTACAGCCTGCAGCAGCACTTCGCTCGAACTGGGGCTCCTCCTGATGGACTAGTGCCTTTGCACAGGCCAAAGGAGGGCTGAGCACCATTCCCCTGGGATTTTGGGGTGGTGCAGGGGAGGGACAGCATTTCCCTGAGCTCTGTGCTGTGTCCTGGCAGGCTGTGAAGGAGGAGAGGGCCAGCGTGCTGGTGCACTGCTCCGACGGCTGGGACCGCACGGCCCAGGTCTGCTCCCTGGCCAGCCTCCTCCTGGACCCCTTCTACAGGACCTTCAAGGGCTTCATGGTAAGGACACGCTGCGATTCCAGTGCCACCAGGCCCTGAGGAAGGGCTCAGGGCATTTCCTAAAGCGGCTCTGGTTCTGTCATGAGCTGGAATTGCTGAGAGCAGCACGGCAGCAGCTGATTGACAATTCCCAATTCCTTGTTTCCTGCAACGTGGGAGCCGCTGATGAGGGATCTCAGTAAAGGATACAGCTCTGGCAGCGATCCACCAAAAAGTGCTGGAGGAGTTTGTCCTGCAGGCCTCTTATCTGCTGGGATTTGAGATTGGGTGAACTCGGTCCTGTCCCCTGTCCGTCAGTCAAATCTGCATCATTTCACACCTTATTAAAAGCCATTTTATGTTAATTTGGCTGTTTGCTTCTAGTGCAGGCTTTTTCTTAATTTGCAGCCATCTCTGCCTGAATTCAGGGCAGTCTGTGATGTTTCTTTCCATTCATCTCTTGTTAAATTCCTGAAGAGCTGCTCTATCTCAGGAGAGCTCCTTGAAGGAATCCCTGAAATCAGAACAATGCAGATTTTGCCTTTTCCAGTGCCAGAACTGTTTCTTTGCATTCCATGCTGGTTTTATCGTTTCTGGTTTTGTTTCTGGATTATACTGCAGCCTTTTAACAGTTAAAATTCCATCAGCACATGAAACATCTGTCTGGGTCTGGGCTTTGTCTCTGGACAATCCTGCATGAACTGAGAACGAGGATTTAGCTCAGGAGCAGTGACACAGCCACATCCCTGTCTGTCCTCAGGGTTTGTCGACACAAGCCCTGTGACAAGGGGTTATTCCTAAAGGAATTCATCAGCAGTGCAAGGAATGGAAAAACTCAAAAAGCAATTGAAATGAAGTTTTCTAAGAACTCTCTTGTGAGATTCTGCCTTCCTGCTCTTAATCTGGATAGCAGGAGTTACCTTTATATATGTTCCAGCTAAATAGTGATGGGTGCAGCTTCAGTCTTGTGGCTCCTTGTGAGACGTCTGTAAGGAGAACAGATTATTTTATCTTATTTATCTGTAAGGAAAACAAATGATAACAGTTAATATTTTCTACATCTACAGGCATCTATTTAAAAAAATGCCAGGGTTGTTCTGATTTCATCCTGAACTCCTCATTATGCAGCTGTACTTCATATATCTTTTTGTCTGTTAAACATTTGTTGAACTCCAGTTGCTGATTTCTTTTGCTGAAATTCACAACGCTCTTTTCCAAATTAAATAGCACAGTGTTATTAAGCTGTTAATTCTTCGAGCTCATAATCATAATCAAATCATAATACATAATAATTTATGTATTATGATTTTAACAACTTAGAAACTCCCTCAAAATGATAGTTTTGAAACGACTTCTGATTCCAGCAGGGCCATTGCCTTGGGAACTGGATAACCTGTAAATCACAATCCCTGTTCCCATTGATTTCTGGGGATATATTTATAGCAATAGGGTCAGCAGGTTGTCAGCTTTTTAGGCTTTAACTCCAAAGGCTTCATTCTGCTTTTTTAACCAAATTAACGCTCTTTTCTTAATCCCTGTTTTGAACCTGCAGGTCCTGATAGAAAAGGAGTGGATTGCAATGGGCCACAAGTTCTCACACAGGTGAGGGGGCACATTCCCCTGTGGGGGGTGGAACCAAAACTGTCTGCAGGTTTAGGGAATCCCATGAAAAATTGAAATGAACGGGAAAAAACACTGGGAAAATATTGGCATTGGTGACACAGAGCCAGGGTCTGCCAAGGCTGTTACTTCATCACTGTGTTTTTTGTTGCTTTACAAAATCGTGGTTTGAATTCTGGATGTTTCCCCACCTGCACAATTCGGTTATTTGAGGAGTGCTAATCATGGAATCACAGAATCATGAAGGTTGGAAAAGACTTCCAAGTTCATGAAGTTCAACCAGCACTACCCCATGTCCCCCAAATGCCACATTTCCACATCTCCTGAACACTTCTAGAGATGGTGACCCACTCTGGGCACTCTGTCCCATCCACAGTGCTCCAGCCAGACCTGGTAATTCTGCAGCCACCCCCTGGGAGAGGATCTCTGCCACTTTCTCAGGACTTGCCCAAGCTCAAAGCATAAACTTGACCTGGAATAAAACTGACGGCAGAGGGACATTTTGTGGCGGGTGACAGAGGATTCATTCTGCTTCCTGCGCCTCTCTAGGTGTGGCCACCTGGATGGGGACCCCAAAGAGGTGTCCCCTGTGTTCACACAGTTTGTGGAGTGCGTGTGGCAGCTGATGCAGCAGTTCCCCTGCTCCTTCGAGTTCAGCGAGCGCTTCCTGCTGGAGATCCATGACCACGTTTATTCCTGCCAGTTTGGCAACTTCCTGGGCACCTGCCACAAGGAGAGGGAGGAGCTCAGGTGAGCTGGGAGTTCCTGGAGCCAGCAGGCCGCAGATCCCTTGGGATGTCTGAAAAAAGGGGCGGGATGGATGTGTTTTATGGAATTGGAGATTGTAGATGTAACCATTTATCAAGGCAATGTCACTCTTAACCAAGGGGAGAAAAGAATATGAAGTAAATCCCAAAAGAGATGGTTTCGTTTGGAGCACAGTAAGAGCTCGCAGATATCCCTTCTGGACAGGAGAATCTCCATTTTAACGTCCTGTGCTTAGGCAATCAATCATATCCAGCATAAAAACAATTCCTAGCTCCCTTAATCTAATTCTACTCCCAACAGCTGCAGTCATTAATCCACTTGCTGCTTTTTTTTAGTGATCAGATGTTCTTTGTACTTGCCAGAATATTTGAGAAGACCCATTCCCTGTGGCCTTTCCTCTTGCAGAGGAAGCAGGAGTTGAGAAATCCTTTGTACAGAGGGTTTACAGCTTACAAAGAGCTTCAACCAAACACTCTACCTTTCAGTTTCCAGTAAGTGGCTCAGTTAAGAGGGGGAAGGAGGGGGGCATTTCTTTCATTAATAACTCAGGTTAAATCAAATAAATTTGCACTGATTAGCTTGGTTTATTTTACCTTTCCCCCTCAATTCTTCAGGCATGAACTAAGATCAGCAGTGCAAAGGTGAAATAAATTCAGATGCTGTAATTTAAAATAATATTTTTGATTTGGGGTTGAGAAAAGAGGGTGGGGAAAGGCAAGGAAAAGCAGAACTTCAGACAGAACCACGCACAGCCCTGACTGCTTGCTCTGCCACATCGAAGTGTTTGAAAAAGTTCCTCTTTTCCTCCTTTTTAATGTACACTAAGGAAGTCTTTCAAGCAGGAATTTTGGTGCCCAGTTCAGGGTTTTTCCCAGGCTTTGTTTCTGCCTCACTCCTGGGCCCTGCCGAGAGAGAGGGGGATGAAAATGGGATTTTAAGTGCTGTGTGTGCAATTGAAGGCTGGGAGGTTGGGCAAAACCAAGGAGTGGAAGAGAAGCTACCCAAGCTTCCAATAAACCTGCTGTTAAAAAAAAAAAAACCAAAAAGGCATTTTCATCCTATTCTAATATTTACTGCCAGGTTTTTTAACTTGAAGAAAAGTTTCCCATGGCTACTGAATTTAATAATCCGAGGCTGTGACAGGTTTTAAAATTAATTCCTAATCTCAAGTTATTAAAAATACGAACCAGCATCTCTTTGCTGGCAATAATTTCCACCTGAGCCCCTAATTCCTGTATTTTTTGCAATCCTGTTGTCGAGGTTCTGGTGTGGGATGTACAACCGCTTTGACAAGGGCATGCACCCCAAGCAGAGTGTGCTGGATCAGCTGCTGAGCTGCCTGAGCCAGAAGGTGACACTGGAGGACGACGCATCCGACCTGGAAAACGTGAGGCACGAGGGGCTTCACATCCCCTGGGGGGTTTGGAGAGGTTAACTGAGGGTAAATGTTGGCATTGAAGGGTTGTTCCAGCCAGCTGGGTAAAAATGAGGGGTTCACTGACAGAGCTCTGTGTGTCAAAAAGCCCAAAACGCCCCCAAACAAATTAAAATACAGTTTTTAAAATACACCAGTGAGAAGAATATCCAGTGTCCTTTGGTGGGGTAATGTGAATGCTGAAAACTTCAGCTTTATTAATTAAACACTGATGTTTGTGTCAGGCATTTGAGGATCTGTGTCCAGGTACTCCTGATGTTTGTGTCAGGCATTTGAGGATCTGTGTCCAGGTACTCCTGATGTTTGTGTCAGGCATTTGAGGATCTGTGTCCAGGTACTCCTGATGTTTGTGTCAGGCATTTGAGGATCTGTGTCCAGGAACTCCTGATGTTTGTGTCAGGCATTTGAGGATCTGTGTCCAGGTACTCCTGATGTTTGTGTCAGGCATTTGAGGATCTGTGTCCAGGAACTCCTGATGTTTGTGTCAGGCATTTGAGGATCTGTGTCCAGGTATTTCTGAGTTGGTGTCAGGCATTTGAGGATCTGTGTCCTTGTACTCCTGATGTTTGTGTCAGGCATTTGAGGATCTGTGTTCAGCTACTTCAGTGCTAGATTTCAGAGCTGGACAAGGGGCGCTGCCACAGAGCTGTTGTGTTGACAGCTGGTTTTTGTCCCTCTCTGGCATCTAGGTATTAATTCTTTGGTTTTATGCCTTTTTCTTTGTGCAGAAACTCCCGATCCTGGACGGCCCCTTGCCCAGCGAAGGCTGCACCTCACCCAAGGCAGGAGCTGCTGCTGCCAAAGCCCCAACCCCTCGTCAGGACTGTGCAGAGGGAGCAGCCCCTGTGCTGAGCAATGGCCCCTCCCTGGGGCACCAGAAGCACAAGGAGAGCGCAGCCCAGCCCCGGGGTCTTGGAGCCTCCAGGGAGGATGGGCAGGCTCAGCACCAGGGATGAGCTCTGGGAGCTGCTGGGAGAAGCTCTGGGGAGCTGGTGCAGCCCCCATTTGCAGCTGAGTGTGAGTAGGGGCGTGCAGGGCTGGGGGAGCAGCTGCTGGGGAACACCTCCTGCAGCTCAGGTGATGCAGAGCTCCAGGAGCCTGCCTGGCATTCCTGGGAACTTGGCTTTCAGTGGGAACACGTGCATTTCTGAGGGTTAGGACAGCCTGCCAGTGCTGCTGTTTGAGGCTGGAAGAAATCCTGCCAATTCCATGAGGAGCTGGGCAGTAACTGCAGGAGGAAGGATGCAGATCTCTCTGTTCTCAGTGGTGGTCCAAGGCCATCTTAAAACGAGAAAAAAAAAATTTCAATCCGTCTTCAAATGATAAAAATCCCCCAACCTTTCTTAGCTGTGAATGACTCTCTGCATGGACCCTTGCCTTGTAGCAGAACTGATTCATGTTTTGTTTCCTATGCATATTTGTTACACAAAACCAAACCCCCTGTGCCTTCTCTGAGACTGTGTCCGTGTCCAGCCAGGCCGTTGCTGGTTTTGTGTCGGAGTTTGCAGTGTGGTGTTGGCTCCTGTCTGTAGTCAGTGTTTGTGAGGAGGTTTCCTTCTGCTGCAGCTTCTCCGGGGTTTTTGCTGATCCTCTGAGTTGAGCGGCTTCTTTCCAAGCTGACCTCTTGAAGAATCCACTTTTATGGACCTCCTTAATTGGTGGGAGTGCAGCAAGCCCCAGAGCCAGCCTGTAACACGTGGATTGGTGAGAAGAGGGAGGATTGGGAATGAGGAAAGACAGGAGAACATTTATGTGGAACTTTTCTCTCTTATTTTATGATCTTGGTTAAAGCGAAGCAAGAGAGTAACTCTGTTCTGAGCTGTAATCATCGATGAGGCAGCAATTACAGGTGGGGTTTGTTCTGGTATTGAAACGGGGCCTAAAATGATGGAATCACTTGCTGATTCTAGGGAATGTTCAAATTCGGGGAACTTCAGTGATGTTTTGTCTGTCTCATGAACAGTATCTCTCATGGCAATGAATTTGGGAAGAAACAGAAGAAACTAGGACTTCTCTCCCCAGGGATTGGGTGTCACAAATCAGAGTTTGAAGGTCACCCAAAGAATCCTTGGGAAGAGGCATCAGCAAAAGCAGGTTTGATATAAAGAAGTGTGACCAAATTCATTGGCAAAGTTCACTCTGTTACTTATTAAATGGTTAAAGCACACAGAGAAAAACTAAAATAGCAAATCAAGCAAACTAAAACTAAAATCAACCAGCGTGGAGGCTGGGGATGGAAAAGGGTCAGGATGAAAGGGAATGAGGGAGATTTTCCTGTTGAGTCCTAAGGTTCAGAGTGGAGCATCCTGCCAGACTGAGCCCTGGAATTATCAACAGTTCAGGCCTAAAGGTGTCCTGGGATCAGAGAATCAGTAGCAGCATTTGAACTCAGCAGCAGAGAATCAGCAGGAAAGGAAGTGAACAAGAGGTTTATGTAGAATTTCCTATAAGCACAACAGGAGCTCCCTTAGAGGCTGAACTCACAAATCCAAATACTCCAGGATGCAGGAGGGCAGCATTCCCTGTGCTTTGGCTCTGGCACAGCCCCAAGGACCAGGTCCAGGTGTATCCCTGGGAAAAATTCCCTTTGAATTCCCTGTTTGTAGAGAGTTGGTTTTATCAGAGTCACTTTCCAGCCTGGCTGCAATTTGGGTCAGCATCTTCCTTTGAAAGGTCAACAACAAAAATGTTCCACTTGGGTTGTTATTCAGGCAGGAAAAATCAGATTCCAGGGCTGTTGGCTAAACCCAGGAGTTTGTACTCCTGCCCTGGGAGCAGCCAGTGTTCCTGGTAAGCTCAGGGCGCTGCTTATCAAGGCCAGGGCCTGAGGACAGTTCTGAGATCGTGGTGTGGCCTTGGGGGCTTGGAGGATTCCCCCTCCCCAGGAAAGCTGTGCCACTGTCCTTGTCCTGTGCTGAATTGCACAGAGTCCCCCGGTGCAGCTTTATTCAGGATGCTGCTCTGCTCTCTTTCCAAGCTGTTCTTTCAATTAGGTGCTGCCATTAAGTTTGCTAATCACTTTTTCTCTTTTATAAAAAGCCCGGGAGCCAACTGAAAATACTTGGGCCTTTCCAATCTCCAGTGAAAGTAGAAACATTCCACTGTAACAACAGAAAGCGGAATAACTGTGCTCATGTGCTTTTAACCCATGGTAAAATCACTGGGTAGAGCCAAGTGTCCAAAAACTAACCAAAACCCCCCTGAGTGGCTCATTCTGGGGAGGAAAATATCTATTTTATAAAGCATGTGAAAGATCTGAGGAAAAAGAGAGCACAGAATTTCTCCACTGCCTGGAACGGCAAAGAGGAGGTTTTTACTCTTGAGGGTTTGTCAGACTTAAATAAAGTTGTTGTCAAGGAAGGAGTGAGAGCTACAAGAGTGATTGATTAAAAATTAAACCCTGGGAATCCTCACCCAGGTGAGACTGATGGATCAGCCTTGTCTTTCCAGGGGGTAATGGGCAACATCCATCCCCAAATCTGAGAGAAACTGGGACATGAAACCAAGACAGGCACTTTTTAGGACCAGTTATTCTATGGATCATCAGTTCTTTGAATATCTTTAATAAATTCTCCAATTTTCATTAGAGATCTGAAACTAGACAGGATCTTGATTGACTACTGAAGGATTTAAAGATGGCTAATTATTGGTTAATTACTGTACAAATCCAGCTTGCAGAAGGCTCCTGAGAATGTTTGTACGTTGCTTTGTGTTTGGAATTGCTATTGGAGGAGTTTCATGATCTTTCCTTGTTTCTAAATGTCTCCCCAAAACTCCAATGTTACCACAAGTGTCTGCAACCACCAGCAGGTTGCTCAGTGTTGTAAGCTTGGAGTAATACTGCTGCTTTTAACTCCAGTGGCAAAACAGAGCCAAACCCAAAAATTAATGTCTCTTAAACCCCTTGAGTTTTGTGTGTACAGGCTGCAGTGTATTAAAAGTGTTTTATGCTGATGCTGGAATTTAGGAGCTGGAAAAGATTCCAGGGATTCCTCTCTTTCCACGAGCTCATGGTTTGACAGCCAATGAAGGCGGAGTTTTTTGGTTTTGGTGGCAACTCTGGGCTGTTGGAGGAGCAGAAATGAGGAGCTGTTCAGAGCCCTGCAGTGCCCTGAGCTCAGGTGGGATCTGCTGAACCCCAGGAGAGCTGTTCCCTGCTCCTGGAGAGCCCTGCCCGCATTCTCTGCTCGCTGGAAGTGTGGAAGGAATGGAGAAGCTGTTCCTACAACTGGGAATCTGCTGCTGCTGGGGAAAGTTTCTGCAACTGATTTATTCCTAGGGGAGCACCCATGCTCTGTGAGGTCAGCAATCCTGCCTTTATTCCAGCAGTGCAGTTGTCTCCATGTGGATTCCTGTGACTGGGAGAGCTGGGAGGGAAGAGGAGGCTGATTTGCTGCAGATGATCTCTGTGTAAAACTCTCTCTTTTCTGGAGCCGCTCCTGCTTCACCAGGACATTCCGTGGCTTCACCAGGACATTCCATGGCTTCACCAGGACATTCCATGGCTTCCTACCTGTTCCCAGCATCTCCTGTGCTAGAACCAGGTGTAACCTTGTAGTGGGCCAGTGCCTGTCCCACTCTGAAGCACAAGAGGGATTCGTGGAGCTTCATTTGAAATGTCTTTAATGTGAACTTTGTTCATAAACTGGGGTTTTCTTTTGCAGTTGTCAGCTGTGGGAGAGAAAATCCAACTGGTGCTCTTTGCAGGGAAGAAGTGGGAACAATTGGTTTGTGCATTGTTTTAGTTCTCCATGGCCTCTGTAGGGGTGAGGAAAAGCAGTTTGTGAAAGCTTTTTCACTCTGGGTCTGTTCCTGTGCTTAGCGATTGCCTTTCCAAGTTAACGCCTTGGAATGAAAATCCACCTGCTCTGATGCAGAGCCATCCTGACTGGGCTGGAGGAGATGGGCTTGGAGGGAGCTGGGAAGCTCCCCCAGTCCTGCAGAGTGGGATTTGGATCTCCAGTGGGAATGCTGGTGTGGAGCAGAGCCGTGGCTGCTGTTCCCATCACCTCTGGAAGCAGAGAGCTCTCAGAGGTGCTCCCAAAGCTGAGGCACCCCCAGGAAAAGCCTTGGAAAGGGAAGAGCTCCTGTTCCAGGCTCTTTCAGCTCCTGGCAGGCCTGGCCTTGGGCAGCCTCAGAGCCCAGAGGGATTTCCTGGCACGATGCAGTGCTGGATATCCAGGAGCACCCAGGAGAATTCCAAATGTTTTCCTCTCCTCCCCAACCCTCTGCTCCGTGCTGGGGTTGTTTTTATAGGGACCTCTCCCAGCTACTCCTGGTTTCCATCCCTCCCTCATGCACATCCAGGTGTTCCCTGGGGGAGGAACCTGCTCTGAATGTCCTATTTGTGTTTTAATTATCACCCAGCACTTAGTCATTAGCTGAGGAAGCAGGGAATGGTAAAAGCCTTGCCTGGGACCAGGCAGCCAGGTGGGCCATTCGTTAGGGCAGGTTTGCTAATGACATTAATGAATGTGTCCCCCTGGGAGCTGCAGGGACAGGGTTAGGGGGTTGTTTTTCTATCACCTCGATATTTCTCTGTTTAATGTAGCAGGAACTACTGCAGCAGCTCAGCACCGGGTCCCATCCTCCAGCTGGATTTCCCTTGGCATCCCCAACCTGATCCTTGTAGGAATGTCCCTAAACCCGTGTGTGGTGCTGGCTGGGAATGTCCCTGTTGCTGTTTGTGTCTGTGTCACTGCTGAGGGGTTTTGGGGGGGATGAGCCCCCGTTTGTGCCCCGAGGGCTCTGTGGGGCGCTTGAGTTCCTGCACTGCTTGAAGCTGATCTTGTCTAGAGGAGAATTGTGACTTTTCTCTCTGTTTGTCCCATGGAGTCTCTCTTGGATTGCAGGTATTTTTATTCCCTACAGAAATAAACACTTTGCCTTTTTAAAGGAAGTGGCTGCTCTGTTTGTTGGGTGATAGCTCGGAACTCCACACTTGGAAAGGTGAAGTCGGTTAAAGGATCTTAATTAATAAAGTGAGTGTGGAGCCCCTTCCCCTCTACAGAACAGGAATGGGGTGATCCCCCTGGTTTGGGGGGGAGTGGGGAGTGCAGGGTGTTTAAAATGACCCAGAAGGGAACATTAATGAAAAAAAAAAAGGGGAATATTACCAATGGAACTGTATCAAATCTCAGTGTCTTTTGCAAACTGTGCTACTCTGGGTCTCTTTGTTTAAATTATTTTTTATTTAGATTTTTCTTTCTATATTAAACCCAAGTATCTCCTCAGTGTTCCCTTGCTCCTGGAGAGCTCTGTCCCTCACTCACTGGTCACAGGTGTCTGCAGGCTGATTTCAGAGCTCCTGGAGGGAGCTGACTCCCAGCTTCATGGGTCCAGTGAAGAGATTTGTTCTGATGGCTTCAGAGTGAAGAATCCACAGTGCAGCTGCTGATGGTATCCTGGAAAAACCCTCTTTTATCCCGCTCTTTTTAGTCATGGATAGCAAAGTGTTAAAGATTTGAACTCAGCTGAGATGGGAAGATGCTCAAGAGGGAGAATCCAGGAACAAAACCTCTCTGTGAACCCCAGGAACAGACTCCAGACCCATCAGCCAGCCCCTGATGAATATTTCCCACCTTGAAAATGGGTATTTTCTGTGTTTTAAGGCAATGAAATGGGCCTGACTGGGGTACACTCAGTCCCTGGGTGTTTCTCAGGCTTTTTCCCTTCTTGCTAATTTTAAATGTTCCTGATGCTGCCAGTGAAATCCTTCATTTACCTTAATTAGACTCGCCTTGCATTTAATTGGATTATTAGCATTAACACCAGCTAGAATTGATAAAGCTGCAATTCAATTTGGGGGAAATTTGGACAAAAGGTGTATTAATTGGAGTTTCTCTTGCCTGCAAACAGCTCATGGATTCCAGTGTTCTCCTGGAATTTTATTTTCCTTCTCTTTGGAGGAGTGGAGGTTATGGGAGGGGGATACAAAGCCTCTCTCAGCAGCAGCTCTGGGAGCTGTGGGAGAGAGGGAAGGGATCCAGTGTGAATGGGAATCAGTAAAAATATATGAATAACCAAAGATTGCCATGGATGGAGCAGGGGGCTCTGGGCTGGGCAGCTGTGGCTGCTCCTGTGTCCCTGGAAGTGTCCAAGGCCAGGTTGGACAGGGCTTGGAGCAGCCTGGGATCGTGGGAGGTCTCCTTGCCGTGGCAGGGGGTGGATTGGGATGGATTTTAAGGTTCCTCCCAACCCAAACCATCCTTTTATCCTGTTTTCCAAAAGGGAAGAGGCTCCCTGAAGGCAGTGGAAGCAGAGATGAACTCCTGGTGCTCCAACGCTGCCAAAATTCCTCAAGGAAAGACTCATGGAGGAGAAGAAACATTGCTGGTTTCTTCCTTCCTTCCCAACTCCCTATTTTGTGTGCTGTGGCACCAAATAAATTGGGAATTTCCATCAGCAGGCCCCCGGCAGGGATGTGCAGTGCAGCCCGGGGGTGCTGAGCTGCTGTCCGTGCCCTCTCCTGGATAATCCCTGGATAACACCTGGATCGCGGTGCTGCTGGAGCGCTCCCATGCTGCCGGGAGAAGCCGCAGGGATGAGATTTGGAATGCTGGGAGCAGATGTGAGGGCACAGGGGGACGTTCCAGAGCTGTGCTGTGGCAGTGACTCCAGGAGACACAACAGCCCCAAGCCCCAGCTCTGCTTTCCCGACCTTGAGCGCTGTTAGTAAATCCCTAATCCCTGCAAAATCATTTATTTGGGA
Source organism: Hirundo rustica (assembly GCF_015227805.2). Lineage (NCBI taxonomy): Eukaryota > Metazoa > Chordata > Aves > Passeriformes > Hirundinidae > Hirundo > Hirundo rustica. The sequence continues at coordinate 1,361,059 of NC_053470.1, forward strand.
CTGTTTAGCTCTAAACTTTTAACTGCTTAGCTCTCCTAAACCCTAAATCCACAAGCTCATTAGCTCTCTTCAGCTGTGTTAATAACAATAATCTCTTTAATGGAAGCAACTCTGGACAGGATTTACCTTCCCCAAAAACTCCTTGACTGTCAGTAAATACCCTTCTGCCCTTTAATTCTTCCCCAATTAACAGGGAGCTGATCAAGAGCCGCAGAGGCCAGGTCAGCCCTGAGCTCGGACAGAAGGTGGAAGCTTTTCCCAACTGCTCATCCTTCCCTGGGGTTTGGAGCACTGGGAAGCTGATCCCAAACGGCTCAGGCTGGTCTGTCACCTCTGCCCGGGCTCCTCCTGGGGTTGCTCTGGCTCTGCTGCTGGAAATAGCCCTGGGCTGGAAGGAAAGGTTCCCGGCTGGCCTGGGGGGTTTGCCTCGTTAGAACTGGGTTTAATCTGCTCCTTGTTCCTAAGATCTTGGTTAACAACTAAACAGCAGCAGCAACAACAAAAGAATGAGCAGTTTATCATTAATTTGCCATTCAGGGGTTTTCCTTTCATCTGCAAGTTTCCTACATTTCACATTTTCTAGCGCTTCTGTTGTCTGCATTCCCTTTTTTCCCCCTTTACAGCACTCTGTCTTTTTAATGGCTGCTTTGATTTCTGTGGTTTGTGGAGGGGTTTTCCAGCCAGGCTTGGCTTTTGTGGCTGCAGCATCCCCGTTGTGGTTGCATCTTCCTGACAGTCGGGAAAAATAATCCCAAACTCCCCTCTCCTGCTCCAGGGCTCATCCACATCACACTCCAGAATTCCATTCCTGCTGCTGGCTTTGGGGAGTTGACCTTTGTGAAGCAATAATCTAATTTTGGGTGAGTTTGGAGAGGAAAACCAAGAGCCTAAACCGAATCAATACTGACCATTTTTCTGCACTCCGGGCTTTCCACGGGGAGGCTCCAAAGCAGGAATGTGGTGGTGGCACGGATCACACATTTCACCCAGCACCCTGATTTCCCTTCTTGCAGCAGTGGGGATTTTCCTGCTGGATAATTTGGGTCTCTCTCATTATCTCAAACCATGATAAGGCTGCTCCAAACCTCCAGCCCATTCCTGCTCTATGCCGAGGAGTTTGGAGAGGGTTTAAAGGGAGCTGGATAAAATAGGATTGCACTTCCCAGCTGACAGCTTTTGATAAGAGCCCCAGTGCTCTTCCCACCCCTTTTGTTTGCCCTGGGAGGTTTCCTGCCTCCCCAAATCCTGTTCAGCTTCGGGCTGTGGTTCCTTCTGGCAGGTGCAGCCCAGAGCGGCTCAGGTGGGAAATCCAAACCATCTTCAGGACCTTTTGTCCTTCTGTGTCTAATAAATCATCTTGGAGGTTGCAAACGGCCATTTGTATCACTCTGAAAAGGGGGACGGAGGACAGGAGAAGGGTTGAGAGGGAATTCCAGTGCCTGGCAGCAGCCCAGGTGAGGTAGAGGCCGGTGTTGCCCTGGCAGGGACCCCAAACCACCCCATTCCCCGCGATTTCTGCGAGGAAACAGCGGAGAAAAAGCTTTGTGTGTGCGCTCAGTGGGGTCGAGCAGCCTCCAGCACCTGTCCCAGCCCCCCCACCCCTCTCTATATTTACCCAGGGGGAGCTTTCCAAGAATGGAAGTGGTAAGATAAAACCCCAGAGGGGCTAAAATTAGCCCCGGCGCCCCGGGCCGGTCCCGCCGTGGCATTTCAGCTGTGAGCTCCGGCCCCTCACAGCCCCGGCCATCCCAGCGCTGCCAGATCCTCTGCTGCTCTGCTCCTTTTGGGGTCAAACCCCCGGAGGGCTCCCCATGGGACCCCCCTGGCCTCGGATGCTCTGAGCATCCCCCAGCCCAGGTAAGGCGGCAGCACCGGGACCCGGGCGGGCGAGGGAGGGGACAAATGTGTGCTCTGTCACAGCCTCCTTTTGGGCTCTGCAGGTGCTTGGAAAGCTTCTGGCAGCTCAGGAGGTGACAAAACAGTGAGGCTGGGCAGGGCCTGGCCTTCACAGGGCGCCCAGAGCAGCTGTGGCTGCCCCTGGATCCCTGGCAGTGCCCAAGGCCAGGTTGGACGCTGGGGTTGGAGCAGCCTGGGACAGTAGAAAGTGTCCCTGCCATGGCAGGGGTGGGATGAACTTTTAAGTTCTTTTCCAAACCAGATCATTCTGTGATTCCATGAATCCTGGTTTGGGCTCTTCTGGTGGAGGAACCTCCCTCAGCTCCGCACACAAGATCTCGGGCAGCCCAAGGAAGCTCGCTTCGCCGGTGCTGTTTGTGTGTTCAGAATTGTTACAGCTGCTCTCTTGCTTTTCCACGCATTTCCCTTGGGAATGTAGCTGGGCACACAACTGTCTTTTTGACTCAAATCTGCAGCAGCCCCCCAGCCCGTTTTCCATGTGGGTGGGGTGATCCCAAAGCTCCAGAGCTCATTACTGGCGTGCCCAAATGAAGAGCGGCGGCGTTAGAATTTCCCACATTTCTGTACAAACCGGGCTAATGGATGGCGACCCGGCAGAGCTTTGGTGCCATGGGACTGGTCTCAGTGTGCCCAGCTGTGCGGGTGTCCCCTGAGCTGGTGGCCGTGTCGCCGTGGGTGATGTGGGACGGGTCCCCCGCGACCGCCCCGGCACCGCACAACGGGGCCGATCGCTCCGCGCAGCCCCTCAGCTAATTAACCGCTTGCTGCGGCTGCTTTGCTAATTAATTGCTCCGTGCAGCTCTTTGGCTCCTCCCAGGACAGGTCAGCCCCTGCTCTGCCTCCGCCGCCTCTGCCGAGGGAAGCCGAGATGTCCTAGGGCGGCCGAGAAATCCCTGTGCCCATCCCGAGCGTTTCCAGCTGCTCAGGTGCCAGCCGGGATGTCCCAACCCTGTCCCTCGGTCCCCGAGGCCACATCCTGTGCCCAAAGCCCAGCGGAGCTGGCAGGGTTCAGCCCCACTCGGTGTGACCAGCTCAGCTTTCCCAGCCTGCCCCCAAATCCCTCACCAGAAACATCCCAGACCCTTCCTGCGCCGTGATCTCGGGCTCCAGCAGGCAGGAGAGAGGGAGACTCTGGAAATCTAACGCTGGCATCATTTTGGGAAGGGAAATGCTGGATGATGTTTGATCCCTAATCAAACGGATCACATTCACCTCATCCCTCAGGACTGGGACAAGGGCTGGAGGGACAGGACACAGGGAATGGTTTCCAGTGCCAGAGGGCAGGGGTGGATGGGAGATTGGGAATCAGGAATTGTTCCCTGGCAGGGTGTTGAGGCCCTGGCACAGGGTGCCCAGAGCAGCTGTGGCTGCCCCTGGCAGTGCCCAAGGCCAGGCTGCATGGGGCTTGGAGCAGCCTGGGACAGTGGGAGGTGTCCCTGCCCATGGCAGGGGTGGCACTGGATGGGCTTTGAGTTCCTGAGGTCCCTCCCAACCCAACACATTCCATGATTTCATGGGATCCTGACCCACGTACCCCCTACAACACTGAGCTCCATTGTTCCCTCAGCCTTTCATCCACGCGGATTTCCTCACGTGGTGCCAGGGCCATGAGCACATCAGCAGCATCCTCATCCAATATTTGTCCATTTCTTGGAGAATCTTCCTTATGTGGAGTATAAACACTCACTAAAATGCAGCTGTCGGTGTCAGGGGCTGGTTCTAACCCGGGGCTGATGCCGGTTCTGCCGTCCCGCAGATCTTCGGCCTCGTCCTTTACCATGAAAGCGGCACACGGAGCGCAGACCGGACAAAATGAGCCTCATGGACATCAACAAGATGTTCTCCCTGCTGCAGCCCGGGGACGACGAGGAGGACAGCGAGGAGAGCGAGGAGCTGTGCCGGGCCGTGTGCCGGGACGATGACAAGACCCTGGCCAGGCTGCTGTGCCAGGACAGGTACAAGAGGCTCATCAACCGCAGGAGCGGCTGGGGCGTCCCCAGCACCCCCCTGCGCCTGGCGGCCGCCCGGGGCCACGCGCGGAGCCTGCGGGTGCTGCTGGCCCACGGCGCCGAGGTGGACGGCCTGGACGTCAAGGCTCAGACGCCGCTCTTCGTGGCGGTCAGCAACGGGCACCTGGAGTGCGTGCGGGCGCTGCTGGAGGCCGGCGCCAGCCCCGCGGGCAGCGTCCACAACAACTGCTCGCCGCTGCTGCTGGCCGCCAGGGACGGGCGCGTGGACGTCGTGCGGCAGCTGCTGGAGCACGGCGCCGAGGCCAACGTGCGCGCCCGGCTGCCCGAGTGGGCGGCCAACTCGGCGGCGTGCTCGGGGCCGCTGTACCTGGCGGCCGCCTACGGGCACCTGGAGTGCTTCCGCCTGCTGCTGCTGCACGGCGCCGACCCCGACTACAACTGCACCGAGCAGGGCGTCCTGGCCCAGATCCGCGAGCCCAAGACCCTGCTGGAGACGTGCCTGAGGCACGGCTGCCGCCGAGACTTCGTCCGCCTGCTCATCGACTTCGGGGCCAACGTGTACCTGCCCAAGGTGCCCGCGGACGGGGCGGCCCCGCGCAGCGAGGGGCTGGAGCTGCTGCTGCAGGCCAGAGGTGAGCTGGCTGCGACCCGGGGCTGGAATGGGCACAGCTTTGCTCTGATCCCCTCTTCCCAAGAGCCGTACCCAGGTTTTGCTCCAGCCTCGGTTCCCCTCGCAGCATCACTCGGCTGTGTGGGCCTGTGGCTGCCCCTGGATCCCTGGGAGCGTCCGAGGTCAGGTTGGACATTGGGGCCTGGAGCAACCTGGGACAGTGGAAGGTGTCCCTGCCCGTGAGATGAAATGAGCTGAAATTCCCTTCCCAACCTAAACCCTTCTGTGATTCTGTGATTCCCACAGCCTCACTCGTTGGGTTACCAGCTGCTTTTCACCGTTGCTCTCCTTTCTGCTGCTCAGCTTGGGCTCTCCTGTACTCCCCAAGTCTAAAATCCTGCACTTACTTCCATGTGGGGATGGAAGATTTCTCCTTCCACACCCAGCTCCCGTGGGGCCTTGTGCCCGAGCCCATAGCCCCAGCCCCAGCACAGAGGTGGAGTTTTCATAGGACCATGGAATTTTCATAAGATCATGGAATGGTTTGGGTTGGAAAGGACCTTAAAGATCACTTTGTTCTAACCCTGTCTGGTTTGCTCAATCCATATCCCTGTCCTTTGCATAATGCCAGGTCGGAGGGCAGCAAGGTTGCGTGTCTTGAAGGTGACCGTGTGATTTTCCTTCCACAGCTCACCCCAGATCCCTGCTGTCCCAATCCCGGCTGGCCATGAGGCGTCTCCTGAAGCAGCCCGGCTGCTCGGCCGCCCTCGGAGAGCTGGAGATCCCCACAGTCCTGGCCAAATACCTGCAGTACCTGCCCTGATCCCAGCCTGCACCCGGGACACCCACTCTGAGCGCCCCGCTTAAAACCTGCTCCGCCTCCTGGGAGTGAATCCCTGAAATCTGGGAAATCTGGGAATCTGTGGTCACGAGTTCGTTTTTGCCGATGAGGTGTCTCCAAAAAGCGGTGCCCATGTGGGAAGGTGGGAAGGGAAGGAGGAGAGAGAACAGGAGACCTCGGCTCCTGGTTCGCAGCAAAGCGAGGAGAGAGCAGGATCTGATTCCCCTGGGTTTGCCTCAGGCCATCTTTACTGAGGGATTTTACACCTTCAGCCGATTTTGGTTGGAGAAGGGGCTGGGAAAGAGTGCGGAGGAATTCTTGGCTGGAAGGACGGGAATTCTTCCCGGTGAAGGCAGGACTGGGGCTGGCCCCAGCCAAGTCTGCCCAGCCCAGTGGGATCAGAGCTCCCAGCTGGCAGCACAGGAGGGGCTGGGAGATGAATCCAGAGCCCCAGCATCCTCACTCCTCTCCCTGCCCCAGCTCTGACCCTAAACATTGTCTTCTCACCCCAAAAGTGCTTCGTGTGGCGGCTGAGGGTCTTTAGTGATTGGGCAGGGCTGGGGTTTGAATTAAAAATGTTCTGTTATTGATATTAAACTGTTGTGGGCTGTCTGGTGAAATATCCCATCTCTGGCAGCCCTGCCAGGATGGCTGGGAAGGGACAAGGGAATCGCTGCAGATGGGGAATTTCAGCCTGGAGAGGGACATCCCTGCACCACCTTTGTGTCCCTCCATCTCTCCCACCTTGGACACACTCGTGGGGGCTGGAGACACCGTCCTGGCTCTCCCACAGCCAGGAGATGACGGATAAATCCCACTGCTCCTTGGCAGCTGAGCACCGATCCGGCAGGGATGTCCTGGACCACTTTTGGGATGCAGCAGAAGGTGTCCCATGGTTCATTCCCTCTTGCCCTGTGGCATCCCAAAGTTAAGTGCTCCCAGGGGACAGAGCTCTGTGTCAGCAGCTCCAAGGGTCGCTCTGGGCCGAACACAGGCAGCTCCCTGCAGGATTTATGGGCCTGTGTCAGGGGTTGTGGGAATCTATTAATCAGCATCTATTAATTAGGCTGTGGGGCTTCTCCCAAGGGGAGCCTTAGGGCTTGGAAGCAGCCTGGACAAGGCTCCATAGGGAATGATAACACTTCCCTCGCCACCCGGCCACCTTCAGGAGATGCGGGCTGGGAGAGGCTGTCCCGTGGGGACATCGCCACACTCTGCTGGGATTCCCACTCGTGGCATCCTTGCTATCACCCTCACGTGGGGATTTGAGGGGTTTTCGGGATTTGGGGGTCCCAAAGATGGGGAGCGGTCCTCACTGCCGGGCTGCTCAGTGGGTGTGGGACTGTGGCTGTGAGCAGGTGCGCAGCGGGTGGGTGGCTGGCAGTGGCGTGGAGCGGGTGACACGCCCGTGGGTGACACAGCACACGCAGGGAGGTGTCCCACGGCACACGGGCCGTGTCGCTGCCGCCCCGGTGCCACACACGATGTCACATCCCTGCCCCGGCAGTGTCACGGCCCAGGACAGGACGTGACATTCCCCCACACGCCGCGTCCGTGACCCCGCGCGTCCCGCGGGTGTCGCTCCACGGCCACGCCCCCGCGCGGGACCACGCCCCTCACACCGGAACGACCACGCCCCCCTTGTCAATCATGTCTGCCAGCGAGGCCACGCCCCAATATGGGAACCCACCCCGAGGCCACCGGGATGCGCCCGGATCGCCCCGGGCCACAGTGGAAGAGCCCGTGGGACGGCCATGGGGGGCACACCGCCCACAGAGCCCCGTTACCGTGACCCCGCCCCGGTTACAGCGAGCCCAAGGCGGAGGCCGCGCCCCTCCCTCACGCAGAGGCCGCGCCCCTCCGCCGCCGCGCCCGTCAATCACCGCGCCCCGCCCGCGAGGCCCCGCCCCGCCCGTCACGCGGCACCGCCCCTGCCGCCCGCGCCGGGCGGACCCGCGGCCCCGCGCCCCTCGCGCGGCCTGAGGGCTGGGCCGGGGCCGGGGTCCCGCGGTGCCGCCGCCGCCGCCGGTAAGTGCAGGGCCCGGCGCCGGCCCGGCCTCCCCTGGCGCCCGCCGCGCCGCCTCCCCGCGGCCGGGCCCGATCTCCACCCCCCCCCCTCCCGCCCCTCGCGTTTTCCCGGATCCTCCCGAAAGTTTGGGAGCGCGGCGGGGGGAGCGGGGAGGGCCGGGCCGCGGGAGCGTCCCCGTGCGGGGCTGGGCGGGCCGGGAGTCCCTCAGGGTCCCTCTCTGCTCGGGTGAAAGGCTGCGTTTCATTGTTGCGGTGCTGCTTTTTGTTGCTTTAAAACCTCATTTTTTTCATGTTTTGTTGGTCGCGGCTCTTTGCCCTCGGTGCCCTTTATTTCTCTTTATTTCATTTTCTTATATATTTCATTTTTTTAACCTTCTCCAGCCTCCCCTCCGCAGCAGTGCCGGTGCTGACGTGGAGCCGGAGGGGAATGATTCCCAAAAGGAATTTTTGAAATCCTGGCTCTGTCTCATGCCTTTCCCCGGCTGTTTTCCCGCAGCCCCTGTCCGGGTGCCGGTTTGGGGTCGTTTCACCCCCCGGTTTTCCAGCAGCCCCGCACATATCCGTGGCCCCTCGATCCAGGTCTCTGCAGAGGCTTTGGGGGCAGCCGGGACTCGTGGTGGGCTCTGGCAGAGCTGGAAAGATCCAGTTTGCCGGTGGGGAGGTGGCTGTGCCAGCCGGCTACGCCCCAGCTGCTGCTTCCAGTGGGACAGGTGAACGTGAGGGGTGACCAGCAATCCCAGAATTCCAGAATCGTGGAACGGGTTGGGTTGGGAGGGACCTTACAGCACGTCCAGCCCTGCTGAGAGCAGCGATGCCAGATCAGTGTAGAGGCAGAGCAACCCGGACCTGAGGAATAAAAATAAACCTGGAATCGTGGGTTTGCTGGGGGGCTGCAGGAGCAGAGAGCATCGTTTGGATGTATTTTTAATTTGGGATCTCTGGCTGAACACCTCGGGAAGGTTTCCTGGCCTCCTGTCAGTCAGAGCTCAGCCTGGGGCATTACAGCTTGGGAGCACATTAGGATTTTATTGCATTTAATTTCTCCACTCTCACCTCTGCAAAGGAAACATGATTATAATTGTTTTATTTCTCATTTCCTGACGGCAATCCAGGGTCAAATTTCAAACCTACCTCTCTGCTTCCGGGATAATCTGATCAGGGTGTTCACAGTGGGTGTTTTTAAGGCGATTCTCTCTCGCTGTACAGATTATTTTAAAAACAACTGAAATCTTCTATAAAAAAAGCCAGGGTGGTAACCGAAGTGGTTTTTCCCTGGACACGTGCGTAGGAAGCGCTGTGTCCTGGTTTGGCCTCCCTCAGGACGCTCTTTGGAGCCTGGCATGAGGGCTGGGAGGGGGTTTGGGAGGTAAGGGAGCCAAACCTCATCACCCTGCAGACAAAAAACTGGGAAGCTGCAGGGCTCGGAGCGAGGAGATGCAGGGGTCAGACCCCCCTGTCCCCAGGGATTCTACCCAATGGAGATGTGTGGTTTTCCTGCTCCTGGCAAACTGGTAAATGTAAGCAACGTTTTGGTGCCTGGATTTTGGAAGTGGAGGGAGAGCTTGGAGGCTCCTCCAGCTGGTGATGGAGCCCTGAGACCCCCTGAGAGCCTTCAGCTCTGCCCCTTCCGCTGTCGTGTCCTCACCTCTGCCCTCTCCCTGTGCCTCAGGTCGGCGGTGATGTGTCCGTCCCTGCGCCCGAGGCGCCGCGCTCCCGCAGCCGCCGCTTCCAGCTAGATCCAAGCCCGGCCCGCTGCTATGGAAACGGGCAGCCCGGAGGAGCGGGACGGAGGGGACCAGCGGCGGCAGGAGGGCGGGGACGCCCCTCCCGACGGCGCCGACGGCTCGGTGGTGGCGGCGGAGCTGCAGCAGCCGCCCCCCGGCAAGCTGAGGAAAACGGCCTTCAAGCTGTTCGGGGGCAAGCGGAGCATCTGCACCCTGCCCAGCTTCTTCGGCGGCCGCGGCAAGAAGGGGCTCAGCAAGTGCAAGACCCACGACGGGCTGAGCGGGGCTGCCTGCGACAAGGGCACGCAGCCCGACAGCCCCTCGCAGCCCGGCCCCCTGCCCATCTCCCGCAGCGCCCAGCTGCCCGTGGACACCGGCTCCAGGGGGGAGCTGGGCCAGCAGGACGGCTCTCCCCCCGGCAGCATCGAGGGCTGCGACAAAAAGCTCAACGGGGAGAAATCCTCTTTCCCCAGGCCCAAAAAAGGGCTGAAAGGGTTTTTTAACAGCATCCGGCGCCACCGGAAGAGCAAGGCTGCCGAGAGTGAGAAGGCAGAGCTCCCCGAGTGGAATGGGGACGCGGAGGAGGCCGGGAATGCTCCTGGAATGGGAGTGGAGAGCCAAGGGGCCGTGGAGAGTACGGGAGCAGGGCCGGTCCCTGAGGCCACGGTGTGCCCGGGGGGTGACTCCAGCTGTGGGGAAGCCACTGAGCCCACGGGCCCCGCGGCTGATGGAGGCAGCTCCGAGGGTGACACGATGGCCGTGCCAGGGAGCGGCGACGTTCCGGATGCGAAATCAGAGGCCGAGGCTGCTGTCTGCACCGAGTTTGACCGTGAGAGTTTGCTGCTGGCCTTCCACCCTGACTTCATGGACAACGAGCCTCCCTGCCTGCACTCCGGGGACCTGCTGAGCCTCATGCTGGGGGACGTCACCTCCCTGAAGAGCTTCGACTCCCTGACGGGCTGCGGGGACGACATCGCCGAGCCCGACATCGCCGAGAGCAGCGTCTCGGTGGAGCGCAGCCGCGATGCCGCCAAACGCAGCTCCTGCCTCGTCACCTACCAGGGCGGCGGCGAGGAGATGGCCATCCCTGAGGAGGCCGAGGAGTACCTGCACCAGGTGTGGGACAGCAGCATGCCGAGGGACGGCGGCTACGGGGCCCAGGTGTCCAGCAGCAGCCTGGAGACGCACGCCTCTCACGAGGCCGACGCTCACCCTTACGTGGGGGACGCCATGGACGGCGTCGACCTCCTGACGCCCCAGAGCGACCAGCAGGAGTCTGCCCCGAACAGTGACGAGGGGTATTACGACTCCACCACTCCGGGGCCGGAGGATGAGGCTGGCGAGGAGCTCAAGAAGGACCGACTGCCCCGGGACAGCTACAGCGGCGATGCACTTTACGAGTTTGATGCCCTGATGAGCCCCTCTCACGGGGAGGAATCCCTGTTCGAGGGCAAAGTCCCGCGCCAGGGCATCTTCAGCTACTTCATGGACTTCTGCCTCCCTGCAGAGAAGAGCCTGATCCAGCAGATGATGGATCAGAAAAGAGGGCTGATGGAAACTGAAGAAGAGGGGCTTGCAGCCATTCAGAAAGAGCTGCTCTACTGGGAGCTGCAGAGGGAGCCGGTGCTGAAACGCCTGGATGTGTCCGGCAAGGAGAAGTGTCCCCGGGAAAAGCAGTGCATTGAATGTAAAAGCAGAGCAGGCAGCTCCATTGGCAAGAGTCAGAGTGGCCTTGGGAGTGAGCAGGTGGCCTCACATACCCCGAGCCGGGCTGTCAACGGTGGAGTTGCAGTGGCTAGGGCTGAAAATCCAGAGTGGAGGGATTTTCCAGGGACTCTGTGTCCGGAAGACTGTTACAACGGCCAAAAAGCCCCTGGAAGTTGCCTTATTCAGCTCACAAAGAGCAACCCGGGGTTCAATGCAGACCTGGACTGTGGGATGTTTGGGGACTCCATCCACGGCAGTGTGGCCCCAGCCAAGGCAGGGATGTTCCCTGGGTTCGGGCTCCCGGAGCAGGAGTGCGGCGGGGCAGAGCCCGCCCCCGGCGAGCCCCAGGTGGGCGGCGAGCCCGAGCACGCCGTGAGCTTCTCGCAGGCTCTGGTGGAGTTCGCCAGCAGCGGGACCCTCTTCTCCAGCCTGTCCGAGAGCCTGGGGAGCTCGGCCTCCAGCTCGTCCTTCACCCAGAACCTCCCCGCCCTCCCCACCATGGTCACCTTCGACGTGGTGGATGTGGAGCAGGACGGGGAAGGGGAGTGCGAGCAGCGCCCGGAGCTGACGGCGGGTGAGGACATCGCCGAGGCCTTTGATGACGGCTATGGACAGAAAGAGTCGTTGGCTGAATGTGACGAGAGAATGTCCCCGGGCTTCTCCCCGGGCTCCTTCCAGAGCTGCAGCTGGGGGGTGGCCAGCCTGCCCCGCCACCTGCGCCTGCACGGGCTGAGCCCCGCCATGCCCGCGCCGCTCTCCGTGGACCGCAGGAGCCGCTCGCTCGACACCGAGAGCCTGGAGTTCGAGCTGGCCGAGCCGCAGGGCGCCCGGGGCGGCCCCCAGCCCTGCCAGCTCCGGGCCAGGCGCGAAGCCGGCAGGAGGGACTCTGCTGGAGCCAGGAGAAGCAGGAGCAAGGAGGAGGGCGAGCTGGTGGCTCCCGAGGGTGGCTCGAGCTGGCCGGGCCTGCGGCACCTCCGGCACGGCACGGACGCGGCTCCCGGCGGGATGGAGCTCTGGGGCTTCGCTCCAGCCGGCGCCGTGGAGAGCGTCTGGGAGCCAGCGGAGCCGCCGGACGCCGTGTCCCCTTTCCTGCCTCTCTCCCGGGGTGGCATCGGGGAGGCTCCGGAGAGGCGGCCCCAAGAGGCAGAGCTGAGCAGGCACCCGCTCCGGCCCTCCAACCTCCCCCTGCAGCCCGAGGCGAGGCGGGCCCGGGAGGCGGCCGCGTCCTACCGGTACCACGGGGACGTCCCCAAGCTGTCCCGCTTGTTACCCCTGGGGGAGGCGGAGCTGCCCCCGAGCTTTGGCTTCTCCCGCTCCCCGGAGCACCGCGCCAGGGGCAAACCCGTGGGCATCGCCCAGGGCGTGCCGCAGCATCCCGGGGACAGCGGCGGGGACACCGAGAGCCCGGAGCCCCTCAAGGGCAGGGCCAGCCCGGGGCACGGCGCCTGCCGTGGCACCCTTTGCAATGTCACCGACGCTGAGTAGCTGCAGGAATGTCACCGTGTCACCAGGTCAAGGGGCTGCAGGAATGTCACCGTGTCACCGAGGCTGAGTACAGGAATGTCACCTTTTCACCCAGCTAGAGGGGCTGCAGGAATGTCACCGTGTCACCGAGGCTGAGTGTCTGCAGGAATGTCACCTTGTCACCCAGCTAGAGGGGCTGCAGGAATGTCACCTTGTCACCGAGGCTGAGTGTCTACAGGAATGTCACCGTGTCACCCAGCTGAGGGGCTGCAGGAATGTCACCATGTCACCGAGGCTGAGTGTCTACAGGAATGTCACCGTGTCACCCAGCTAGAGGGGCTGCAGGAATGTCACCTTGTCACCCAGCTGAGGGGCTGCAGGAATGTCACCGTGTCACCAAGGCTGAGTGTCTACGGGAATGTCACCGTGTCACCGAGGCTGAGTGTCTACAGGAATGTCACCTTGTCACCCAGCTGAGGGGCTGCAGGAATGTCACCTTTTCACCCAGCTAGAGGGGCTGCAGGAATGTCACCTTGTCACCGAGGCTGAGTACCTGCAAGAATGTCACCGTGTCACCAAGCCAAGGGGCTGCAGGAATGTCACCATGTCACCATGCTGTACTGAGCAGGGGTGAAAGGGGGGCAAGGGAGGGAGAAAACCGGGAGCAGTTTGGGGGGAGCTTGAATGTGAGTTTGAGCTGGGCTGGTGCTCCTCTCCTGCAGCCATCCGTGGCCTTGCCCCCGTGGATGCTCCAGAGGGGTTTGGAGCTGCCTCCAGGATTCCTTCATCACCACTGAGGCACCTTCTGCTTTTCCAGCCCTCTCCAACACCAAGTGCAGCAGCAGCCCCTGGCAGAAGCTGGGGATGGACCCGTTGCTGGTGTGGCAGGTTGGGGTTTGTGCAGGACTGGGAGAACAGGCCTTGGGCAGACTTTTGAGGGAAATGGAGCTGTTTTCCTCTTCTGGGTGAAAGGTTTTGGTTCAAACTCACTTTGAATGTCTTCCACCCCGGGCTCAGTGTGGGGAGCTGGGAGGAAGGGTTGTTCCAGAGCGAGGATGGGGTGAGGCAGCTGGAAAGGGGAACTTTGCAGCAACATTTTTATTTATTTTGTTTGTCCTTGCCCCGAAGGAAAGCAGGAGCTTTTGTGTGCGTGCCGATAATGTTCTCCAGGTCTGCTTTCAGTTTGAAAGATGTGCTGTCCATGGTGTCCCTTTGAAGAACAAAGTGTTGGTCCCTTCTTTGTTGTGGTCTGTCTTCACGGTGCAGAATTCCTGGTGGAATTTTTCCATGCTTTGTCCCATCCTCCTGGCCTCTCCAGGGCCATGGGGACAGGGATGAGGCCTTTGAAATAAGCTAAATTTGCATCGTGCCTGTAGCTGTGAAGTGGCAGATGCTGTTTCTTTCTCAACAGGAAGCTTTGTGGCTTTTTAATTTAATTTTATTATTTTACGGTTGTTTTCTTTGCATAAACCCACAGGAGGAAAGTTTTGTGTTCCTTGGAATTTGGGATGGACCGCAGCTACATTGGGCTTCACTCCTCCTGACTGGAGGGAACAAAAAAGCTGGAAGCTGCTGGAGATTTGGGATATTTTGCCTCTTTGAAGGAATGTGGAGGAGGGTCACAGGTTGAGGGGAACAGACTTTGGGGGGTGCTGTGAGCTCCTGTGACGTCTGTTCCAGGCTCCTGGTCCCCTCCATGATCCCAAACCCCCTCAGCTCTGATCCAAACCCCCAATCCATGACACAAAGCTGCTTCCCTGTCCTGCCCGAGCTGTGTTCTGATTTAATTCCAGCACCAGTGATTTTTGTTTTCCCCCACCTCATTGCCATTTTTCTTTGCAGCAGAGTTTGTAGCATTTGAAAAAATAATCCCAAAGTGGAAATAGCGGAGTTTTACCACATTTGTGGAGTGAGGGATGGCTCTGCCTGGGCCAGGCTCAATTTTCCTGCTGGGTCCTGCCCTGCTGGGTCACCCTCCTGCTGCTCTCCTGCTCCACGAGGATGTGGCTCCATCAGCTGCTCCCTGCCATCCCTGGATTTCCAGGCACAAGGAGCTGGTTTGGGTTTGATGGGGTTTTTTTCCCCCCAAGCAAAATGAGGTCTGGATATTCCTTTTGAGAAGAGATTCCTTCTGCCCTGTCCTTGGATATCCGGGAAGGAGCAGGGAGAGGCAGGGCCAGTCTGTGTGTGATGTGATTTTCCTGCCGAGGCAGAGCAGATCCATCTGTGCATCCGCGGGCTCAGACCTGAATTTTCCATTTTTTCCTGCCAGCCCTGCTGCAGGGAGTTCCACAGGAGCCTGCTGTGCCACGGTTCTTTTCCCTGGTCCCTCTGGGACGCACCTGGCTCTTGGTGCCGCTGTCGCACCCAGAGAGGAGAATGTGGTGAGCCAGGGGAAGGTGCCCTCGCTGGCAGGCCGTCTCCTCTCATTAGCACAGCTGCTAATGAATATCCCTCCCTGGAGCAAGGACAGGGACAGCTCTGTGCCCATCTTTGCCCGCCCCCAGCACACAACCCACGGGCACACCCTGCTGGGGACACCGCAGGGACACTGTCACCCGCTGGCGCCCCTGGCTGGCTTTAATCCCCGTTTTATTCCCTTTCAGCGTCTCGCCAAAGGCATCTCGGGGGTTCCGGGCTCTGGAGCTTTGTTCAGCCAAAGTCCTGCTGAGGGCTGGGAATGTCTCGGTGCTAAATGAATGTTCCAAGGCGTCCGTAGGATCCTGGGCTTGGGTGTAGGTACGAGGTGGGGAGGGTTCCGTGGGAGCAGTACAGCCAAGGCTTGATAATCTGACTTTATACCAAAGGTTTCTCCTCTTAATTCGATGGGAATTCAATGAGGCAAGTATCTCTGGAATTCAATGAGTTTTCCTAACGCAGTTTAGTCACTAATTTGCTGGATTATCGGCAGATTCTGCCCCATTAACCCAAAGAAATTGGAATTTCCAGTGCAGTAATTCAGCCTGTAAATGATCACCGCGGTAGGGATTAGATTTCACTGCCTGCTGAGCCACTCTTCCCAAAAAACCCCGCACAGCTTCCATGGGAACAAACCTGGGCTGGAGCTGGATCAGTCCAACACTGCCTTACCCGAGGAGCTCACATCTGGGGGTGGTCGCTGAGGCTTCTTATGCAAAAGGGCTTCCCAACCAGAATCCAGTCAGAAAAGTCAGGAACAGCTGAATGTCCTGCCAAGACATTTAGGAAAAACCTTGAGGAATTTGCCTGTTCCTTGCAGGGAAGGCCTTGCCTGAAGGGAGGGACTGTGATGCAACCACTGCCGTTGGGGTCAGCCTACCAAGAGGTTCTGTGTTGCGTTCTGGGGGCTCTGGGGTTTTCTTTCGTTTGTTTGTTTTTATACACATAAGAAAGCGGTCGATTTTTCTCTATTTTTGTAGAGTTTTGCATTTTATAATCATGGGGAAATTTTACAGACTGTTCTTTTACTTGTGTGTTTTGTCTTTCCGAGTGCTGTGGTTTGCTTTTCCCATGGAGAAAAGGCCATTCCTGCTGCTGCTGTGCCTGGATCTCACCCTGCTCCCTGGGAATGTGCTGGGGCCTCTTCCCAGCCCCTCACCAACACTTTGCACACACCTGAGACGTCCTTAACCCTCCTCTCTCACACTCAGCTGTCCTTTCTTTGCTTTTCAGTGTTGTTTTTAATCTGAATTTGTGGATTTTGGTGGTTTCTCCCTCCGAGTGTTGTAAAAAGCTCACAGGTTTCAGCTGAGGCTTTCCCTGCTGTCTGCTGCTGTTACTTTATCTAAAATTGGGGTTTTTCTTCAGTCCCTGTGCAGGAGATGCTGTTGGCTGGTGCCTGGAAATGCTCTTGGACAGGTTTCCTCTCCCCTTGGTGCTCCCTGGCTGGGCTGGGAGCTGGGATTTCGCCCTGGTGCCTGAGGATTGCTCCTTAAATAATCCTGGGATTAGCAGGGTTCCCCACCTCCTCCTCCCTCCTCCAGGGAGCTCCAGCCCTGTGCTCTGCATCACTGAAACATCTCCCTGGAATGACACTGCCTTGAACTTTGGGATCAGAGGAGAGGAGAGCTGCTGGAATGCTAAAATCCAGCCCAAAGCAGATTTCCCCCCCCTTTTTTCCCCCAGCAGATGTGACAATTGTCACTGATTTGGCTCGGCATAGATTTTTTTTTTTTTTTTGGTCTTTTAATTAATAACTTGTCACCTAATGGTGTTTTTAAAGTTTTTCTGGATTGGTTTGCCCCATTCCCCACAGGGTTGGACGGGAAGTTTTCTCATTGAACATTCCTGGGGCGCTCAGACCCACCTTCCACATTCCCTCTGCCCCGGGATTCTGGGCTCCCTCCTCTCCAGCTGGGGCTTCCTGCCCTTCTCACCCTCATGGAGTCACCCCAGAGCTCCATTTGGGTGCAGTGAGGAATTCAGATCCCAAAAAGCCTCTCAGTTGTAAGGAAATAAGGAATTAGCCCTTGTCCTCAGCTGCCCCATCCCGCTGCCAGGCTGGCAGCTCCTCCCAGCTGACCAACCTGGCTGAATTTGTTTTCTTTTTTTTTTTTTTGTTTTCTTCCTGGTCTCATTGCTACTAGTCCTTTCAAGTTTTTAATGTATTGATTGTGTTTTAAAATGAATGTTCCTTTCACCGAATTCTAATGAATAAACTGCAGATTTTTAGAGAACATTGGATTTCACTGGTGGTTTGGTGTTTCAGTGCTTATTTTATCCTTGATTTAATGTTTTTCTGTCCCCTCCCTCTCCTGTCTGTTGGTTATTTGCCAGTGAGGTGGAATTTTCCATGGGAGAAGGCAACAGAGACCATTTGGAACAGGGTAAGGCTCCTCAAACCCTCATTAAATGAACCCTGGGAGTTATCCAGCCTTTAAGGCTCCAGAGGCAGATTTCCCCTCCCTGGGCTCCAGCAGCGACAGGGAGCAGAGGTTCCCTGGCTCTGAGGTGACCCCAGCTGGCTGGGACATCCCTGGGATGGCAGAGCGATGGTTTTATCTTGGATCCTGCTGGATGCGTTCCTCAGGTGCCTCCCAGGATTTCCAAATGCTTTGGAAGACCCAGGGGAAGAGTCCTGCCCTCCCTGGGCAGAAATTGGATTTGTGAGAAGCCGTCATTATCTGGAGAGCTTGATGAGCTGTTCCCTTAATGAGAGCTGGGGAGGCTCTGTCCTCTCCCTCTCCATCCTTCGGAAATCCAGACAACGGGCAAAGCTCTGCCCTGCCCTGGGGGCTGTGAGCTCCTGCTCCTCCTCCTGCTCCTCCTCCCGTTCCAAACCTGCCTGGAAGTGCTCCGTTTCCATCAGAGCTCCCTCTCTGCTCCCTCTCTTCCCCAGTGCAGAACTTCCCCATGCCCAGCCTGATCCGTCCCCGTTTCCTTTTAGAGTCAAACGGGCTCTGCCATGGCCACGGATTCTGCTCCTGGACCAGCAGCTGGAAAAGCTGGAGAAGCCTCCCTGTGCCTTCAGATACTCTTGAGGCACCTAAGGAGCTTTTCCAACATCCCAGTGCAAATCTCCTCCCGCAGTGACCCACAGAGAGGACTCAGGGCTGCCCCAACCCAGCTCTCCCCTTGAGCAGAGGTTGCTTTTTAATACTTTTTAGTATTTATTAATATAAATATACTAAATATACACATTTACCTTTTTATTTTAACTACGCTTTTACATATTTCAATGTACATGCCTTTAAGTATTTTAATATTTATTAATACATAAATACATCTACAAAATACATAACGACGTACATTTATTTTTATATACGCGTGCTTTTACATATTTAAATGTACGCGCTTTAAATATTTTTAAGACGCTTATTTCATGATATTAAAATGTTCAGTATTTCAGCTGGGAATAACCCCCCTCCTCCCACCGGGGCTCTGCCGCAGAGGGCTGAGGGCTGGGCGGTGTTGCTGTGCCCCTGGCTCTGGCACTCTGGTTTGTCACAGCTCTGGTGGCTTTTACCCCAAGCTCTGCTTGTCCCTGCTCTGTCCCCAGGAGCTCTGCCGGGACCTGCCCGGGGTGGGGACAGCCAGGGACAGGGACAGCGAGCAGAGGGAGCAGCACGGGCCAGAGCCCCGGGCTCCTGTGGGGATGGGGCTCCCGAGAATCCCTCATTCGATTTAGCGATGGAAAAATTGCCCGGGCAGGGCAAGGGCAGAGAGCCTGAGCTGCGGAGGGATGAGCTCTGGTGATTTCCCTTCGTGGCGCTGGGGCAGCACGGCCAAGGCTGGAAAACTCAGCCAGAGGAGCCAAAAAAAATCTGTGGAAAGGCTGGGCAGGGGTGAGCGTTGTGTGCCTGGGGGGTCCTGGGTCATGAGCTCAAAACCCAGGCTTCAAATTCCCGCTCTGGAGCTGTGATCCCATCCAACCTCCCTTAGCCTGCTGCGCTGTTATTCCGAGCCCCCTCCCTGCATCCCAAACGCTTCCTGGCTTAAAGGACATTCCCCAAAGCCCCGGGGTTGCCTTTCCAGATCCCACTATGAGCTTTGGGCCTCCAAAAGCTACAGGGGCGTTTTCTCCCGAGGTGGTGGCAAAGCTGGGGTTCCCTGGCAGGGACTGGGGTTATCCAGGGGATTCCTGCCTCATGCCTGGGGGTGTTTAATGCCCCGTTTCCCGTGGTGCCCGAGGAATATCCCCCTTGGCTGCACCCCCAGCTCTGGCAGGGATGGATTTCACCTCGTCCCTGGGTTGTTTTCTCCTTCTCCCACCACCTTCCCGCTGCTCCAGGTGGCAGTGGAGCGTTGATGATGATGATGACAGTGAGATCAGCCCTTGGGATGGCCCATCCCACTGGGAAAGCTTCAAACCCTCAGCTCTAATTGCCTCCGTGTAAACACAAACTGACTCGTTTGCTGCAAACAAATTCCAGCTGACAAAACCTCGCTGGAAGTCGGTTGTCGTGGCAGGAATCTATCTCACACTTTGAAGTGTTTCTCTTTTTTTCCCCCCCGTTTTTCTCCAAGTTGATTTGAAAAGCGCCGACACAACAGCTCTGCTCCGTGCGAGGGAACACGAGGGGTTCGGCACTGCCGGGGACCCCCGGCCCCTGTGCCCAGGGGCTGCAGGAAAACGGCTCTGGCACAGCCTGGTGACCTTCGTGTCACCCCTGGGGCACTGATCTTCTTCCTTCCCTGTTCCATGGGTCAAGTGGAGCTTGTTCATCCCGTCCCGTCCCATCCCGTCCCGTCCTGTCCCATCCCATCCCATCCCATCCCATCCCATCCCATCCCATCCCATCCCATCCCATCCCATTATCCCATCCCATCCCATCCCATCCCGTCCCGTCCCATCCCATCCCATCCCATCCCATTATCCCATCCCATCCCATCCCATCCCATTATCCCATCCCATCCCATTATCCCATCCCATCCCATCCCATCCCGTCCCGTCCCATCCCATCCCATCCCATCCCATCCCATCCCATCCCATCCCATCCCATCCCATCCCGTCCCGTCCCGTCCCGTCCCGTCCCGTCCCATCCCATCCCATCCCATCCCATCCCATCCCATCCCATCCCCTCCATCCCATCCCATCCCATCCCATCCCATCCCATCCCATCCCATCCCATCCCATCCCATCCCATCCCATCCCATCCCATCCCACCCCATCCCATCCCATCCCATCCCATCCCATCCCACCCCATCCCATCCCATCCCATCCCACCCCATCCCATCCCACCCCATCCCATCCCATTATCCCATCCCATCCCATCTCACCCTATCCCATCCCATCCCATCCCATCCCCACCTGATTTTATGGGGGCAGTTCCCAGCTGCTGGCTCCCACTGGGTCAGCACAGCCAGGGCCAGCCCTGGGGTCCCTGTCTAGGATTCTTGTCCTGAGACTCCTGTTTGGGATCCCTGTCCTGGGATTCCTGGCTGGGATTCCTGTCCTGGGATTCCTGTTTGGGTGTACCCATCCTGGGATCCTTGTCCTGAGATCCCTGTCCTGGGATTCGTGTCTGGGATTCTTATCTGGGATCCCTGTTTAGGTGTACTCATCTCCTGGGATCCCTGTTCTGGGATTCCTGGCTGGGATTTGTGTCTGGGATTCCTGTCCTGGAAATCCTCTCCTGGGATTCCTGTCCTGGGATTCCTGTCTGGGTGTACCCATCCCGGGATTCCTGTCCTGAGATCCCTGTCTGGGATTCCTGCCTGGGATTCCTGTCTGGGATACCCGTTCTGGGGTCACAGCAATGCCCCCACCTCACCACAGCCACCGTTCTGGGGGTTCAACCACCATCCCTACAGCCCCATCCCCACAGCCCCATCCCCACAGCTCCATCCCCACAGCCCCATTCCCTCAGCCCCATCCCCACAGCCCCATTCCCTCAGCCCCATCCCCACAGTTCCATCCCCACAGCTCCATCCCCACAGCCCCATCCCCACAGCCCCATCCCCACAGCTCCATCCCCACAGCCCCATCCCCACAGCTCCATCCCCACAGCCCCATCCCCACAGCCCCATCCCCACAGCTCCATCCCCACGGCTCCATCCCCATCCCCACAGCCCCATGCCCACAGCTCCATCCCCACAGCCCCATCCCCACAGCCCCATCCCCACAGCCCCATGCCCACAGCTCCATCCCCACAGCCCCATCCCCACAGCCCCATGCCCACAGCCCCATCCCCACAGCTCCATCCCCACAGCCCCATCCCCACAGCCCCATCCCCACAGCCCCATCCCCACAGCCCCATCCCCACAGCTCCATCCCCACGGCTCCATCCCCACAGCCCCATCCCCACAGCCCCATCCCCACAGCTCCATCCCCACAGCCCCATCCCCACAGCTCCATCCCCACAGCTCCATCCCCACGGCTCCATCCCCATCCCCACAGCTCCATCCCCACAGCCCCATCCCCACAGCCCCCATCCCCACAGCCCCATCCCCACAGCCCCATGCCCACAGCCCCATCCCCACAGCCCCATCCCCACAGCTCCATCCCCACAGCCCCATCCCCACAGCCCCATCCCCACATCCCCACAGCCCCATCCCCACAGCTCCATCCCCACAGCCCCATCCCCACATCCCCACAGCCCCATCCCCACAGCTCCATCCCCACAGCTCCATCCCCACAGCCCCATCCCCACAGCTCCATCCCCACAGCTCCATCCCCACAGCCCCATCCCCACAGCCCCATCCCCATCCCCACAGCCCCATCCCCACAGCTCCATCCCCACAGCCCCATCCCCACAGCCCCATCCCCATCCCCACAGCTCCATCCCATCCCCACAGCCCCATCCCCACAGCTCCATCCCCACAGCCGCTCCATGCTGCAGGATTATTTCTAATCCCGCTATTTTTAGAACAATGCTGGAATCTGCTTAATGCGGGAGGGATTTGGGGAAGAAAAAGACAACAAAGAAAGAAGAGGTTTGCTGGGTTTTGTTTTTTATGGGTTTTTTTTTTCTGATGCAGGTGCTGTCAGTGAAGGGGTGTTTCAGGTTTTTTAATTTTGTTTTTTTGGGATGGTGTCTCTTTGTTGAATCATATTTGTCTGTCAGAAGGGAGGGAAGGAAGGAGGAATTGAAGGAAAAGCTCCGAGGGGTTGTCCTGGCTGTTCTGGGCATGGAAAATTTCACAGCAGCAGCAGTAGCAGCAGGACCAGGTCATCCTGCTCCCCAGAATGTGGAGCTGGCCAGGCTTTCCCCAGGCAGGGGGATCCCCGGGCTCGGAGCAGTCCCTGCACGGCAAGGAGCAGAGAGCAGCCGGGAGAGCTCAGCTTTTGGGAATATCCCCTGGCAGCAGGAGGGGAGCGGCTGCGGGCGCTGGGGACCATCCCCTGCCCACCCGGAGGGGCTTTGGTGACCAAACCCCGGCTGCTCGCGGGGATCGCATCCACCCGAGGGGAATTTCGGGCCAGTTTTGGTGCTGGGCTGACCTCTAAGGGAGAGCTCCGTTATTGCAGCTCATGGAATCCCAGAATCTCGGAAAACCTTGGATTAGAGAGACCTTAAAACCCATCCATGGCAGGGACACCTCCCACTGCCCCAAGCTGCTCCAAACCCCAATGTCCAGCCTGGCCTTGGGCACTGCCAGGGATCCAGGGGCAGCCACAGCTGCTCTGGGCACCCTGTGCCAGGGCCTCAACACCCTGCCAATTCCCGATTCCCAATCTCCCATCCAAATCTCTCCTCTTTTAGTTAAAACTGTTCCCCCTTGTTCTATTATTATGTCCAGTGCCGAGCTGGGTCTCCCCAAAATTCCCCTGAGGCAGCCTGGGGCACTTTTTGGGGACGTGACAGGGGAAAACCAGAATGAGCCAGAGCTTCACATCCCCTCCGTGCCCCGAGCCTTCAGCATCAACAGCTCCGAGTCACACCCCAGGGTGAGGTGTCAGGGGGCTGTGACACACCGGGCACAGACTGGGGGGGGGACAGGAGCTGCCAGAGGGCAGGGCTGGGTGGGAGATTGGGAATCAGGAATTGTTCCCTGGCAGGGTGCTGAGGCCCTGGCACAGGGTGCCCAGAGCAGCTGTGGCTGCCCCTGGATCCCTGGCAGTGCCCAAGGCCAGGTTGGATGTTGGAGCAGCCTGGGACAGTGGGAGGTGTCCCTGCCATGGCAGGGGTGGCACTGGGTGAGCTTTAAGGTCCTCCCAATCCAAATCAACCCAAATCAGTCGTTCTGTGACCCTGGAGGGCTTTGGTGGCTTTGGTGCCACCTGAATTGGCCCCTGGCTGTGAGGGCACCGCAGGCTGAGGGGGTTTGTGGGGTCTCACACCATGAGGGGACCCTGGGTGCCAAATCTTTGTGACTTCCCAGGGGCAGGAACCCAGGCAGGCAAAGCCAGCGCTGCAGTGTGCCCAGGAACCAGGGGCACCAGAGAGCCCAGTGCGCTCTGCCCCGGGGACTGGGTCACTCCCGTCGTGGGGGGAGCTGCAAACCTGCCCTGTGTTCAAGCCCCTTGACCCCAGAGCACATCCACACCGCTGGTGCGTGCCCGGCCCCCGTCCCACAGGACGGTTCGGGATGAGTTTGGGATGGTTTCACGGTTACGTTGTTTTTATCCCCCGTGGAATCTGGCGGAGGTTGGGTTCTGAGGCAGGTGGGATGGGGCGAGGACGCGGAATCTGACCCCACCCCAAAGCCGCAGGGTGGGACCACGGGCTTCACTGAACCCAGCTCCGCTCCTCCCAGTCCCACCAGTCTGGAGCTGGGAGCGTGTGGAAATAACCCGACGTTCACCCGGGAAAGTTTGGCTTCCCCGGCTGCCCCGGGACGTCCCGGAGCGGAAGCAGCGCAGGAGCTGCCGGGCACCGGCTCCTCGCGGGTTTCCTCCCTTTCCGTGCTGCCGGTAAAAGAGAAAATCCTGTTTTCCAAAGGAGGGCAGGCTGGGACACGGAGCGCCTGGGGCAGGGCGGGCTCGGCACGGATGGGAGGGAGCACCAGGAAAATCACAACGAGCGTTTGATGGCCGAGCGCTGCCCGTGGTCAGAGAGGGATGGGTTCAAGCTGAAATTTGCCATTAAGGACCCACCCCAATAAATGCGGGGCTGAGTTCCTCAGGAAACTGCTAGAGGAGGCCATGGAGCCCCTCTGGAGCCAGCCTGGGAGGGTTGGGAATGTTCACCTGGAGAGGAGAAGCTCCAGGGAGAGCTCAGAGCCCCTGCCAGTGCCTAAAGGGGCTCCGGGAGAGCTGGAGAGGGATTTTGGGTTTTAGGCACTGGTTCAAGAGCAGGAAGCAGTGATGGAAATCTCCCTGGATTTTCCAGGGCTGGAAAAGTCGCTGCAGTGAAGGTCAGGATTGTCTGGATGAGACCTGGAGCCTCCATGTGGGAGCCCTGGGAATGTTTTGTAGGAAGAATCTCCGAGATTAAGGAATGCCAAAGGCAGAGGAGACTCAAATCTGATTAAAGAGTGATTTAAGGCTGAGTCTGAAAAACAAGACCAGAGGAAGGGATTCCTACAGGATAAACAGAGGGAATTCCCTGCAGGGTCAGCCTGGGGAAAGGCCTCGAGCCCCTTGAGAGCCACAAGGACCCCAACAGTGGCCAGGCTCTCCCTGAACCCCAGCTTCATCCATTTTTTGGATGAAGCTCATCCACCAGTTCATCCATTTTTTGGATGAAGCTCATCCATCAGTTCGTCCATTTTTTGGTCATGGCATCTCCCCTTCCCTCCTTGCCCACGGGATGCCTTTGGAGCCAGCAGCCCCGAGGGCAGGGATAGCCCTGGGACCACCTGGGACCCCCAGGGATGAGTGAATTCCCGGCCTCACCATCCCTGATGTGCCCTGCTTGGCGGGGCCACCTTCCTTGTCCTGCTCATGTCCCCTGGCCAGTGCTGGGAGTGCCACCCCTGCTGCCCTCCAGCGTCCCTTGGTGTCACCACTGCTGCCCTCAGATGTCCCCAAAAGCCCCTCAGGGGTGTCCTGGGGCCGGGCCAGGCTGGAGCAGGGATGTCACAAGGGCAGGGTGGCAGGGAAAACCTGACCCTTCCCAAACCCCTGAGCCTGGCTCTGTTCCCGTGCCAGGAACCGGCTGAGGAAGGCTCCCTCCTCTTCCCCACGCTTTGGGAAGCACAGGAAGCATTCCTGGGCATCTCCCAAAGGTGGGCAGCGATTTTCCACCACCCTTTCCCCACTTCCCTCTGCTCCCCGTGGGATTTCTCCTTCACTCACTTTCCATAAATTTGGCTCTGCTCTGATTTGGTTTTTTTTTCCCCTTGGGAATACCCTGCCCATGACAGGGGGGCTTTGGAACCTGCTGCTTCTGGAGCTGTGCTGGGAGCTGGGACCAACCCCACCGGGACCAGTGCCACCTGTGTGTCCATGCTGAGGGCTCGGTGCTGGGATCAGCTGGGGATTCCTCCCACAAAATCAGGTGAGATTGGGCAGAACTCCCGTGGCAGTTCCCACACGTGTTTTCAGCACACCTGAGGCCTTCCTCCTCCTCCTCCTCCTCCTCCTCCTCCTGCTCCCAGTCGCTGCCGTGGGACAGTGAAGTGTGAGGCTGTTCTAGCTTTGATCCAGAGGTTTGTTCTGTTTGATCTGAGCTGTTTGATCTGATTCCTCCCCCCCACACTCTGCT
The DNA here is from genome assembly GCF_015227805.2 of Hirundo rustica. NCBI lineage: Eukaryota > Metazoa > Chordata > Aves > Passeriformes > Hirundinidae > Hirundo > Hirundo rustica. Next base: position 1,386,330 of record NC_053470.1, read on the forward strand.
GCAGCTTTCCCTGTGCTTTTGTGCAACCCAGGGAAGTTATTCCGTGTGCACATGAACAGCTGTGCCAAGGATGTGCCGCTATCTCCCATCTCCTTTTCGGATAAACTATTTGTTTATGATAATAAGGTGCCTCTTGGTGTGAAACCAGGGGGAAAAAGAAAAATCTGGCATCGAGCCAGGCCCAGGGAAGGAGGAGTGCTGCTTTCTGCTGCTGTTCCTTCCAAACCACCGCCAAGAGCCAGTCTAAAACACCAAACTCCCTGGCGTGTGCCTGTAGATTTTCATCAACGGTGACACTTGGAGCTGGGAAGTGCCAATGTTTGAGTGCCTGGAGCAGAGCTGGGTCTTGCTGCTCCTATTCCACGTCCCAAAGCCGTCTCCTGCCCCTGTGGGGTGTTGGTTTTGCGGGGTGGCTCCGTGCTCAGGTGCCCTGGGGAGGCTGGCACAGCTCAGCTTCTCTGGGCTCCTTCTGCCCCAGCCCGAGGCCCCTCTGGGGATGGGCTTGTTGCACTGTGCTGAGCTCCACTGGAGAAAATCCCTCAGATTCGAGCCCAAGCAGCATCAGCTCAGGAGTTTCTGAAGGCAGGAGCTCTGCAGGACCCTCCCTGGCTGGAGCAAGGATGGATTTGGGATCAGGGCACTGCCCTGGGTGTTTTACTGGCACACCTCACCTGTGCAGTGCCCATTCTCCATTTCTTGGTTCCTCTTACACCCCTGGTTGCCCTGGGAATAGTTTCTGCTTTCACACAGCATCCTCAGCTCCCTGTTTCGGGAGTTTTGAGGCTCAGGAGAGATCGGTGCCCTGGGGGTAGGGGATGCAGTGAGACCTGGAAAGAGAAGATCAGGCGGATCTGTGGGTTCACCTCTGCTCATCCATTAAACAAAAACTGCCCTAAAGTTTTCTGGCTTCTGGGTCTAGGGGGACACTGAGCTCTGTGGAGCAGGAGAGTGCAGAACAGAGGCTGTGACCAGGAGTTTTTGGGACCTGGCTGATTTATGGCTATGACCCCGCAGTGGGGAATTGTTCCCAATGTTCCCAGGGGTGTTATCTGTGCCTCAGGGTGTGTCAGTCACCACGGCTCCACACTGGGGGGCTGGATGTGCCCTGGGATGGGATGGGGTGGGATGGGATGGGATGGGATGGGATGGGGTGGGATGGGATGGGATGGGATGGGATGGGATAATGGGATGGGATGGGATGGGATGGGATGGGATGGGATGGGATAATGGGATGGGATGGGATGGGATGGGATGGGATGGGATGGGATGGGATGGGATCCATGGGATGGGATGGGATGGGGTGGGATGGGATGGATGGGATGGGATGGGGTGGGATGGGGTGGGGTGGGATGGGATGGGATGGGATGGGATGGGATGGGATGGGATGGGATGGGATGGGATGGGGTGGGATGGGATGGGATGGGATGGGATGGGATGGGATGGGATGGGATGGGGTGGGATGGGATGGGATGGGATGGGATGGGATGGGATGGGATGGGATGGGATGGGATGGGATGGGATGGGATGGGGTGGGATGGGATGGGATGGGATGGGATGGGATGGGATGGGATGGGATGGGATGGGATGGGGTGGGATGGGGTGGGATGGGATGGGATGGGATGGGATGGGATGGAATTACCATCCTGCTGGATGAGGGAGCTCCATCCATCACCTGCAGCCACCCCGGCTGCTGCAGCTCAGCAGTTCCCTTCCTCCACGAGCCTTTCCTGGGGGTTGTGGCTCCATCTCCCCATTCCAGGAGGAGCTGCCAGGACTGCAGGAAACCCTTCCAAGTGGGAGTGGTCCTGCTGCCACTGTGGCGTTGGAAAGTTTGCTCAGGGGAGAGCCAGGGCTGGAAGCTGTGGGGCAGGAACCTCCCCAGACACGAGGTACAGGATTTGCAGAGGGTTTTGGCAGCTGAGGGCGCTTCCCAAAGGGGGTGGGAGACTCCCCATTGCTCCCAAGGCTTTTATTTGAAATCAGGGGTTTTCTGCATCGTGGGTTCTACCTCCAGCAGCATCTCCAGGGCAGCAGTAGGTGAAACTCCACGGTTTCAGAGCGGGTTGGATAAATAAAATCATTTCTTCCACGCTTAAAACCAGCTGCAGTATTTTGCAGGGGTACTGGAACTTGCAGTTGTGAAAACCTCTTTTCCCTGCTGGAGCTGCACCACTGCAGAGCCCATGGAGGAGATGGATCCTTGGGGACATTTCCTGGGGATCCGGAGATGAAAGGGCTCTTTGCCAGCATTCCATTGTGTTTCCCACCTCTCTGCCCTCCCCCGGAGCTGGCCGTGCCCTGTCCCGAGCCCCGGTGTGCCCGTGCCCGGGCTGGGGCTGTCCCTGTGGCTCTGCCCAGATCCCGGTGTGCCCGTGCCCGGGCCGGGGCTGTCCCGGGTGTCCCTGTGGCTCTGCCCGGATCCCGGTGTGCCCCTGCCCGGGCTGGGGCTGTCCCTGTGGCTCTGCTCAGATCCCGGTGTGCCCGTGCCCGGGCTGGGGCTGTCCCTGTGGCTCTGCCCGGGTCCCGGTGTGCCCGTGCCCGGGCTGGGGCTGTCCCTGTGGCTCTGCCCGGGTCCCGGTGTGCCCGTGCCCGGGCTGGGGCTGTCCCTGTGGCTCTGCCCGGGTCCCGGTGTGCCCCTGCCCGGGCTGGGGCTGTCCCTGTGGCTCTGCCCGGGTCCCGGTGCTGCTCCGGAGGCACAGCGTGAGTCAGGCTGCAGAAATCTGCCCGGGGCTGCTGCCGGCTCCTGCCTTTGGAGAGAGAGCGTGCCCGTCTCCAGCGAGCTGGGACTGGTTGGGGCAGAGCCGCTGAACTGGGTTTAATGGTTTGGCAGCCCCGGCTCGGAGTGAGCGGGGCTGGGGAGAGCCCTGGGGGCTTCCAGCTCCAATGCCCAGCCCGGCTCAGCGGGGTGGTCCCACAAATGCCACCCCTGGGCCTGGAGGCTTTGGGATGAGCTGTGGCAGGAGGGTGTCTCTCCTCGCAGGGAGCACAGCCGAGGGTGGACGCCGAGGTGGGAAAATGGGGCTTTGGTGTCTCTGAGGGGTGGCTTTGGCTCCTTCTGCCCTGCTGGGTCCCAGCAGCATTTGCTTTGCAAATACAGGAGAGCGCAGCTTCCTCCTCCCCAAAGAGAAATGGATGAGATTGCAGGAGGTTTGATGTTAAAAGCGCCGTTCCCAAAATCCCGGGTGGAGGAAATGGGGAGAACTTGGGTGTTTCCCTGATCTTCCCTCAATGCTGTTTTCCTGAGAGGCGTTTGCGGGGCAGCTGCAGGAGATGTGGGTCGGTGAGTGGATCTCACGGAGGAGCGATTTGCTGTGAGTGCAGTGAGTGGATCCCACCAGGATCATCCCCTCCTGGCTACAGGGGGGTGTCGGGGCAGGCACTGGGATCCTGGAGCCCCAGCCACGGCTCTCATCCACCCTGTGCTATTAATAACCCCCCGTGAGGCTGCCAGGCCGGAGGAAACGGAGGAAATGAAGTTAATACATGGAAATGTTTCCTTGTTTTCCCACTTGTTGCTCGGGGCTGGCCTGTTGCTCGCTGTCACTCCCAGGCTGTGGCTGGGCTCAGGGGCTGGCTGGTGCTTCTGAGGGAACCCACTTTGGGAAGAAGTGTTGAGAATGGGGATTTGGGGATACGAGAGGGGAAAGGACAGTTCAGGTGTGCTAGAGCTGCTTAGAAACAGGGATGGGACTATTCCTTGGGGGGAAAAGGGGAAAAAGCAGGAAAAGGCGCCATTCCTTGTTGATTTGGGGCCAGCCCCGTGCGGGATGTGGAGCCTGGAGAAGGAGGCCGGGCTGTGCAGGGCCGGGGCGATGCTCTGTGAAAGCCCCGCTGCCAGGTCCCTTCCTGCAGCCCCCGGGACGGGCTGGGCCCCCTCAGCCCCCTCCCCACGTCTCGGCGCTGTTCCTGCCCCTCTCCAGCTGGGTGCTGTCCCGGGGTTCGGGGGCTCTGACCCCGGCACAGCTCGGGGCTGCGCCTCGGCAAAGAGCAGCTCCTCCCGCACATCCCCGAGCCTGTGTTTGCAGTCCATCCCGCACATCCCGAGCCTGTGTTTGCAGCTCCTCCCGCACATCCCCGAGCCTGTGTTTGCAGCTCCTCCCGCACATCCCCGAGCCTGTGTTTGCAGTCCATCCCGCACATCCCCGAGCCTGTGTTTGCAGTCCATCCCGCACATCCCCGAGCCTGTGTTTGCAGTCCATCCCGCACATCCCGAGCCTGTGTTTGCAGCTCCTCCCGCACATCCCCGAGCCTGTGTTTGCAGTCCATCCCGCACATCCCGAGCCTGTGTTTGCAGCTCCTCCCGCACATCCCCGAGCCTGTGTTTGCAGTCCATCCCGCACATCCCGAGCCTGTGTTTGCAGTCCATCCCGCACATCCCGAGCCTGTGTTTGCAGTCCATCCCGCACATCCCGAGCCTGTGTTTGCAGTCCATCCCGCACATCCCGAGCCTGTGTTTGCAGTCCATCCCGCACATCCCGAGCCTGTGTTTGCAGTCCATCCCGCACATCCCCGAGCCTGTGTTTGCAGTCCATCCCGCACATCCCGAGCCTGTGTTTGCAGCTCCTCCCGCACATCCCGAGCCTGTGTTTGCAGTCCATCCCGCACATCCCGAGCCTGTGTTTGCAGCTCCTCCCGCACATCCCGAGCGTGTGTTTGCAGTCCATCCCGCACATCCCGAGCCTGTGTTTGCAGTCCATCCCGCACATCCCCGAGCCTGTGTTTGCAGCTTGTCCCGCACATCCCGAGCCTGTGTTTGCAGTCCATCCCGCACATCCCCGAGCCTGTGTTTGCAGTCCATCCCGCACATCCCGAGCCTGTGTTTGCAGTCCATCCCGCACATCCCGAGCCTGTGTTTGCAGTCCATCCCGCACATCCCGAGCCTGTGTTTGCAGCTCCTCCCGCACATCCCCGAGCCTGTGTTTGCAGTCCATCCCGCACATCCCGAGCCTGTGTTTGCAGTCCATCCCGCACATCCCCGAGCCTGTGTTTGCAGTCCATCCCGCACATCCCGAGCCTGTGTTTGCAGTCCATCCCGCACATCCCCGAGCCTGTCGCAGGGCAGAGCACGGGCTCTGCCTCTCCTCGGCGTGGGGCGGGTTTGGGGGATGTGCTAACTCTCCGTGTTTGTTGTTTGCTCCGCCGCCAGTCGGTTTCTTGTTAAGACAAGATCCTCGGCGCGTTCCTGGGCGGAGCAGGGCCAAAGGATGGAGCTGGAGCCAAGGACACGCTGCGGGATGGAAGGAGAGCCCTGCAGTGGATGCAGCACGTGAAGAAAACCTCACAGCTGGAGCAGCACATCAGCCCTGCCGAGCCCAGCCGGAGAAATGGAGACACCAAGGAACACATCCTGCAAACTCTCTGCCGAGTTATGGAAAACCAGCCCGGAACTGCAGCAGGAAGGATCTCCTGGAAGCAGAGCAGCTCCAGGGATGTGCTCAGCTCTCGCCTTGGGGGTTTCACCCTTCCCTCCAGGTTTCCCTCGCCGGGTTTGTTCCGGGCTGTGTTTGTGTCTGGCGGTGTGGGTGAGGCTGAGATGGCTCCTGTTGGTCAGGAATGCTCTCCCAGGCTCTTTCCTCTCCCTAGAAAATCACCCTCGAAGAGAAGGAATAAGCAAAGCCAGGGCAAGGACAGGAGCACAAAGAGCCCTCATTTCGGCACCAAACCGGGCGATAACGAGCGTGGTTTGGTGGTGAGCAGAGCTTTTCTCTGCCCCATCCTGCAGCCATCAAAACCTTAAACGGAGGAAAAAAGAAACAGTATCTCTATCATGGGCCACTTAATGAATTAATTGGAGGCTCTGAAAGTGGTCCCTGCCTGCCTCCCGTGAGTGCACACACCACGAGCAGCTCAGCTGCTGCCTCCCCTGCCCGGGTCCAGGCGTTTGTCCATCCTGGGAGCCGGAGGGAGCACCAGAAGAACAGCCAGGTGGGAAATCGCCCGGTTTGAGGAGGCTGTGCTTGGGTTTGACTCCCAAGGTGGGGTGCTGGGGGTTCCTGGGATTGCCTGCCCGGATCAGGCCATGGCACCAGCTGCTCTAGCCGGGAAAAACTCAGGCTGTGCCCACCTGGGAGCTCTGATTTGATGCCCAGCTCTGGTGGGAGCGTGCTGGGACCAGGTGTCCTGCCTCAGCTGGAACTATTTGAACTAAATGTAACAGAAAATGAAAGGAGGCAAGAAACGGCTGGGACCCAGTAAAGGCTAAGGAATAAATGGGGAGTATGGAAGTGCTGAGCCCTTCTGGGCAGGGAAAGGAGCCTGTAGCACCTGGCCACGGGGTCTGAATTCGACATGAGGATGAAGGAGTCCGTGACCATGGGTTTCAGTGAACGCATCAGGTACGGAGCGGTGTGAGACCGACAGCGAGTTGAGAGTGGCAGCGACTGCAGGGTATGGGATGGGCTGACACCCTGGGCCCCTCCCTGTGGCACCTACGGGAGAAGCTTATCAACACCCATTTTCATCAGCCTGGGTGTTTTGTAACCCAATCCTGACCCGGCCCAGCCGTAAATCGGAACCCCTGCAGAAGCCCGAGGTCTCCTGGACAAGGCAGCTGCAGTTCTGTGGGGCTGAGCACCCCACAGGCGCCCCAGCAGGGAGAGGTGGGGATGCCTTAATCATAGTCAATCACATTTTCTGACTCTTCCATCGCTGCAGAAACGTTGTTTGGGTTTCCAAGAGGCTGCTAATTCCTTATCGCTTCTGTTTTGTGTTTTTTTTGCACTTGAGAGATATTTCAGGAGCCGTGTTTGGATGGCCCTGGGGGGGTTATGTCCTTGGATGGCAAAAGTGTCTTCTGGGGGAGAGGCGAGGAGGGAGGAAGGGACGGTGGCTGGGGAGGCCACCCCATGGGCTGTGGCCCCGTCTGGTGGATTGTGTCTGAAATTTCAAGGTTGATACCTCATCAAATTGGGGTTTAGGGAGAAAAAAGGGCTGGGGGTTGTGAGGTGTTACCCCCATCCTGTTGGGCACGTCGGTGTTGCTGCCCACGGATTTTGTGCGTACTGTGATTTTCCTTTTTCTTTGTTTTCTCTTTTATTTTTCAAGTGCATCCAAAGGTTATCTTCAAGCCCAGCTTACACAGCTGTGTGACCCCTCAGACTCTCCCCTTTCCTGGGAAAAAGGAGCTTTTAGCGGCTTCCCTCGAGGAGGAAAACGGGAGACGGCACAACTTCGTGTTCCAAGTGGGAATATTAAACACAGCTTGGAGCAGAGCCCCCATTTCCCCAGTCCCGGGTGCCTGATCCGCAGAACGGCAGCTCAGTGGGTGTTTATGGGATGGGGAGGGGGCTGGATGTGACCCCTGTGTGGCACCAGCAGGGCTGAGCTTTCCTTGGGGGATACCTCAGCCTCAGACGCTGCCCTGCCACGACACTGCTCCGGCAGATGTTGGTTCCTGGGAGGAACCGGGATGGAACTTTGCCCCTCAGATTAGCTCCCCATCAATGGGCCATTGACACAGAAGTTAAGGAGTTTCTTGCTGCCCCTGGTGAATTTCAAAGCTTTTCTTTGGTTTTGCTGCATCATTGAAGCCATGGGAAAAGCAGCCGGAAAACTCCGCGCCTGTGCTGCTCCAAAGGAGTGATTGATACGGCGCTCCCAATTACTTAATTGTGGTTATCCTATTAATAACAGCCTCGTTCTGTGGCACACACCTGCCTCTCCATGGGAAACGCTGTTAAACGTAACTTAAAACACCAATTACATGCAAAGGAAAAGCAGCAATTAAATCCACTAAGCCTTGTCCAAATAATTATTTAATTTCCCTGTAATATTTTAATGTTATAAAAAGGCCGTTTCTTCAAAGCAGTTCTTTATTTGTGTGATCTCCTATTTGTCCACGTGGGGACACGGATGGAGAGCCGGATGGGGAGAGCATGCCTGGATTTGCAGGGATTTATGGAGGGGCGGCATGCACGGTCAGAGTGGGGAAACTCTGCTTTGTCATTTTCAGCGTTCAAAGAATGTGTGGCTGTGGCCCTTGGGGACACGGCTCAGCGGTGGCCTCGGCAGTGTGGGGGAATGGTTGCACTCGGTGGTCACAGAGGGCTTTTCCAGCCTTCACAATTCCATGCTTCTGTGGGGGACAAGCTGGTAACGCTCAGCGCTGCTTCCCCAGGTGTTTCTGGTTCCCTGGAGTGATTTGAAGCCCCTGGTCAGACCCAATTCCTCAGGTGTTTCTGGCTCCCAGGAGTGATTTGAAGCCCCTGGTTAGACCCAATTCCCCAGGTGTTTCTGGCTCCCAGGAGTGATTTGAAGCCCCTGGTCAGACCCAATTCCCCAGGTGTTTCTGGCTCCCAGGAGTGATTTGAAGCCCCTGGGCAGCCCCAAAGGAGCTGGGTTTGGGGCTGTGCAGGCCTCCTCTCCCAGCACGGGAAAGAAGGGATCTCCCTCCCAGAGACAGGGAACACAAGAAGCTGGAAGGAAGATAATAGCCTGTGATAGCAACCCCATTCGCGAGTCAGAAACCTGGATAACATCAAGGTAAATTTAATTGCTGCCATGTGGGCTGCTCAGCAGCGATGGAAGAGTCGCCGTCGGGTGTTCTGGGTGTGCCCGAGGGAAGGCGTCTTCTTGTCACTCTGGAGGAGCCCTTAGGGATGGTTTGGTTCCAGCCCCCGGCAGGGGCCGGAGCGGCCGGGCACCTCAGGGGGAGAGAGCCCGGGGCCCCTCGGGCTCCTCCTGCGGCTCAGCCTCCGGGGGTGCCGGGGGTGCGTGGGACGGGCCGGGGCCGCGCTTCCTCCGATTGTTCTTCCCGCCGGAGCGGGGCGGGGACACGGCGGGGACACACAGCGGGGACAGCGACCCCCGAGCGCTGCGTGCGGGCATCGCCCCCAGCCCCGAGCAGCCCCGGCGGGACAGCGCGGGCCGGGCCGGGGCGGTGCCGGGCGGGCGGGGTCCGGGCCCGGCGGGCGGGCGGGCGCACGGCGATCCCGCGGGGAGAGATCCCGCAGCGATCCCGCGGGGAGAGATCCCGGAGAGATCCCGCAGCGATCCCGCGTGGAGAGATCCCGCAGCGATCCCGCGGCTCGCAGCGCGGCCCGCCCCGCACGGAGCGGCCGCTTTGCCTGGCGTCGCTCGCCGTCGGTGCCGTGTGCGCAGAGCGGCGGCGGCGGCGCCGGGCGGGCCCCGACGGGACGGGGCGCGGGGGATGCGCGGAGCAGCGCGGCCCGTGCCGGGCCCCGGCGGCCGCCCCCCGAACCCCGCTGCCCGCGGGCGGGCGCCGGGGACGGCCCGAGCCCGGCTCGGGGGGGCCAGCGCCGCCGCCCCCTGAGCGCTCCGCCGGCCCTGCCGGGGCTCCCGGGCCGGGGCCGGCGGGGAGCGGCCGGGAGGGCGGCGGGAGCGGGGCGCGGAGCGGCGGGGCTCTCCCTCGGCCGCCCGCTTTTGCTTGAGTCCCTCGCACCTTCGGGCGCTTTTTATTTTTTTTTTTATTATTATTTTTGGTGTTTTTATTTTTTTTTTTAATTTGTAAGGGTTTTTTTGTGTGTGTTTTTTAAAAACATTTCAACTTTCCGACGCCAGCGCGGAGTTTTTGCCCTGATCGCCGGGACCGCGTGAGCGTGCGGCGCCGAGGCCATGCGGTGAGCGAGGTAAGAGCGGGGCTGGCACCGGCACCGGGGCTGGCACCGGCACCGCCACCCCCGTCCCGGGATGGGGATGGGGCTGCCCCCGGAGCCGCGACTTTAACGGGAGTAAAGTGTCGCATCGCTTCTCTTTGTGTTCTGCGCCCACAAATCCGTGTCACCCCCGCGCAGGTACCTGCAGGACAAACCCTCCCTCCCGTCCCCCAGAACGGTCACAAAGCCGCGAAGTTGGGATTAGTTTCGCAAAACCTCCCTCTTTTTATGTAACATCACGTGGGAATCTTTTCTTTGTTGGGGTTTTTTGGCTGTGTTGGAGCTGCTGAGGAAGCACCGGCTCGAAGCTGAGCGGGGCAGTTCCTGCCGCGGGCCCGGGTCCGGGTTTATTTTCCGCCGCGTGTTTCGGAATCGAGCGGGTTTGAGCTCGGTTTACGCCCGTGTGAGCTCCCGGAGAACCGGGTCACTGCTGCCCAGGCTGATCCGAGGCGCGTTGGAGCGCAGGGGAACATTTCTGTGGGCTCTGGTGGGAGTTCCGTGGTTGGGAGCGTTCCCTTCTTACTGGTTTTAGTGGTCTTGGGGAGGCTGATGGAGAGAAAGTCTCACTCGGGTATTTACAGAGCCTGGCTGGAGGGTTCCTCTTCCCATCCCCCCCTTGGTGAGTTTGTTTTACACCTGAAAGTTTATGAGATGGGAGATTTCAAAATGCGGGGATTAATGGCTGCTATCACCTCCCTGCTCCTCCCTCGGGTTTTGTTACAAAACGAGGCACGGCTCCTTCCCCGAGTGACGCCCGATCCCGGCAGGAGCTCGGTGTTCCTGCGGCGCCCGGCTCCCCCCTGACCCCGCTGGGCTGGCTGGTTACGGGCTGTTAAACCCTCGCTCCGCTGGATCCCAACTGCTGTCACTGTTCAAATCAAGTATTTATGGAATGCTGCTCGCTCCCTCCCCGCTATCGTCTCTGATTGGCTTTGGGGAAAGTAAAATCGCCAAATTTAGGTGTGTTACAGTAAGTGCTGGAGCAGGTGGATGCCTTGCTGGAGCTCCTGCACGGGGGGTTTGGGTACCCTGCTCCGGTGCTGCCAGGAAGGCTCATTCCAGTGGCATTCGGTGCCCCGTGGACCAGACAGGGACTGGGAGTGCTGAATTTCTGCTGTGCCGCCTCGTTCTCCTGGAATTAATTTGATTTCTGTGCGTTGCAAGAGGAGCTGGCCGGGTGTTTGCGCTGGGGTGGAGAGGGGACGCCGTGCTGCCCAGCATCCCTGGTGTGCAGGGAGGTTACGGACTCAGAGCCGCTCCGAGTCCCCCTGTGTGACACCGAGGTGCCCACTGTGGCTTCAGGGAGGTGACAGTGACCTCCTCCTGCCGATAGTGCTGTCCCAGGGCTCAGGAGCTCGTCCAGGTGGGACTCCCAGGGGCTCTGGGTGGTGCCATCGCTGGCACGGGTGGAAAGGGCTGGTCCGGGGGGAAGAAGCCGCTGGTGGGGAGGAGGAAGAGGCAGGTGCATTATCACAAGGGGATTGAAAATCCCCTCCTTTGAGAAGCCTCCTGATGAATTCAGCTGGAAGTGCTGCAGAAAGGTCTGCTTTGGAAAGATGAGTCTGGAAACTACGCTTGAACTCGAAGCCACATGTGCAGCAAGTTGATTTCTGGTGCTTTGCTCCATTTTTGGTTCATCCCACACCTGCTTTAGACGTTGTTTCTTCCCATCCTGGTTCCCAAGCGCTGGAGGCTCCTGCCCTCTGTTACCGCTCCTTTTCCTGAGTGCTAATTGCTCTCAGCCATCCTGTTCAATGAGTTTTTGTTCTCTCCAGCTTGCAGGATCCTGTGAAACTTCCCGGTGAGGTTCAAGAATGGGTTTGCTTTTCAATTTACCTTACTAAGCCTCGGAAATAGTCTGGAGGATCTCAAAGATCTGAGTCCGGGAGCTGAAAACCCCACAGTCAATTACTGCAACCCAGCAACGCTCAGAGCAGTTATTCCTGCCCCTGTATTTTGTGTCTTGTGATCCCAAAGACTTCCCCAATTTTTGCACTGGTATCAGCTGATTTAATAAAATTCCTGTGCCTCGGGATGGGTGGGAGCTGCTCCCACCCGTGCCCCTCCACGGGCCGGGGATGTCACCACGTGTGCTGCCCCGTGGCCTCGTGCCAGCCTTGTTTCAGGGCATCAGCTTCACCAGCTTTGAATTCTGTGGGGTGTTTTTTTCTGAGAAGTCTGTTGTGCTTGGCTTTCTCGCATCCAGCACGCGATAGCCGTGGGAAGGAGGTTATTTCTGGGTTGGCGCTGACGTTTAGGACACAGTATTAATTTTCCGTTAAATGACAGATTTGTTGGAGTTTTCTTCGTCCGCACTGTCCGTCCTGAAAACCTGAGCTGGAATTTGCCAGAAGGGGGCATTTTGCAAACATCACAGAGGATTTTGGTGGCGGGGAGATGGGCAGGGTGAACCCGGCTGGAGAATCAGGGCAGCGATGCGTGTCTGGGAACCGCGGAGTTTGGGGGGAAACTCTTGTGCAAATAAACACTAACAAATGAATTTTGGGTCATTTAGTGCTGAGGGCTGAGTGCCCCTGCAGACCAGTTCCCAGTGCCACTGCAGCCTGCTGGCTCCAAGTAGTTGTTAAAATAAGAAATTGTGGAGTAGCCTTGGATTTTTTTTTTCCCCCGAAGAAACTCTTTAAAAATGCCTCTTCCAGTTATCTCCCAGCAATTGTTTCGTGCTGTAGGTTGAGATCTGAGAGCTCTGGGGGTCTTGTATGAGGTTTCTGTGCTTTTCCTCTCTGGAAGGAGGGTGTGGAGCCCACAGCTGTGTGTCCCTTCTGTTGGGAGGTGTTGCTGAGCCGCCCATTGCTCCTCCTGACCCAGTCCTGCCCAGTAAAGCCAGTCCTACACTGCGGCACACCAGGAGCTGGGCTGGAGCACTGGGGGTGGGTTTTTTGCGTGGGGGGTGTATTGGATTTGGGGTCCCAGGCAGTGTGTGCTTTCCAGCCTCACCACCTCTGTCCCCATGCCAAACCCAGAGCCCTGCTTAATCCTGGGGTTGAGGCTTGGCTTTCTCTGCCCTTCGACATTTACCTGCTGCAGTTAGAGGCTGCTTGGGGTCAGCCCTGCCCTGGTGCCCACAGCCTTGGGGAGACAAATTAGGGGAGCTGATGGAAGAAATGGGGTGAAATCCTTGTTTGTGTTTCCCTGGTTCCCTCTTTGATGTCCCAGCTGCTTGGTTACCGTTTGTGTGCTAAATCCAGTAGGAAGGGACTGAATTTGGCCAGTTGTGTTCATTCCAGGAGATCTCATGGAGGTGCTGGAGCATCCCCCGTTGTTCAGGATCGCTGCTAAGCTTGGCTCAGGTGCCATCACCTGCTTCCTGAGCTTTTCCCTTCTGCAGTAAGTGCTGATCTCTCTGCACATCCAGAGTGATGGAATTCCTGAGGTGATGAGGAAGGTGTGCAGAAATAAAGCCAAACCTTAAAATCACCCTCCTGCTACTCTCCCTTCTTCCCAGGCCTGACTTCTCTCCCAGTCTCTTCCCTTTCTCCCCCTCGGTGGTGCAGGGAGATGGAGAGTGGTGGCTGTGGCCAGCTCATCACACTTTGGCTCTGCCCCTTCTTCCTTCTCAGGGCGCTCCTTGTGCTCTCCCCCTGCTCCAGCCTGGGGTTATCCACCATCCCTGCTTTGCTGTAGGAGCTTGTCCTGGGATTTTCTCAGTGTTTGGAGCTGTGCTGATCCCTCATTCCAGGGAGAAGCTCCAGCACTGGAGCATTTTGGCCGCAGCTGCTGCCTGATGCCACAGCGGCTCTGTCCTTGCTGCCTCCTGTGCCACCTTTCCAGGAGAGATGGAGAGATTTCCATGAGCCTCCCGAACCCCAGCCCTGCAGGATATGAAACATCCGTGAGAGAAAAGCCAGGGCCAGATGTTGCAAAGGGCTGCTGTGATAATGGATTACCCACAGCCGGGGTAGGATGTCCTCTGTTCCAAGCCGCTGGGGTGGTTTTTTCCCCTGCTTCTCAGCCTGGGCCCGGTTGTGGTGCTTTCCCTGTTTGCAGAGGAGCATCCCAGCACGGGCAGGAGGCTGGAGGAGCTGCCCTGACGCCGTGTTCCTGCGGCAGAGCTTTCCCAGGGTGTTTTCTCCCGGGAGCTGGCGCGCGCCGCTGCACAGGAAATTCTGGTTGCACCATTATTGCGGAGCCTATTGTTTGGGGCAAGGGCAGGATTCGGGCTTGCTCACATCCTCCAGTGTCTCGCTGTGCTCAGAGGATGTGGTGGGGTAGCCAGGGCTGCAAGAGGAGCACAAAGCTCCGGGCTGGTTTTGTGCAGAGTTCACGCTTCGCCCAGATCCCTGCCTTTCTGCCCAAACCCGCCCCTCTGGTTTTTCATGGGAAACCTCAGGGTTTAGGGAAGCTTGGAGTGAGGATGGAGCGGGGCACGGTCCTTTGTTGCAGTTTGCAGCGTTTTGCTGCTCAGCCCGCTCCTGTCTGCGGATGGTGTGTGGTGGAGCAGGCTGAGGGGTGTAAAATCAGCGTTTGGGGGGATACAGAACCCACCGAGTGCTGCCTCTGAGGTGCCAGCACGTGGACCGGATCTCAGGGTGTGTGTAGGCAGCAGAGCACATGGCAGCTCTGTTTTCACCTCCTGGCTGCCCGTTCACCTGGCCTTGGTTTGTTGCTGCAGTGAGCTGCTCTGCCTGTGTTGGCTTTCGCTTTGCCTCTCTCCCTTCGCTAATCTTTGTGGCTTCGGTGGTTGGCAGCGATAGCCGCCCTTCCCAGGCTGGGCTCTGCTCCTCGCTCGCCTGTGCGAGCCACGGCTCCTGTCAGGCTGCCTGGGATGTTCAGGCAGGAGCAGGAGGATCCCACAGCTCCGCTGTCCAGACTGCTGCTCGCCCTCCTCAGGTTTCTCATTCCCTTTTGGCCGCCATCCCAAAAGAGGGCCAGCACTCAAGCGGGGCAGGTGTAAGGAGCGAAGCTGCGCGTGTGACGTTCCTGCGGTGCCACACGCCAGGGCAGCGTTCGGTTCGGAAGCTCCCGGGGCTGTTTCCTGAGCTCTCCCTCAGCCCAGCCCGTGCAGGGTGAGGCTGTGCTGGGTCTGTGCAGCAGGGTGCCTGGGCAGCTGTGAGCTGGCACGGGGAGGCCCCGCGGTCGGCTCTGTGCTGTGCCCGTGCTGCCACGTGCCTGGCAGAGGGACCGGGAGCCTGGCAGCAGCCGTGCCGTGTCCCTCAGCTGAACAAGCCGCACGGGCCGTGGCTGCGGCTCGGCTGCTGGCACCGGGCACCGCCTGATGCCGTCCTGCTGCCGCTGGGCTGGCATTGTGTGCCAGGGGCCTCCCGCACACTCGGGCCTTGTTTGAGAGGACCATTAATCAGTTTAAAGCTGCCCCGTGTCGCTCGTGGCTCTGAGAAGTGCCTATTGTGCGAGGGAACAACGGCGGCGATGTGAGCGGCTGCCCGGGCACGGGGACTGCGTCACTGCACGGGAGGGCACATGCGGAACCTCTGCTGTGTCACTGCACGGGAGGTCACATGCGGAACCTCTGCACCTCTGCTGTGTCACTGCACGGGAGGTCACACACACAGCACCTCTGCTGTGTCACTGCACGGGAGGTCACGCACAGCACCTCTGCTGTGTCACTGCACGGGAGGTCACACACACAGCACCTCTGCTGTGTCACTGCACGGGAGGTCACACACACAGCACCTCTGCTGTGTCACTGCACGGGAGGTCACACACACAGCACCTCTGCTGTGTCACTGCACGGGAGGTCACATGCAGCACCTCTGCTGTGTCACGGCACGGGAGGTCACACACACAGCACCTCTGCTGTCACTGCACAGGAGGTCACACACAGCACCTCTGCTGTGTCACTGCACGGGAGGTCACACACAGCACCTCTGCTGTGTCACTGCACAGGAGGTCACACACAGCACCTCTGCTGTGTCACTGCACAGGAGGTCACACACAGCACCTCTGCCGTGTCACTGCACAGGAGGTCACACACAGCTCCTCTGCTGTGTCACTGCACAGGAGGTCACACACAGCACCTCTGCTGTGTCACTGCACAGGAGGTCACACACACAGCACCTCTGCCGTGTCACTGCACAGGAGGTCACACACAGCACCTCTGCTGTGTCACTGCACGGGAGGTCACACACACAGCACCTCTGCTGTGTCACTGCACAGGAGGTCACACAGAGCACCTCTGCTGTGTCACTGCACAGGAGGTCACACACAGCACCTCTGCTGTGTCACTGCACAGGAGGTCACACACAGCACCTCTGCTGTGTCACTGCACAGGAGGTCACACACACAGCACCTCTGCTGTGTCACTGCACAGGAGGTCACACACAGCACCTCTGCTGTGTCACTGCACGGGAGGTCACACACACAGCACCTCTGCCGTGTCACTGCACAGGAGGTCACACACACAGCACCACTGCTGTGTCACTGCACGGGAGGTCACACACAGAACCTCTGCACCTCTGCCGTGTCACTGCATGGGAGGTCACATGCGGAACCTCTGCTGTGTCACTGCACGGGAGATCATGTGCAGAACCTCTGCACCTCTGCCGTGTCACTGCACAGGAGGTCACACACAGCACCTCTGCTGTGTCACTGCACGGGAGGTCACACACAGCACCTCTGCTGTGTCACTGCACGGGAGGTCACACACACAGCACCTCTGCTGTGTCACTGCACGGGAGGTCACACACACAGCACCTTTGCCGTGTCACTGCACGGGAGGTCACACACAGCACCTCTGGGCCGGAGCTTTGGCCAGGATTCACCACGGCACCCTCTGGCCTCCTCCGGTTCAGGGCTGGCACCAGGGTCCTGCCTGAGCCTGGCAGTGCAGCCGAGAGTGAGAGGAGGAGGAGAGCATCCACGGGGTGTTTGAGCAGCGGGAGGTGTTGGGTGTGCACTGGAAGGGCGCTTCCCATCAGGCACCCCCTGAGCCTGTTGCCACCTTCCCATCCCTCCCTCGCGCTGGAGGGAGCTGGGCAGCGTTCTGGGGGCAGAACGCATCCTGAACTGGGTTTCCACACCGTGTGCTGGAGCTGGGAAAAGGCTCTGACCACTGAGAGAGCAGGAGAGCAGCGCACCCCGTGTCCTCCTGCAGTCACCCCGGGAGCATCCGCTCACGGATAACGGGGAAAGTTGGGGGAAACAGCAGGGCTCAGGTGGAGTCTTGGCATTTCCGCAGAATGCTCTGTGCTGCACGGTGCGGGTGATGCCAGCAGGGTGAGCGTGCCCCCGTGATGTGGGAATGCTGACCGTGGCCATGGTGGGTGCCTGGGAGCCCACCTGAGCCTAGGGGATGCTCTCTGCACCCCGTGCTCGCTCTTTCTCTGTGTTTTCCAGGGAGATTTTCACACACCGCTGCTTTATGTGGTGTAAGTCCTGCCAAAACAATTTCTTCCTGTTATTGCTGCTCCGGTTTTAGAGAAGTGATAAGAACTATTTGCAGGGACCTGGTTTCTCCCAGGGGCTCTGCTGCTCTGAGGTGGGAGCTTTGAGCAGCAGCTCCCAGGGTGACTTTCCCTCGGTCCTTCAGTTAAATTCTGAGTTAGATTTAGTTAAATGGTTTAAGGAATATCTGAGTAGAGTGTGTGTAGGGTCTCTCCACAGCCAGATGGATCTGGTTCATTTTGGGTGATAACTCCTATAAATTATCTCTTCACATGCTCATGGAGGTGATTAATGAAGGGCAAAGACTTTGAAGAGAAGCCTTGTGTTAAAATGAAAGCTGAGACAATGTGAGGCTGTGTTTGAATCTGGACTGGAGCTGTGGGACCGTCCCAGGTCTCAGCCCTGGTGCCTTCAGCTGATGGTTCCTCTTGTCACACCACTTTGTTTCCATTCCTGTGAAGGCTGATTTTTAAGGCCAGACCTTAAATGTTCCAAAAGGAATGAGGGTGGATCTTAAAGCCTCCTTCTGCTTGGTTTTTAAATTGTTTTGAATGAACAAACTGAATATAAAGCAGAGCCACCAGAAATACAGAATCCTAGAATGGTTTGGGTTGGAAGGGACCTTAAAGAACATCTTGTTCTGAGCCCTGGCTGGGCAGGAACACCTTCCTCTGGCGGGTTTGTAGGGCTCCAGCGTGGGGCTGTGCCAGGCGCTGCTGGGTCAGCTGTGGTGACTTACGATAAAGGAATAATTCCGGGTTTCCCGGTGGCAAACAGAGCTGGGAGGGCTCCGGTCGCTGCCGAACAATCAGGATTGAGCAGGCTGTGCTCCTGTTCCTAAGAGAGGGCTGCTGGAGGAAGGAAAACCGGGAAAAGAGGCAATTAGTCACTGGGGCGAGGTGCTGCCCCTCTGCACAGGGCGCCAGTGAGAGAAATGGGGGCCACAGAAGCCCCTGGTAAATGCAAACATTGGAGCCACGAGGGTTCTGCAGGGAGGGAGGGAGCTGAACTCCTCACCTGAGCTGTCCACAGCGACCTTGGGCCAGGTCTGATGCTAGGAACTGTGTAGATGAGCTGGTGCTTGCAAAGAGGGGTTCTGCAGAAGGGATCTGCTGCAGCAATTCCCAAATCTTCACTTCTGACTCTTCAGGAGTCGGTTTTCCCACTCTGGGATGCAGCAGCAGTGTCTGGAATTCTCCAAGGGCAGGAACTCCTCAGTGGCCTCTCTCCAGTCTATAATTGGTCCCTGCGACTTCTTGCCACGATAATTAAAGCCAAGTATTCAAATAAACTTTTGTAAAGATAATGAGTTGCATTAGGTAGAAATATTTGTATAAAATGGAAGTAAATAGAGGACGTAACCCAGCCCATGTTTGACACAGGTAAAAACAGTTTTCTCCAAGCCACAGATTATTCCGTAATTGCTCCTTAATGAAGTTCTTGCCTCTTTCCTCTGAAGGGTTTGCCCTTGTCCAGAGCACAGGAGGAAGCAGCAGGTTATATATATATATATAAAAGTTATATGATCCAGGCTGGCATATTTGTACTCCTTATAGCTCCTCTGTGGTCGGTGGGTTTCGCACCCAGAGGGATGAGGGCAATGCCACAAAAAAGGTCTGTAGGAAATCCAGGGAGGGTCTGTTCCTGTGATTTCAAGGTGGAACACTTGTGATGATTTTGTGATGATTACTCTGTAATCTTTGCAGGCACCTCGCTCTGATTCCTGGAAAATCTCACCTTTACTTACAGCTACAGTGTAAGCTGTGTTAATTAAGACAAAGTCGAAAAATACAATTTTTTTCTTTTTTTTTTTGGGGGAAGAGCTTTACTGCAGGATGCTGCAGGATAGCTCCATGGAATGTGGATTGATTGCTGGATGCTCCTTGAGGCACCGCTCAGAAGATCCGAAGCATTTCCCGTCTTCCCTCAAACACGCAGAAGGAGGTGCAGCTTTGGCTGGGAGCAGGAGGGAGCCATGCATTTAGGTGGTGTTGGAGGATCTTCCCTGGCTCTTTCTATCCCCTCCACTGCATGAGGGTAACACGTGGCAAGGATGAATACTGAGATCCCGAATTTCAGTTTCGTTTGGGCACCTAAATACATGTTGGTGGGAAATGTGATTTTGGGTGTTCAAGGCACAGCTTTCCCCTGGGAGGGAGCTGGGTTAGGGGTGTCTGGGAGCATTTCCTGAGCGTGCAGGAGGGTTTCTAGAGAAGGAACAACCTGGGACAGGATCTTCTGCGGAGCCTGCTGGTAATCTGCTCTTTTGCTGGTGGTAGGGTTTGGATTCAGCCTCACGTGGTTTAAATTGTGATTTCTGACTGTGGAGGTGTGGGGACACCACATTTTAAGCTGGATAAATTGCAGCTGGGTTTGGTCTGGGGGCTGTGGATTGTTGTAGGGATGGGTCAGAACTTTGTGTTCCTGAGTTGGAAGGGACCCACAAGGATCACTGAAGTCCATCTCCTGGCCTTGCACAGGACAGCCCTCAAAATCAGCATATAACCCAGCTCCCAGGCTTAATTAATTTCTCTCTTCCTTTGCCCCTTCTCTGCTCATACACACCCAGGGCAGGGGCAGCTTGGGAGGGGAGTGCAGCACGGGCTTCTGCCAGGATTAGAACAAATGAAAGAAGGCTGATGCTTTGGGTGTGAGGGTCACAAAGATTTCAGTGGGTTTCACCGATTTTCACTGGCTACTTCATTCCTGCCTCATTCCTGCCCTCCTGGACCTGTGGGGCAGAGAGTCCCTGCCTGACCCATGTCTCTGTGTTGAGGAGCAGAGCTGAAGCACCCGCCTGCCCTGTGCCAGGGACGGCTCCTTGCAGCCCTGCCTGGCTGCTCTGTCCTCTGCCCTGTGCCAGGGACGGCTCCTTGCAGCCCTGCCTGGCTGCTCTGTCCTCTGCCCTGTGCCAGGGATGGCTCCTTGCAGCCCTGCCCAGCTGCTCTGTCCTCTGCCCTGTGCCAGGGACGGCTCCTTGCAGCCCTGCCCGGCTGCTCTGTCCTCTGCCCTGTGCCAGGGACGACTCCTTGCAGCCCTGCCCGGCTGCTCTGTCCTCTGCCCTGTGCCAGGGACGGCTCCTTGCAGCCCTGCCTGGCTGCTCTGCCCTGTGCCAGGGACGGCTCCTTGCAGCCCTGCCCGGCTGCTCTGTCCTCTGCCCTGTGCCAGGGACGGCTCCTTGCAGCCCTGCCCGGCTGCTCTGTCCTTCAGGGAGATTATTTCTGGCACGCTCTGTCAGGTTTCTTGATTTTCTTGCTGCGGGTAGTTGTGAAACGGCAGCTGCTCTGCAAGTGCCACTGCTGGGCTGGCACTCGTTTGCCTGCTCCTGTGGGGAAGAGGGAGTTTAGGACAGACAAGGAAAAAAGGGGTTGAATCAATGGAAGATCCCTCTGGGTCTGTGGGAGTTGAGTTTTGCTCAGGTTTTCTGCTGGAGGAGCCCATAATCTTCAGGGTTTTTTTGTTTGTTTAAGTCCGTCTGTTGTTTCCTCAGAAGGAGGAAGGGGTCACTTTTTCCACACTGCTGACGTGAGCTGTGAATCACAGTGGTTTTGGGAAAGTGCTGTCACTGGGACCAGTCACCTGTCAGAACATTTGCTGCCCTCACCCCGAGGTGAGGTCCTGAGGTGTTTTACAGTCCTTGTGCCCGATGGTTGGGTGTGAGCACAGCTCAGAATGCACTCCTGGTGCTTCTCAAGGACGGTGGGCAGGAGGAATTGACTCCTCAAAGGTTTGGATTTCCAGGCAGCGCTGGAGCCTGTGGATGGGAGGTGGTTTTATTCCAGGGTGGAAATGTGTCAGCACGTAGCAAAGGTCCAGCACATGGCCTGGAAGCCAAGGGGCTTTAGCAGGGCTCCAGCCACAAGAAAGGCACAGCTCTGGAGGGACATGCAGAGAGCTGAGCAGGTTTTGTGGATGCTGGGGAGCTCTTGGCAGCTGGGGCTGGTCCTGCCCTGCCTGTGCAGGCACGTGGAGCCTGCGTGG
Source organism: Hirundo rustica (assembly GCF_015227805.2). Lineage (NCBI taxonomy): Eukaryota > Metazoa > Chordata > Aves > Passeriformes > Hirundinidae > Hirundo > Hirundo rustica. The sequence continues at coordinate 1,407,287 of NC_053470.1, forward strand.
GAGTTCCTGCAGCTCCTGCAGCAGCTCAGCAGGGTTTGGATCCCAGCACTGAGGAAACACGAGCTGGGGTGCCCTGGCTCACTGCACCCTCCACAGGGTGCACATCCTTGCAGAACTCCTAGCCTTGACTTTTCCTAGGATTTGCAGCCCCGCTGTGGAGCTCCAGGGCTTTCCAGAGCTGTGGAAGGGGATCACTGCTGCTCAGCGTTGGCTGAACACTGTCACCTGTAAAGAATTTAGGTTTGTGTGACATGAGCTGGCAAATCGAGATGTTGTTTTTTTGCCTGATGGCAATGTTTGGATATCCACGCCGTGCAATTTCCTGCAGAAACTAGATATTGCCTGCACATGTTCCCAAACTATTTGTGTTTTAAAGCCTGGGTGAAGCTGCAGGTGTGCTGGGCTCATCCTTGGATCTGTACCTCGGAGGGGATGGGCACTTTCGGGGTGACTGGTCCGGTCCTCCCCTGCTTGTGGCTTTTGCAGAGACTTTTTTCCACACGTGGCAATTAATTTGTTTGCTGTTGAAAAGGAGTCATTGGAGAGAATAAAGAATGTAGAAAAGTGCCTAAGACTCAGAACACAATCCCCAGCTCCTCGTAAAAAACGCAGGGTTTGTTCCATAAATAGGGACAAAGGGAACCTTTAGCTGCTCCTGCTCTGCTGGCTTTTGATCCCTAAAAAAAAAAAGAGGTGAGCAGCCTTGGGGAGGGCAGGGTGGGCAGGCAGAGAGGAGACAGGGCTGTGGCCGGGGAGCACGGCAGGGCAGGAGATGAAGCAGTGCTGCTGACTTGGATGCAATGCTGGCTCCCTGCGTGGCTCCAGCAGGCGCTGGAGCGTGAGCAATGGGAGCTGCCAGCCCCTTTGGCAGGGCAAAGCCACGCTGGGGATGCCAGGCACGGCTGCGCTGGTTTAGCGGCCCTGTGGCATCGTCCCGTGGGCTGGCGTTGATCAGCCGGGGATTTGGAGCCTTGGGTTAGGAGATGAGGAGCAGCTGGGCTGCACAAATGCAGGATAACTCAGCCACAGCGTTCCCACCAAGTTTGGGCTCCAGCCATCACTCACCCACCTGCAGTTCCTGCACATCATCTCTGTGCCAGCCTGGGCTCAGGGTGTGCTGCTGGTTGGTGTGCAGTGGCTCTGGATGGAGATGAGGGTGATTTGGGGTTGTTGCTGTTAAGGGGGAAAGCAGCAGAAAGGTGTCAGCCTGGCCAGGAGGCACCTTTTGAGTGTTCTGCACCAACCTTGTGAAGGAAAAGGAAAGTGCAGGCAGGTGTCAGATCACTAAAAGTTCTCTGTGTGACCCCTAAAAGTGCCTTTCTGAGCTGAAAATCCCCAGCCTGAGAGCAGGCCAGGCACGTGGCAGTCACTGTGATTTTCTAGAAACTCCAGAGTAGTTTTTTTCACGTGCCTAAAGGCAATTTAGTGCAAGGCCACTGCCTTCCTGAGCTGGATGTCCCAGAATGCTGCGATGGACAGAGGCACAGCAGGTGTCACTGGCCTGTTTGGGACATCAAACCTTCCAACAGCCAGAAACTGGACTGATTGATGGAAAAACAGTGCAGAAAACTCTTCAAGGAATTGTTTGCTGCTGAGGGCAAAGACATTTGTACACTTGATACCCGAGGGTCTAAAGTGAGACTTGTCAGCAATTTCTAAGCAGGGTAGGGAGATCCCTCAGCTTGTACTCTAAGAGCTGTGCTTGATGAGTTGGGTTTTCCACAACGAGGTGTTTGGAGAGATGAGAGCCAGCCAGCCCCTGTGCTTATGTCCAGCTGCTCTGAGGAAAAAGGGAAAGGAGAGCAGGGTGAATTCCACCCATGCTGCCTGAGAGGAGCAGGTCACCTGGGATCTTTTGGGGGTGGAAATCGGGCTGGAAGTGAGACAGTGACGCAGAGGTAAGGTGTTTGACATCGCCAGGGCCGCGTCGGGGAGTTGCTGAGTAACCTGCTGAAATAACCCTTGGAGGTGTTTGAGCAGAACGCGTCGCTGCCTGAGTGCTCTGAGTCCCTGCATGTGAATTTGGGGCCGGCCTTGGCACCCAGCTCTTTGTTTCTAATCCTGATCTGAATGTGCTGAACCTACATTAGCGCAGAATCCCAGACTGGGAGGTGTGTAACTGTGGCAGTGTCCTCCAAACGTGAGCCTCTGCTCCTCATCTCAGCGCTGGCATTGGCGAGCTGCCCTGGAAAGGTGGCACTCCTTTTTTTTTCCTTGTAGTAAGTCCATGTCAAAGAGGAAATATAAATAAACTCCCCAAACAAAAGAAGCAAGGAAAAAATAATTCTTTCAAACATTTGAGCAGGAACAATAGGGTAGGATATGCACTCTCTGGGGAGGGCTAATGGCTGAAACCGATAGGAGCACAGTGCTGCCTTGGTCTGTACCTAACCCAGAGCTTGGCTCAGCGAGGATTATTTATAGCAAATGTTATGGCAGAAGCATGTGTGACCTGCAGGCTCCCAGCGAGGGGAAGAGCTTTCCTGTGCTGTCTCTGGGATACAATAGACAATTATTTAGACACTATCTTTGTCTCAAGATATAAACAATTAAACGCTGGCTACTGATTTCTGCTCTGATGTTCAGGCCACGCTTTCTTGCTTAGGGATTTGTGGAGAAGGCAAGGATTTTTAAGAAATGTCACAGCTGTAAAGTTCCTGAGCATCTCTACCAGACTAATTGGGAATGCAGAGTAATGCCACAAGCGCCACAAAGTTGTTGCTTCCCAAAGTATGGCAACCAGTGGTTCAGTGTTGTTCAGCTGACATTAAGGGGTGTGGATGGGTGTAGACCCCAGAATCTGCCTGTTCTATTGTGTTTTGGCTCATCACTGTGGTATTAAAGTACCTACAGCTGCTACTGGATAGTAATTAAATGTTCTTACGTATAATTAACTACTTTTAACTGACTGCTGAGCTGCTTAAATAATCTGCATGTAATGGCAGATATTTTGGTGTTAGATTGGTGACAGTTGGTGCCAAATAGCTGGAGAGGTTGGGGAAACAGCTGTTGTGCATCCAAAGAACAAAAGGTAGATGACTCCTTCTTCAGGCTCCTTCCTTTTCCTGGGGTCCCTGTCCATCCTGGGTGCCAGTACCAAAAGGATCCTTTTGGATCACTTCAGAAATCACCTCAGGTTTATTTTCCGTAGAGCAGAAGAATTTAGAATTGCAAAAAAGGGGAAATGTGGAGGAGCGTGCGAGGGATGATGCTGCCGTGGCGCGGTGGGCAGAGGGTGAGCCTGCAACTTCAGTTCCTGGGTCAGCAGTGTGAGTCTGGAGGAACATTTAGCACGGGCACGGTGCCAGCGGTGTGTGGGCTTCGTGAGAGGCTTGGTCTGAAAGAACCGATCTGTCACGTGTTCATTGCTTCGTTCCAGTTGTATTCCAGGGATTTTATATCTCTGTGTTTTTAACCTCGGGTTTCTCGTGCTCAGTTTTGCACAAGAGCTGGGTGCTGGCTCTCTCCCTTCCCTGTGTATGTAAAGCTGCTCCTGGCTTGGTGTGAGGTTTTAGGACTGGTGCCTGCTTCAGCTGGCTGGCACCTCCCTGCAGTGCCAGCCCGTCTCCAGCGTGGAGCTGTGGTGTTTGCAGTGAGCTGCTCCCTGCCTGGCAGCGCCAGCACCAGCCCAGTTTGTCTGACAGATGCACTGGAGCAACTCTCTCTCTCTCTCCCCCTCGGCCTCAGGCAAGATGAGTCTCCTGCTCTAATTTCATTGTGTTTAGCCACTGCACAAACTCTAAAGCTTCCTGAAATGGGAAGGAAGTAATGTTTAAATTATACATGAGTGAACTGATTTACTCAGCCTGAAGTTTTGAGTTCCGTCCTTATGAATACAGGGCTGGAGCTCTCATTCTGTGCATCCATCCGTCTGCCCGGTGAAGATTGAATTAGCAGGAGCACAAATGCAGGGCCAGGACTGTAAAAGCTTTGGCTTAAACCAGTGCAAACCGTGTGGGGCAGATGCTGCTGCCGCAGGGAACGTGGTGTGTTTGCCTGGGGTTATCTTGTCTGGTAGTCTGCCCTCAGTGATGGAGGAGACCATCGCTGCGGGGTCCCTTCTGCTGCTGCCAAGCGGTGTAGTCACCGTCCCTGGAAATACTACAAAAATGTGTGGGTGTGACACCTGAGGACGCTCAGGTTTAGTTGTCAGCGTGGTGGTGCTGGGTTGATGGTTGGAGTCGATCTTGGAGGTTTTATCTAACCTTGATGATTGTCTGATTGTAAAACTCAGTGTTTTGATAATGTCTATCCACTCCTGACTGGGAAGGGATTCAGACTGCTCCCCTGTCTGCCTCCTGCTCCTAATGAAGGGCTTTAGCTTCCTGTGGAAGGGATTTTGCAGAGCATGTGAAATGCTGGTTCAATTCTCTGGTCGCTTCCTATGGGCACGGGCCCCGCGCTCCTTGGGGAGCCCAGCGCCGGAAAGTCGTAACTGCGCTCGCTGATGGCCTGGAGATCCCTTTTGCAGATGTTTCACCCAGCTCTCTCCTTCCACCTCTATTGAAATGAGCAATCAAGCTGCAGTGCTGCCATGCCTGGCTGGGGCCCAGTAGCAAACTGTCCTCCTTGACCCAGAGACAGGACGCTGGGTTTTTGTGGGCGCTGCGGTGGTTTGTGGGGTAGCGATCTGCCAGGTGGCCAAGGACTTGATCATCAGGCTGCATCCTCAGGGTGTGCTCCGTGAGCAAACACAGCTCTGCCCTTGGTCCTTGGATGTGGCACCCAGCGAGTCTGAAATGTCTGCGGAGACATAAACAGAAAGGGGGAGAAGTCACGATTCTCTCCCTATTTGTTTGACCTAAATACACTGAAGTAACTGTACCCCCATGAAAGAGATAATTTCCTGATGCTGGAGAGCTTAACATCTGTTTCCTCCCATTTTTTTTCAGTGGTAGAACATGGTAACGGAAGAGCTGGCGGGGTTTTCTTTCCTCTTTTTCTTTTGTATAGCGAGAGGCGCTGCATGCTTGGGCTAAATACGCTCTCCGAGAGCAGACAGGTTTCTCTCAAGGGTTATATGATCATTTGTTCTCTATTTTCTCTCCTTCCTGCCTCCCCCCACCCCTCCTGGAGAGGAGCGGATACAGCGAAGCCCAGGCAGGACTTCCTTAGCTCAGCCATGCCTTCTGGCAGGCCGCGCCGCGTGCCCTCTCCCCGTCACCCCCCTCCCCCGAGAAACAATGGCCAAAGGCTCCTTCTTGTTTGTTATTTTGGATCCTGCAGAGGAAGAGCCGAGTGGAAGATCGCGTCCCCGGGGGCCCTCGGTGCATTCCAGCTCCGGCAGCGCCCGGCGAGGCTTTCGGCGCCTGGGCTGCGCCGGCCCTGCGCCTTTCGCTCCGGCCGCGCGGTGCAGGGGGGGAGCACAGGGCTTGGAAGCAAATGTAGCGCTGCTGAGAGGTGAGGGGAGGGATGGAGAGCCTTGGAGGGGTGTCCGGAGTCGCTGCTCCGCAGTGAGCGCAAATCCTGTCCTTGGAGCGTGCGGCACAGCGCGGGATGTCGCAGTGCCGGGAGGAGTTCTGACGTCGTTTGAACCCCCCAGCTTCTCATTTGCACGTGGAGTGCAGTGAGCCTTAGACCCTCTCCACCTCTGGCTGCAAACCCCTCCAGGACGACCTTGGGTCTCTCCAGGTGCGTTGAGCCCGTGGCTCTGTGGTGGAGAGCATGTTTCTGGCACGTGATCCTGTCTAGTCTGCCCCAAAGGCAACCCCACGGCCAATTTCCTCTTTGTTCCCTTCAAAGGTTTATTGTTTCTCAGGGCCCCAGTCAAAATAGTTCTTTCGGGTCACTTGATAGAGGGGATTTACCATTTGCCTGCAACTTGGAATATGTGTGCTCCAGGATCCCACAACACCAAGGGATTCTGGAATCACAGAATGGTTTGGGTTAGAAGGAACCTTTGAAATCATCTTGTTCCACCCCCTGCCATGGGCAGAGACACCTTCCACTACCCCAGGTTGCTCCAAGCCCGGTCCAACCCAGCACTGGAAACTTCCAGGGATTCAGGGGCAGCTGCAGCTGCTCTGGGCAGCCTCTGCCAGTGCCCTCCTAATGTTTAAGAGCACTAAATATATATTTTTAAAAAGTTACTTCTGCTTGTTGCCCAAAACCTGCAGTGATCTGAAGAAGATTTCAGGGATTTTGTGGTGCCTGCCTGGCAAACAGCCTGAACTGTGCGCTGTTAAATGAGCAGTTTCTTTCCATCACTGGGGTCTCTTGAGAAAACTCAGCCTGGTTCAGACCTTTCCTAATCTATGCTTCCTTTCTAGCAGGTCTTGCTACCCTGCTGCCTTTGGACCTGGTGTCGTGATTTAGCCTGGTTTAACAGCCTGGTTTTGCTTTGCTTGTGGATAACTTGTGTAGGGCAGCCCAGCAGCAGGAGGTTGCCTGTGGAAAGCGTCACTCCCTGAGGGGTGGCTTGTGACAGTCCTGATTGCTTGGGCTTGATTCAGTGTCCTTTAAGTCTAAGAGAACTGTCACCTTCAGTGGGTGTTCCCTGGGTCCATGCTGTTATTTCTGCAGGCTGTCTGCTAAATCACACTGAAAAGGAGCAAAATTGCTCTTACTCCCACCTGTATCATGCAGGAAGAGCCTGTTGCCAAGGGGATGTTGTGCAATCATGAGAGAGATACAGAGCACCTATTTTCTTTCTTAGAGATTGGGATAACACAAAAAATATGGAAAGAATTTGGAGGGGGAATCATGGCTGTAGATGCAGATGTTTGTGTAACACACCTGGTGCCCTTGGCTGGGGATTTTATTAATCTCGGTTTATTCATCCCCCTCAGTGACCTGGAAAGGGAAAATGATTTTTCAGAATGAAGGGCTGCTGCTTTTGTGACGAGGAGAGCAGAGCAAGGCAGGGACCCACCCAGCCCCTGTACACTGATTGCTGGAGTTTTATAAAACCATCTTCCCCTCCAGGTGAGATTCTGTGTGTTTTGGAGAGCAAACACACGAGCCTTTGGTCTCCAAACCTGGCTGAGCCACCCTCCTTGGGCTCAGGTAATCTGAGGGCAGTGGAAGAGGCAGAAGGTAATTGTGTTTTCTATGGTTAAAGCCCAGCTTTAGGTGATGATAGTCCCAGCTCAGCTGCTGGGTGGTAACTTGCCACGACTTGACATCTGCAACTGCAGCTCAAGGAGGGGAAAAATAAACATGTGGTTGACAAGTGGTGTGGTTTTCTGACTAATAGCTGTTCCCAAAGTGTTACTTCAAAACCTCTTTCCCCTGCACCCCAGAAAGGTGAGCAGCGGTTCATCAGACACTCTCAGGGCTGCTCTCTTCCATGCTCAGATTTCATTTTGTCATGATGGGTCTAAATGCCCCCAAGGCCTTGTGGTTCGGTTGGTAAGGTCACCTTTGCCCTGCTTGGCTGATGGGAAGCGCAGGTTTTCCCCCAGGCAGCTGCTGCAGGTGTTGGCACGGCGGCAGATCGGCGGCTCCAGCAGGCGGTGGAGCGTTAGCAGGTTTTGGCTCCTGCTCAGGGAGGACAGGAAAGCTGGCTGGAATTTGCCTCGGTGGTGGGAGGCTTTGCTCTGGGGGAGGCAGTGCCAGTCCTGGGGCTGGAGCTGGCTCGGGGGCTGTGCTGGGACTGTTGGGCACTGAGGAAGCTGCGGTGCTGGGAGTTGGCTCCTGCCAAGGTCACCTTGTGGTTTCAGTGTGTGCAGTCCTGCAGGGGTGGCTGAGGGGAATTCAAACACCAGCAAGGTGGTTTTGAAGATGAGAAGAGGTTCAGGTGAGGCTGTGGTGGAAGGGGAGATGGAGAGGAGGAGCCAGACACTGGGCACAGGATGGGTCTCCTCTGCTTAGAGAGCTCGAGTCTGGTTTCGTGGTGGCAGCTCTAATTTACATCTGCTTTAAAGCTGCTTAAAAAAAAAAAATAATACAACCCCCTCACATTTAATCTTAAAGCCACCCATGTGCCCTGTGATTCTGGTTTCTGTTGCTTCTCCAGGGCGGGCTGTGCAGGATCTGTGCCTTGTTATGGGCTCTCTTTTGCCTGCTACATGAGGAACAGCCTGTCTCCTCTGTGCTAGCATCCCTCCAAAGACTTCACAGGCAAGCCTCTTCCCTTTGAATCTTCTTTCCTCATGCAGGATCCACCCAGCCAAAAACAATAAAACATAAAACTGGAAAGAGAAAACAAACAAAAAAAGAGGACCATTTGTGATTTCTGTCTTTTGCTGCCAGTTGGCTGCACGACTTGAAACGACTGAAGTGCTTTTTTTTTTTTCCCCTCCCCTTCCAAGCCATTCCAATGTGTTAGTCTTTAAGTTGCAACAGGAATGTCTGGGAATAACTCGCATCCCAAAGCGACAGCCTGAGAAATGAGGAGCTGGTCTCCTCCTCAGGCACCAGATGGAGGAACTGTCCTGCTCAACCCTTGATTTTTTGGGAACAAAAGCTTCTGTGGTCTCTGCTGGGACCCATGACAACGCAGCTCCCCCATGAGTTTCTGCTGCAGGGTTTAAATGGAGGCAGGTGGTGCTGAGGCCCCAAAAGTGCCTGGGGAAGGAGGTTCTCTCTTCAAACCTCCATGGTGGTGGGTACAAGAGGCTGAGGAAAGGGATGGCTGAAGCAGAGCAGGACAGCACATGGAGCATCATCGCTGTGCTTGGGCTGGGTAACTCTGGGGTGTCACGGGGGGTACCGCTGTGGAGCTGTGTGGCTGCATGGGCTGGGGAGCAGCGGGGTCTGTGCAGCGCACATTTAGGGTGTGTGATTGCAGGCTGTGTTTGGCTGTATCCAGTGAGGCTGTGTGACTGTGGGGTGTATTTGGCTGTATCCAGTGAGGCTGTGTGACTGTGGGGTGTGTTTGGCTGTATCCGGTGAGGCTGTGTGACTGTGGGGTGTGTTTGGCTGTATCCAGTGAGACTGTGTGACTGTGGGGTGTGTTTGGCTGTATCCCATCAGGATGTGTAGCTGTGGGGTTTATTTGGCAGTGCACGTTTAGGATGTGTGATTATGGGGTGTATTTGGCTATATCCCATCAGGGTGAGTAGCCATGGTGTGTATTTGGCTATATCCCATCAGGATGTGTAGCTGTGGGGTTTATTTGGCAGTGCACGTTTAGGATGTGTAATTATGGGGTGTATTTGGCTGTATCCCATCAGGATGTGTAGCTGTGGGTTTATTTGGCAGTGCACATTTGGGCTGTGTCACCATGGGGTGTATTTGGCTATATCCCATCAGGATGAGTAGCCATGGGGTGTATTTGGCTATATCCCATCAGGGTGTGTAGCCATGGTGTGTATTTGGCTATATCCCATCAGGATGAGTAGCCATGGTGTGTATTTGGCTATATCCCATCAGGATGAGTAGCCATGGGGTGTATTTGGCTATATCCCAACAGGGTGTGTAGCCTTGGTGTGTATTTGGCTGTATCCCCCCAGGATGTGTAGCTGTGGGGTTTATTTGGCAGTGCACATTTAGGATGTGTAATTATGGGGTGTATTTGGCTATATCCCACCAGGATGTGTAGCTTTGGGGTTTATTTGGCAGTGCACGTTTAGGATGTGTGATTATGGGGTGTATTTGGCTATATCCCATCAGGATGAGTAGCCATGGTGTGTATTTGGCTATATCCCATCAGGATGTGTAGCTGTGGGGTTTATTTGGCAGTGCACGTTTAGGATGTGTGATTATGGGGTGTATTTGGCTATATCCCACCAGGATGTGTAGCTGTGGGGTTTATTTGGCAGTGCACGTTTAGGATGTGTGATTATGGGGTGTATTTGGCTATATCCCATCAGGATGTGTAGCTGTGGGGTTTATTTGTCAGTGCACGTTTAGGCTGTGTCACCCTGGGCTGCGTTGGGCGCAGCGGGTGCCACCAGCGGCTCCACCACAGCCCAGAGCGGAGCCAGCACCAGTGCTGGCAGCCCCTCACGTGGTTAATAAAGGGCAAAAATAGCCAGGAGGAGTGATGGGGGGATAGAAGAAGGTGAGAAGCACCTCTGTGAGCCCAGAGGTTGGTGAAGATGGTGAGGATGAGGTGCTGGAACAGGGGGATGATCCCTGGCAGGAGTTGTGGCCTGTGCAGGCCCCATGCAGGAGCAGATTCTCCTGATGGGAATGGGACCTGTGTTGGCTCCACAAGGCAGAAATGGGACAGCTGGAGGCTCCACACAAGAGCAGGGAGATGTTCCTGGTAGGAATTGTAGCCTTTGGAGCTGATCCCTGGCAAGAATTGTAACCAGTGGAGGCCCCACACGGGAGTAGGTTCTCCTGACAGGAACGGTGGCCGGTAAAGGCCTCACTGGAGCCTGGGGCAAGTATGAGAATTAAAGACAACTGCTATGTCCCAACCATACCTCTCCCAGTTCCCACTCCTCCTGCATCCCTTGGTGGGAGGTAGATCCCTCAGAAGGTGGTGAAATTGAGCCATGGTGGGAGGGGGTAAGACATCGTGTTAATTTTATCTTTGATTCTCGTTATACAGATCAGTTGGTGACAGATCAAATTGACAGTGGTTAGAAAGGGGTCACCCTATTCTTAGAGCTGCCCATCAGCTTTTTCATCTTATTTCTCCCCTTGCCTCGGCTGGCAGCACAGTGAGTGGACATCTGGCAGCCCACCACAGCAGCAAACGCTCATTTCTGCTACCCTAAGCACGGCTGGTGCCAAAAGTGCTTGGCACAACCGCTGTGATAGGGCTCATGGAAAGCCAGATGACTTGTCCATAAAAAAGAGGGATGCTGGTTGTTTCTGTTGGCTGTGCTGTCCTTTCGTGGTGTCTCCGCCATCCGTGGGGGTCTCACGGTTATCCCTTGTTGATGGCAAGGTATAAACGAAATTAGTTGACTGAATGCAAGGGTCATGAGATGCCCAGGGCAGTAGCTGCCACATTAATGACCTCAGTTTTGGCAGCAGTAGCAAGTTTAAATGTTTTTAGTAGATACGGGGACTGTTCACAGCACTAGTGCGGCTCTTCTGCTGCTTGGGGGAAGTGGAGACTTTCTCCATTGTCAAACCCATGTCTTGGGGGCTCACTATTTCTTCTTTCTTCCTTCTAAGAGTAGGATTGGAAATTAAGGGAAATTAACCCGACTGAATGCCTGACATGTAGCTCTGCTTTCTAGGCAGCAAACCCAGGACCAGCAGATGCAGCCCCAGGAAGCTGTGATATTGAGATAGAGCAGATGTGTTCCAGTGGAAGGGAAGCTTTAGGAGCTGAGCAGGAGTTTAGCTGTATTCTCACAGCTGGTTCAGGGTGGTTTCCATTGCTGCTCCGGATGGGGGAACCGTATTTTTAATCCTGTCCACTGGAACTCACTTGAGGGGGAGCGTGTTTTTCGTGGCATTGAGTGGTGGCCAAGCAGCTTTCATTGAGCAGACCGGTGCCAGGAGGGATTCCCGTGCTGGTGCCATCGCTGCTGTGTGAAAAACCTGGCTTGGATATTCCCTGAGTTTTCTGATGTAGTATTTTAGAGTTTAGAGTTGCATTGCTTCCAGGAAAAGGCTCATCCTGACTTCTCTTTGAATGGCTGCCTGGAGAGACTGAGCTGTTGGGAGCATGGTGCCAGCTTCTGGCAGATGGGGATGGTAGAGATGACAGCGACATGTGCAGGGACGCTCATTGGAATTTCCTCTCTCATCTCTGCCATGAACTTTGATGCATTTAGAATCTCCACAGCTTGCAAAATGACGATGTGATTCATGGGATTCTGAGCATACTTTGTGGTAACTTTATTAGTTCAGGAAGTTTATTTGTGGTCACTAAATGTTCAGTCGTTTAAATCAGATTTAAGTAGCTTTAAAATTTGTATGGTTTGGAAGCAAAATTTCAGCCTCCCCGGAATCAATGGGGAAAACCACCACAGCCCACTGGGAAAAGGTTTGACTTCTGATGCTTTAAGAAATGCGTCTCCTAAAAGTTTTCTGCTCCTAATTGCATTGCTTTGTTCTTTTCCCTTAAAGTCTTGTGAAGAAAGCAATCTGAAGGCCATGCATCCTTGACTCCTGGAACCAGCCTGTGAGCCAGGGCGATGGAAATTCTAGAGGGCCGCCAGCGTACTGCTTCCATGAGCATTCCCAATGGATATGCCAACAGGATTTTCCAAGGAAACATGGAGGCAGGGAGCACCGATGCCTTGGAGGCCTGTGGTGCTGAGCACTGCGCCTCTGGGGACGCGATCCCCAGCGAGCAGGAGGAAACACACAGGTATAAGAAGACAACCAAGGGCAATCGGATCTGGAACTTTGTCAGACGAAGGAAAGGACTCTCTACGAATAAAGACAGACCCCAGTCCATGATTCTGCTGGGAGTTGCCTCTGAGGTCTCAGAATTAAAAAAGCCATCCTTCATGGACAGGGTACGCTCATCGAAGAAGGGAAGATCCTCTAGGACACCCAAGAACGTGGATTTGAGAGCATCCAGAGCGCAGGATGTGTGTGACCCTGAGGAGGACCTTCACTGCAGCGGGCAGAGAGCTGTCTACAGGGTTAAGAAGCTGGGCGACGGCCGGAGGCCCTCCCGCCACTCGTACGCGGGCTACATCGAGGATTTGGACTCTTCTTTTGAGGACATAGAGCTGAACATCAGCATTCCTGAACTTGACGCCACTGACGGTAAATGTCTCAGGGATATCAGTGGCAGATTACACGGCGAGGATAATGATGGTAACTGCCACAGAGCACCAGCCAGGAAGAGCGAGTCTTTGAGTTTTGAACACGTTAAAAGTCCTGCGGTTACAGAAGGGGACAATCAAAAGAGGTGCGCTGTGCTCCCACAGGAGAGCAGGAGAGGAAGGAGCTCCGATGTCTGGAGCTATCTGAAAGGAATTTCATTAGCTAGCAAAGATAATTCAAAGCTCCCAGATCAAAGGGCTGAAACCAATTTCCAGAACTTAGAAAATACAACTGAGCATTATGCTTCTTACTTTGACTTTGATACGAGATGTGAGGAGAATCTCGGCCAGCGAAAAAAATCAAACGGTGCCGCCAAAGCCACTCACTTTGGGGGTGTTGTGAGGTTCTTAACCAGCGTGGCTGAGGCAGCTCGGCGCCTGCGAGGCTCCTCGAGGGCTTTTTCCCCCGATGAGAAGAGGCCGCAGCGCAGTTTCCGGGGCCGCAGGCAGGATGTGGCCTCCCCCAAAGAGGGCTTGGTTATCGAGAACGAGAGCGCCAAGGCCTTTTGCACGGTGGGAGCCTGTCTGCAGTCCCCGGATTCGGGCACGTGGGAGAACCTGAGCTTTGAGAGTTTAGCGGGGAAGGAGCCCGTGCAGCACTGCAAAACCGCGGACGGGCTGAAAGGCCTCGGCTCCTCTGGCCTGGACAGTGAGAGGCTCAATGAAACCTCACTTTCTCCCTTTGGGCCGGAGCCGTCCGTGTCGCAGCTGGCAGAGCTGGCAGATGGCCCTTTCACTGAGCTGAGCAGCAAAGACCCCTCTGAGGATCTGGCTGAACCTCCACGGGCGACTCTGGCTGAACCGATTCAGGACTTGGGCACGACTCCAGAGGAGACCCAGGTCATGGCCAGGGACCTGCCACCTTCTCATGATCTTCCTGTGACTAGTCTGGATACTGTGGACCTGGGCTGTTCTCCAGCTGCCAGTGGGGACTTTTCTGCCGAGAACGAAGTGCAGACCCACCTCCCACAGGCACCACCGACTAAACTTGATTCTGGGGACATGGCTTGTGCCCCAGTGGTTGCTAAGGACACGGATATGTCTCCAGCAGTTGCTCAGGAGCTTTCAGAGACAGAACTGGATAATCAGGACTTGAGAAATCCTGAGCTGCCTTTGCAAAACTTGCCTGGAGATGAGCTGGAGATTCAAGACACTGGCAGTACCCTGGAGAAGGTTGTGGGCAGGGACCTGCCACCTTCTCTTGATCTTCCTGTCAATAATCTGGATGTTGCAGATCTGGGCTGTTCTCCAGGTGCTGATGGTGCCTTTCCTGCAGTGACTGAGGCTCAGACCCACCTTCCACAGACATCACTGACTAAACTTGATACTGAGGACGTGGCTTGTGCCCCAGTGATTGCTAAAGACTTGCATCCATCTCCAGCTGGGGCTCAGGAAATTTCAAGGACAGAACTGGATAATCAGGACTTGAGAAATCCTGAGCTGCCTTTGCAGGACTTGTCAGGAGGCGAGCTGGGGATTCAGGACTCGGGCAGTACCCCAGAGACATCACAGGTTGTGGGCAGGGATGTGCCACCTTCTCCTGATCTTCCTGTGAATAAGCTGGCTACTGTGGACTTGGACCATTCCCCAGCTGCCAATGGCGACTCCTCTGCAGCACATGAGGCTCTGATGCACCTTCCCCAGGCAGCTCTGACTGAAGAGGTCCAAGACACTGTCAGTGCTCTGGAGAAGGGTCAGGTCATGGGCAGGGACCTGCCACCTTCTCTCGACATTCCCGAGAACATTCTGGATGCTGCGGACATGGGCTGCTCTGCAGTTGCCGACGTGGACTTTTCCGTAGTGACTTTTTTAAAGTGTTCCACAGTGAAGAGGCAGGGTTTGGAGCAGCCTGGTGGCCGCATTAAAAAGCGGGGAACCGCTTCATTTGTGGAACAAAACTCCGTGGAGGTCATGGACAGAGTGGACGAGTTTGACTGCAGCACGGAGCACAGGCCCTTCCAAGTGCACGTCTCGAGGATTGTCTCTTCCGGACGCCTCAAAAACAGAAAGGTAGGAGCAGCTCTGTAAGGTTTGCAATAAGGCCGCGCTGTTGTACATCTCAAAAAGCTGGTTTGCGCTTGAAAGCATTTTTTTCACATCCTTCATTGGGATTTTCACCTTGGGAGGTTGTTCTGTGAGTGGTGGCAGCAGACACAGCTTTTAGATCAGTCTGAGTCTCAGCTCTTAAACCTCCACAGCTGCTTCTCCTATGACCCTTCTGCGTATCAGTGTCTCTTGGAGAGGGTGTAGCAGTTTATGTATTCCTAGACACTACCTTTAGTTTTTTTGCTCTCTGCATTTAGGTTCATTTGAAGTAGAAGCTCCTAAGAAGAGGGGTTTTAGCCAACTGGGAGTTTTTAAGCGTGCTACGGGCCAACAGAATTCAGCAGTTGCACTTTGGCCTCTGCGTTTTCTTACATAAAATAGTTGTAGGAGTGATGGGGTGGATGATGAATGACAAGTGGGCAGTGCTAGTGGCTCCAATCATGGCAGGATGTCCCTGTCTGCTACAAGCAAGTCTTTCAAAGCCCTTAAAATCCTCAAAACATTTAAGTGGACGTTGCATTTTAGACTAGGTTCTGGGTGTTACAAATCTGTCTTGTCCAGTTTATTGCTACGAAACCTCAGCAGTCGTGTGGAGCCAGTGTGAAACCCAGCTTTAGGTTCCTTTTGGGTACCTCCTGGTAAGCTGAGGCTGGAATGAAGACTTTCTCTTTTTTTCAAGGTGTCAGGTAGAAAAATTAGGTTGATTTGTGAAGAAACTTTCTCTTTTCCTTTTGGGTTTGGAGAGACTAGAGATATTCCAGAGGTGGTGACACTGTTGTCTGGTGGAAAAGGGGTCACAGTAACTTCTGAGCCAAGAGGGGAAGTGTTTGAAAATTGGCAGCAGATTAGAAATGCTGGGGGGGAAAAAAATCTGAACTTCTGACTCGCAGCTAAAACAGGCGGCAGTATTGTTAGTTATTCCTGGTTTTGTTTTTCTGCTCCGTTTTGCGTAATGCAAAGAGTTACAGAAGCTCTCTGTAATCCCAGGCAGCCCAGAGGAGTGAGCAGTGGTTGGTCACTTCTTGGGGTTTCTGGAAGAAACATTTTTAGGAGGAACTTGAGAGGGCTGTGGTTTGATATCCCTTCACAGCGACCAAGCTGGAAGTATTCTGGGCAGGGGCAAGATGAGAGAGGCGCAAAAGGATGGAGCGGAGCAGAGGGGAATACCAGCACTCCTGTGCCAGAGCAGCCACATCCCTGCTGCGAGGGCAGGGGCTGCCTGTCTGATCCCAGCGCTCCCAGGGCACAATCCCAGCGCTTTCCCAGCTCAGCTGTGTGAACAGAAGATGCCCTAAGTCCCAGCTCAGCTGTGTGAACAGAAGATGCCCTAAGTCCCAGCTCAGCTGTTGCAGCTGACTTAACACGACCGAGAAACTTAAATATGGTGCTGGAGATAACTGGGCAGGAAACCTCCCCCGAGTTCCCGTGGAGCGTGGCGATAGCGCACGACCTCCGGGCTGCTGCGGCTTGCTCTGGCAGGGGAGCGGGAGCTGCAGCAGGGTGGGAGGGAAAGCACACAGCCCCTCCCGGGTTGTGGACACCCCCTGCACCCCAGGAACTCCTGCTGCAGGTTTGGAAATGCACAGCTATCTAGGGGTGGCACCAAACCCGGAATAAAGGGAGGCTGAAGAAGGGATCTCGTGGACAGGAACAGCCCTGGAGAGTCTGCCAGCAGCAACGAATGACCTGAGATACCCCAGGGATTTGCTCGCCTATCTCCCATCAGGGAGCGGCACTCGGAAACACTTCACCGAAAATAAACATGGAAGAGGAGTAGCTTCGGCCTGAGCGTGACAGTAGCAGCAAACTCCAGGCTCTTATTGTTTTAGGGCTCAATCCATCTCTGCTGGCACCTGTTCCTCAGGACAGTTGGCCCTGCTGCCTCCACTCCAGGCTGCTCTGATTAACTGTAGGGTTTGTATTTCAAGGGAAGTGTTGAACCACAGGCAGGGAAGAGGTGCTGCCAGGATGGGGTGGCTTGGCCAGGCCAGCTGCTCTGAGCAAGTTCCTCAGCAGTTTTACAGTGTGCGAGCAGAGCAGGGCAGAAAGCATTTCCCAAACAACTTAAACATTGCCCCAAAAAAAGCATAAAAGTGCCTGTTCCCACTGAGGCTCCTGTGTGAGAAACTGAGACTGGTGTAGCACAAGGGATGCTGGAGAAGGATTTAGGGCATCTGTGCATTGGTTCTCTCAGTAAATAAATCTGTTTAGTTGCATCTGCAATTAATGCCTGTAGTTTTTGCTTTCCTGGTTTTGCCGCTTAAAATTCTAATGTCTTTGGGCAGGAGCTGAGTGATATTATGGGCAAGTAGTTTGGCAGGATTTGATCCTGATGCTTTAAAGGAAATAGCATTGCAGCAGCATTTAATAAAAGCAGATGCAGAAAAGTAGAAAAGCACATCCCTGAGAGTTGTCTTCAGACCCCGTCCCAAATTCTCATCTGTTCTGGGAGCTTGTGAAACAGTGGAGATAAAATGTTTTGAAGAATTGGAAGGACACTAAAGGTCAAAACAAATTGTCGGTGGGAAATGCACGATTCCATTCACGCTGCTGCAGCTCTGGAATCACAGTGCCATCCTTACCCTGAGATGTGAGAAATGGAGTGAATGATGACATGGAGGTTTCACTACTCTTTGGACAGTTTCCATTTTTCATGTCTTCTCTGAAGTGAATTATCCTCCTCCAACCTCTGAAAACACCACAGCACCCCAACAGGGAAACTTCTGCTGCAGGAGTCAGGCATAGCCCCAGGAGTTGTCTTTGAGCATTTCCAGTAGCCTGAGGTGATGTTTAGATGGAAAGCAGTTTTGATACCATGTATTTTGCAATTCCAGCCTTCCATCAGGGTTCCAAACTGGCTGGTGTGTCCATGGACAGGGTTTGTGGGTGATTTGATACCCCCTTTGGAGTGACAGGAGGAAAGGTTGCAAAACAGGCATCTGATTTCATATTTCACCTAACAGTTTGGAGTTTTTAGGACCCAGAAACAAGTGTCAGGTTTATTTCTGGCAGAGAGATCTGCCATAGGGTGGGGTCCCTGCTTGTCCCAGGGCCACGACTGGGAGCATCTCGGAGTCTCTGGGCTCGTGTCACCCTCGCGGTGACAGAGCAGAGGGATTTCACCGCAGGCTTTCTGTGCCCTCTGCTGGCTTCTTTGGGAAACAAGAGGTTATTTTGGTGGAACAGAAAGCCTAATCTTTTTTCCTTGGGGTTCAGGATTTTATCTCCAAAGGGTTTGCAGGCTGCAGCTTGCTTCTGGCTGTTGTGGCTGCTCACAGACCCCAATTGGGTTTGTGAGGATGTTCTCTGGGGGAATTAGGATTGCCAGGAGTGTGAAAATGAGATTTCTACAGCCTCGTCAGCCTTGGTAAAAGCTGTGTGTCCCATAGGATGAGGTGCCATGCTGATGGGATGCTGTGCTTGGTTTCAGGGCTCTGTAAAGGACAGTGTGCCCAAACTCCTGCCTCACTTCAGATGTTCCTCCAAGCAGCTGTTGAGGTTGCTCCTCTGAGTCCTGGACTCGGGATCCAAACTGTCCCAGTGCCACAAAGGCTGTCCCTGGTGCAGAGTGTGCTGTTCTCCGAGCAGCCCACGTGGAGATGGGCGCTGTCAGGGCGTTAGGAGGTTTTTGGGATCCCTGTGCCGTGGCTGCTCCGTGTGGGAAAGCAGGAGCCTCTCCCTGCGGTGGGTCCGACTGGAAGTGCAGGATTACTGATTTGCCTGAGTGTGCACATGCCAGGGGATGGGTTTGCAGATCTGCCTGATAGCTGGGGCATGGCTCAGATCCTCCCACAGCTTCGGGGTTTGGCTTCAGTGCAACTCCGAGCGCCTTTCCACAAGAGGAAGATCCAGCAGAGTTCCCTTTGCTGTGTTCGCTGAGAAGTTGCAGGTGATGCCCACGGTGAATTTTAGCTTGAGATCGGTTTATTGTGGGAGCAGCTGCAGAGATGGGATTGCTGAGTGGATTTATCCCTCCCCTCACACTGCTGCATGACGCTGACCAGGAAATGCTATCTGTGAGAGTTGATCTTCAGAGCTTTCTTCATCTCCTGGTTATTCAGCTCCTGGGCTGTGTCTCAGCCTGCTGTAACAAAAGACTTTATAGTCCTTCCAGATTAAGAAATAGCACTTTACTTTCTAAATCCTGCTGTTTGCCAAAAGAGTGCTGTATTCCTGTCTGCAGCGAGGTGCAATTTACTTGCAGAATGAAGGTTTTTTTGATATTTATGGCTTTTAATATGGTTGTGTCTGACAATCATTTTATTTTTAGAGGAGATAAAACCTCTAAAGCCTATCTGCAAGCTGTTCAGATTCTTGTATTCATAATAACCAGGAGGTGCTAGCAAAATCCTTGAATTAAAGCCTATATTTAGTACTATCTCTAGTGGGGTGGGGTTTTTTGGGAAATGTATTTTTAACATTGTCAGGAAAAGGCAGGTCGAGTTTGCAAAGCTGATAGGCTTTGCACGTATATAGAACCAGCCATGGAACACATGGATAATTCAGATTTCCATGTGTTTTCTTTAACCACGTGGTGTGTCTTTTCCTTTATCCCATTCCCAGCCTCAAAAGTTAAAAACAAACAGTGCAACAGAGCATGGATGGGAAGGGGAACCTCTGGTCCTTATCCTAAAGGGACTCTGTGTCCAAAATTCCCTGGATGGAAGGTTTTCTTTGGATTTTACCTCCTCCCAGCTGGTTTGCAGCCAAGAGAAGTGTACTGGTTCACTGGATTTGATGCTGCTGCTGGGAGATGGAGCCTTAATTCATCCACAGCTTTCCTGTGGGGTAATTACAGCTTGTCTGCTTTGTTCTTTCACCTGTAAATGAAAATAACAGCTCATCAGTGAAAATGAGCTGTTGGAGTCTTGAGGATGGATCCACCAAACCGTCCCAGGCACCCAGTTATTAGCAGGTTCCTGGAAGTGTGACAGATGTGTCTGTGATTGAGCCTCGAAACCTCCCAGAGTGGAACACCTCCCGTTTGCTTCCCCTGACCTTTGTCAAATGATTTTTCTTCTGATTTCTTGACTCGATTATACACAAGTCTTCCATGGTGTCACATGTCACAGAGAATAAAATGAAAAGTAGGAGTTTGAATTGTGATGTTTTAAAAAGAACATTCCATTCTGCAAAATGTCACGGTATAGTTGTCATTTTCAGGAGCTTTTCCTCCTGGAATAGAATAATAAAGGCTGGAGTGAGGAAAACACCAACATTTTTCTCCACTTACCTGTAAATGCCAGTTCTTTGGATCAGTGCTACCAGGCATTAATTTATAACTGGGGTATTTGACCATTTTATGGGTGCTTCAACCAATTGCAGCTGTTCTATTCAAGTAAATATTTTGTAGGCCATAGATTCGAGGACGTGTCTGGTTAGCTGTTGTCATCAGCAAGCTGCCAACCCGTTTGGCTGCTCTTTGCTGACCCTTGGAAGCAGCCAGCCCTTGCTGGTACGGGGTCCTCAGCACCAGCTGATCCCTTCCCTGTGCGTGCTCCTGCTGGGACTCGGCAATGGGAGAGCAGCCTCGCCCCAAAATGCAGAGCAGCAGGTGGGTCTCCATCAGGGTTACTCCCAGAAGTTCCTGGGACACTCAGTGCTAACTGGAAGCGTTGGGCTCAAAGCTGTGCAAGGTCTGAGCCCCCTCAGGAGGGGAGCTGCACTGGGGGCTGCACACCAGGGCCAGCAGGTAGCGAGCCTGCAGCCAGCAACGCAGCGGGTGCGGATCGCAGCGAGCCGTGCTGCGCTGTCTTGGAGATTCTGTGCGTTGCCGTGTGTCCTGCGGTTGCTTCGCCCGAGATTTGAGTGCGGTCGGTAAAATTCTTCTGTGCCCCTTCTCTTGGCAGCCGACGTCCCGTGCTCCGCAGCCGTCCCCGCAAGCTGAGCCCTTCAAGGCGCTGGTGGAGCGCTGCCGCTCCGAGCCCCTGTCGCAGAGCACCCCCATGGGGCTGGACCAGCTGGGAGGGCGCATGCAGCACCTGCTCCGCAGACGTGGTGAGTGCCTCTTCTCTGCCAGCCTCGGCTTGGTGGGTGCCAGCCGAGGGCAGCAGGGGTGCAAAAGTCAGGAATGCGGTTTGCATCCGTGCTGGTTGCATCCCTGACACCAGGTGAGGGAGCTCCGAGAGCCGCGTGCTGAGGAGTTTTCTTGCTGGCTTATAGGATCTCCTTGTGGGCGGTGTGTTTATGCAATAAGGCTGTTTTCTCTCTTTAATGTCTCTGAACGTTAATCTGGTTACGAGAGGATGAGCAGGGTTAGGCACGTGAGGTGTGAAAGCTGTTCAGCAGCTGCCGTGTGAGTTTATGTTAGGCGGTTTTTCTCTTGAATTTGTGTCCTCTAAGAATCCTCTGTGGTGAGTACTCACCATTTGGAGGTGGTGAGTGATGGTAGATACTGAGCTCACAACTCAAGTCTGATGTTTGTTTGGAAACACAAGAAGAGGAGTTTTTTTTTTCCTCCGTGCTTGGGTACTTTTTGTGATGAAGGAGGGACTCTCATGAGCCAAAGACTGGGGTGACCTCTCTGCATTTGTCCTGCTCACAGTGCCACCAGAGAGAGCACCCTGGAATGTATTTGCTGGCAAGGTCTCGTGCTGGCAGGTAAATTGGCCGATGGCTGAATAGATGACATCACTTTTTTGAACCTCCTAATTAAAAAGATTGATAATGAGAGAAAGGAAATTATTTCCTGAAAGGCCACTGCTGGCATGAAGAATCCTGTGATTTAGCGATGGGCGAGCACGGAAGCGCTGCCAGATTGCGCTGGCATCGCTCGGGAGCGCTCCGGGGATCCGGGCGGCTGATGGATGGTGGCAGCACATCAGGGTTCAGCAGAACTGGGGAGGACAAGGCCAATTAGCTGCCTGTGCTGTTAATTGCAGGCTCTGCTGCCGGGGTGCAGCACAGGGGGGGTCACACACCCCTCAGAGTGAGCATTCCCCGTTTGCACGCCGCTCCCAGCGCTGCTCCATCCATCGCCTCCGGAGCCGCCAGCAGCCTCCCGCTGTCAGCGGCACCATGCTGCAGCCTGGCTCTCCAAGAGTCTCCAAAGTGAAACGTGGGCTGCTAAAAATAGCAGCAGGCTGCCTGCATCAGCATTGAGGAAATAGGTCTCAGTGCAATCTCTCTCCCAGCAACGCTGGAAGAAAATCAGGATGGCTGCCCAGCCAACCTGCAGCGGCATCCCAGCCCTGCTGCGCTCTGGCCTGGGCAGGGCAGAGCTCCCTCCGCTCTCCCAGGGCCTGGAAGCATTTATTCTGGTCTCAAACCCCTCAGGACTGACAGAGTCTGAAACCTCTGCCTGGTTAGAGGTACGTCAGAAGATAGGAATAGAGCGTTGTGCATCTTTTAGGGAAGGATCCCAGATTGTGGCTATTTTCTGTAGATCCTTGCTCTATGACTGTGATGAGGAGCCTCCAGGTGCTGGAAACACTTGTGGGGATGCATGTACCATGCATGTGCACTGCCTGGATCACATGTACCTGTGCTGGCAGCTGCTGTGGGGACACCAGTGGTGCTCAGCTCTGTTTCCTTCCCTCCAGGTCAGGGGATGTGGAGAACCTGATGGAAGACGGGATTAAAATCTAAACTTGCCAAATGTGGGAGGGAAAACTCCGGTCTCAAGCAGAACGGCAGCTTCACCCCAAAAAGAGAGGGATTGGATGTGGAGCTGAAAATTTCGGTTGATTGGAACAGTAGAGCTCATTTTCCTCTTTTCCACAAGCTGCCTTGTGCCTGGGTAGTGCCATCTGCAGGGCCAGGCTGGGCTCTGGTGTGAGTGGTGTGTCTGGTCACTCAAAGCTAGAGCAGAACTGCATCTCTGAGGGACTGGCCTGAAACACTGGGGGTGAGAACCAGCCCAGTTTCCTTAAAAAACTAGCTTTGATGGACTTACCCATTTCTGTTCTGTGTGTAAATTGGAGGAACAGTTTCTTTTCCAAGGCCTGGCATCCTGTGGACCGCAGTGAGCGTGCAGCTGGCATTGCTGCCGGTGCTGCTGCCGGAGCAGTTGTGTCCCAGGGAGCTGCTGCCCTGTGCACACTGGTGCAGGTTGATGAGGGTCTCCTGCTCCTGGCTCCACACCCAGCTGGGCTGACCCCACCTCGGGATGTGGCTCCCGCCTCTGCCTTTTTGTAGTATCCGAGCTGCACTACTTCTCTTGGATCCCAAGAGCGCTGAATAAAGCACCTAAATATACTCTGTGCTCTCTTTTTTCTAAAGGAGAGGTTGAATGAGTCTCTTGCAAACAATTTTGTTTCTTTCATTTAAAAGAACAGCCTCCGCCCCCAGCCTGAGCTAAAGCACAGCATTTATCTTTTGTCATTCCTTTTTTTTTTTTTTTTGTTCCCGTGGATTTTTCTCCTGGCAGCTGAGAACGAACAGGCTTCAAAGACCCTGAAGGTGCGCGGGAACTGCAGGAACGGTGGCCGTCGATGGAACCTCTTCAAGCCTGGAGCTGAGAAGCTGCAGATCAGTCGGGTAAGGAGCAGTGTGGAGCGTGCCTCTGCCTGCCTCCGGGCTGGGATTTGCCTGCTTTGGGCTTTGTGTTTGTAACAATCTGCTCGACTAACAGCTTCCTCAATCCCTGGGTCCTTCAGCCACGGATGGGGATTTTTTTGGTTTGTTGCTGTTTTGTGGCAGTAAAAGCTTAGGTGCGTTGTCTTCTCCCCAAATCAGTGTCCCTTCAATGTGCAGCAGAGGTTTTGGAGGGTCACTGGGCCTCCTGTGGCTGAGTGCCCCTTGCAGGTGGAGGGAGCTGTGACGTTTCACATCGCCTTCAGATCTGCTCCATGGTTTTGATGGGTTTATTTTTTTCTCCTTCCTTTTTTTAGCCCTGTGTCCTTTGGGTTTGGTGCTGCTCCCAGCACCATCTCGGCGACAAATTCATGTCACTGCTTCTTCCCCAAAGTGTTTTGCAAATATAGGCACAATCCACTCGGTTCTTTTTTTGTGAATGATGCTTCTAGTGGGGGAAGTAAAAGCTGTTGTGGGCCCGGGGATGTTCATTTTTTCTCTGAGCGAAATTCAGAAAAGATGGCAAAAATGGTATAATTTGTCTGATACGTTTCCTTGCTTGGGTGGTGGGTTGGATTTTTTGCTGTGCCCTGTGTTTGAAGTCTGGAGGCTTTGGTTATTTCATGGTCTTGTTTTGGTTTTGTAGCGCTGGTGGGTCTGGTTTCACTGGTACCCAGCAGATCCGGATTGTCCCAAACCCTGGAGATTTCCCAGCTCGCAGTGTGATGCGGGCAGAGTTTTCTACTGAGTATAGCAGGAGAGGTTTAGCCCTTGTTGTTCCTCTAGAGCATGGGAACAAAGGATGATCTGGGAGCCAGGAATTTCCCTGCTGGAGTGGAGAGGGGAACTGACCTTCTGTTGTGTCTCTGTGGCTCTATCCCGCCCCACCGCTGTCCTTCCTTGCCAGACCTGGATTGTATTCCTTTTCCCTTTGATACTTGGTGAACTGCCTTCCTGAAATGTGATTTCTACGGGGGCCCTGGCCTCTGTGTGTGTTTTTCCATCACAGGAGCAGTAAGTTGGCAGTGAGTGACGCCGACTTCTGCGTCCTCCTTGTGTCGTGTGTTGGTTTCCTGGGAACACGTGCAGGGATGCGCTGCTGGATTTTCAGTCGCTTGTGACTCTCTGGAATTCCATCTTGCATCACTTCTGTGCTCTTTGCTGAGTTTTTGTGGGCTGAGGTACAAAGGCAGAGGAGAGATAGGGAGTTGAGCTCTTCTTTTTCTCTTCCTTCCCTTTGGGTCTTACCTCGCTGCCAAGACACGAACTGCTTCTTTCAACTCAGGAAAGCTGTTCTGGTTTTAGACAAGCTGAACATCTGAAGCTTTGAACAAAGTTTCCTGGAAGATAAAATGATCCAGACCCAATAAAGCTGTTTGTCCTTGGGGCCAGGATAAAGGCAGGTGACTGCAGAGCAGCAGAGCAGTGAAATGTCCTGTTGTGCAGTGTGCTAGCCCTGCCTTGGAATGTCTCAGGTTTGTTATCCACCAGCTGTGTCCATGTTCAGGGTCTGGTACTGACCAGTGCATGGATCTGTTTGGTCCTTAATTAATCACTTTATTACACCTTAATTAATCACTTTATTCATCCTTTAAGAGGAGCCTTTTGAGCTTTCATAGCTGTCCTGGAGGCCCTCCTGGGAGCCAAGGTGCCGTTTTGACACAAAATTGCTCCCGAATTATCTGTGCCCTGAGCATCCCGATAAAGCCAGGCCTGTTTCAGATTGCAGACAGAGCCTGGATTGCATCAAAGACCCTTAGAGAAGCTGTGGGAAACTGAAACCTCAGCAAACCAAACACCCTGCTGAAGTTTGGGAAAGGTTAGCTAAGAAACTGCTGCTGCTGTGGTGATAGCTGGGAAGGATGTGGAGCTGGAAAGGGAAATGAGCTGCTCATGACCCCAGAGATCTGGGGGTGCTGTTTGTCTCAGACACGACCATGCCAAAGACCTGTGCACCACTGAGGCAGAGAATCGGCTTCGGGGAGTCCTGTTCATAGAGCAGCTTGTTTTTAAATTGTGGCAAACAGGCAGCTCTGAAAGCTTTGCTGGGGTTTATAAATCAGAGATGCTGTGCAGGTGCTGCAGGAGCAGATACGTAAATGTGGCTCCCAAAATCAGTGCTGGAAAACTCATCTGTCACCTCTGCCCCAAGCTCAGGGAAGATTTACTGGGTTGCAAATCACCTCTTGGCCAGAAAGAAGGTTCTGTTCTGGCAAGATGTGTAAATTTGGGTGAGATTTGTGGGCAGGGGTGTCTCTTGTCAGGTGCTTTCATTGACAGCTGACACCAGTGAGGTGGCAGAGCAATGCAGAAAGAAGGGATTTATCCTTCCAAGCAAGAGTGTGTGAAATCTGGGCACAAGCTGGAGAAGTTTTTTTATGAGGTATTTAAGGTCATTGTTCCCACTTTGTAGGTGGGAATAAGAAAAACTGAAGCACTGGAGGGTGGTACGTGTGGAGCCATAACAATATTTTATTCTATTTCTCTCCTAATTTAAGAAGCAGGTAAAAATAAACAAGGTCAGACTTCTAAAGTTTTCAGTCTTTAATTTCTTTTTTCCAGAGCACACTCTTCAGCCTGGAGAAAACTGTGTTGAAGCAGTTTATGTGCAGAGCATTTTGGTTTAGCACTGAGGTCACTTAGAGCCTTTGCTTTTACGGGAGCAGTCTGGCACAATCAAGCCCAACTTGCAGGAGACCTCAAGGTGCCCCGAACTGCAGGCTTTGCTGCAGCAGAGATTGCACAGAGTGCCCTGAAAGGCTGCCCTGGCAGCACCCTCAGCATCTCCATGCCTCTGATTTCCCCTCGGGCAGGTCCTGCCAGCTGGGACGTGGCTGATCCTTGGGGCTGGGGGAGCAGAGAGTTCCTTCCTGCAGCCCCACAGCGGCGCTGGGAGAGGTTTTATGGATGTCACAAGCAGAGGGTGACAGTCCCATCCTGACCCAAATCACTGGCCTCTGCTGCCCTTTGGGAGGGAGCTTTTTTGCTTCTTGTTAGCTGCCCAGCCTAAATTATCTCAGCTTTTTCCAGGCAGTTGCTCTGGGGATGTGCTCCAGGAGGAATCACAGAATCACCAGGCTGGAAGAGGCCTTGAAGATCATTGAGTCCAACCCATGCCTTAACACCTCAACTAAACCATGGCACCGAGTGCCACATCCAGTCTTTTTTTTAAAAAAGGGAGATTCAGCCATTCCTAAAACAGGAAGCCTCCTCTCAATGTGTGGATGTGTGTTAATTCTCTGTCTTACCAGAGAGAATTAATTTCCAGCCATTCAAGCTGACTGCAGTCATTCCTGTTCTCTGCTCCTTCCCTCCCTTCCTGCCCTGTGTGCTTGTGTACCAGGGACTAAAACCCAAATTTATATGCTGGAGGAAGCCACTGTTAATTAGCTAGACTGGAAACTTTGCATGAGAGGAGCTTCTTTGACATCCCCTATACTAATAATAGGCAGGCCTGCTGTGCAGAGGTGTTGAATATTCACAAAAGCCACCCCCCCAGCCCGTCCTTTCTCCTCTGGAAGTCAGGAGCTCTTCCCAGAGCCTGGTGGGGGGTTGCCAGAGCGATGATGGTGGATGTGCCAGTCTGCAGCTCCCCAGAGCTAAATCCCCACTGGCTGTGTTTATGAGGAATAGGAAATTCAGGCAGCGTGCAGCCTGCAGGAGAACAGACTGAAGGGGAAGTTGATTTGGGTGGGGAATGCTGCTTGATATTCAGGGCCAGCTCTCCTGCCTGCTATTTTTATCCTCTCACATAGTGCTGAGTGGGCAGTTTGGGCAGAGGGGGGATGTTTTTTCCCTTTACCAAGCGTCCTGCCCCGTGTTCCTGCGTACTTGGGCAGGAAGGGGGGTGTGCTGGGGGGCTCCTGGGCTGCAGCATCCCAGGATGTGAGTGGGATGTGATCACAGTCGTTTTGGAGCCCCCATGTCCCTGGGAACAGGCTGGGGGAAAAGCACAGTCCCGAGGCTTTCCTGGTGCTAATTAGTTTAAATATCAGTGTGCTGCTACAAGAGGTTTATGTGCATGTATGGAGGGCTGCCAGGAAAACAAATCCTCATTGAATCTCTCTTCCCTCATCTTAAACATTGAGTACTTTTGCTGGCAGGGTATGTCTGAGCTGTATGTTTAGGGGAGGGCTGCTTTATATCTTGATAAACCTATTATGTTGCTCTACTTAGCAGTGCTCTGAAGTCTTTATGGAGTTTTTTGGGGTTTTTATATATCCATCCATTTATGAATGGTTTTTGCAAGTTCTGAAAAACTCTGTCTGTGAGCTGCTGTTGAAATAAATCAAAATTGGCTTGCTCATTGGAGGGGGAAATGGATTGAGGTTCAGAATTATTGCAGTGCTGCCATCCAGCCCATCTGTCTGCGTGAGCCGTGCCCAGCCGGGGTCCCTGCACCCCTGGCTGCAGCTCTGCTGCCTTTTCAGCACCTGAGCTGTGTCTGCTCTGCTGCGTTTGGGAGCTGGGCAGAGCACGCAGAGCTGAGTGTGAACTCCAGGTCAGCCCTGAAGGGCCCTGCCCTGGGCTGCCTCCCCAGGGACTGGCACGAGGAGCAGTGCAAAGCACACCTCAGGAAGCCTGCAACTAGAAATGAGCGGTAGCTCCAAACTTACCACGCTCTGGGTATTTAGAAAAACATTCAGAAGTGCTGTGGTTTTGTACAGAGCAGGGCTGGGGGACACAGAACCCGTGGTGACTTGGGTGCTGCTCCAACAATGCCATAACACAGGTGTTCTCCAGCACTCCTGGGGACAAACAGGGCTTCAGTGACTCTGGATCTTGCAGGAAGGAGAGGGTTGAAATGACAAATGGTCACTTTTGGGTTGTGGGTTTATGTGCTGGGTAGCACAAGAGAGATTTGAAGTTCCAGACTTCTCAGCTCTTCAGGAGTTATGTGTAAGTCTATATTAAGAAGAATCTCAGCTCCCAGTTTGTGATGGTTTTTATAGTGCCATTGAACCTCGGGGTGTCTCAGTGCAGCTGCAGGTGGTAGGTACTGCATCCTACACGGCATTAAATGTGTGTGCAATGGTGACTGTACATAATCACTTCTATAGTTCAAATGGAGCTCTCAGCCTCACTTTAAATAGCACTTTTGGAGTGGCTCCTTTTTCCTATTGCTCAGTAGTTCCACCTTGATTGCTCTGCTTCAACTCATTACTCAGCTCTGTCACTCTGTTTCGCTCTGGGATATGGTTTATACAAAAGAAGCTTTAATGTAAACTCAATTTGTGTTGCATTGCTAAAACCTTAATGACATTTTGCTTGGCAGCAGTATAGACTCTGTGGTTTGCCCTTCCCCAGTGCACTATGTTCCCAATAAACTAAAGGCCGTGGTAGGTGTAGCATGAAAAATCCCTGAGTAAATATTGGAACAAATGCTTTTGTAGTGCTTCCTAAGCCCTGGCTGCGCTCGTGATTCGAGGCCACTGTGGTGGCACCAGTGTTTAGCTGAAAAGGAGCTAAATTGGGAAGGACAGGCAAAAAAGCACAGGTCAGAGCTCCAAAATATCTCCTCTAGCTGCTGAGATTGGATTCTGAGATGCATCGGGTTTGAGATGCATCACAGAAGTGCTGCTGAAGCCGCTGGGTGGGTGGATACAGCCAGGGAGTCACCAGGGGATGGCAGGGAGTGGTCGTGTGGGGTTCCCTGGACTCAGAGATGAGCTCAGAGATGAGCACCAGCCTGATGTGGCCAGGGGCAATTCCCTGGGGATCCTGGAGAGGCTCCTGTGAGGAGCTCTGTGATCCCACAGTGTCCAGAGCACTGGTTTGGTTCTCTTGGTGACCTTGGAAGGAACATCTGGGCCATCCCCTCTGCTGTTCACCCCCAGCTGTTCAAATGGGATGATCCTCATGCGGTTTTGAGGGTGTGTCTTCATGAACCCCAAATTCAGAGCACCCACCCACACTGCTGAGATGCTGGCACCTAAACATTTGGGCTCACAGGGAAACTGCAGCTGCTCTGACTTTTGCTCTGCCCTTGGCATTCAAGAAGCTGAAGTGGATTTGGTAACAAGCTGTGCCTGGTAACCAAAGGTGGCAATAAAAGGTCTAATTTTGTTCCTGGTTGTGTCCTGCAGAATGACAGTGGTTTTCACACCTGAATTGAACTGGGATATTGACCCAACACTGTGCTTGTACTCGGAGGAGACTGAAATGACCAGGATAAGAGGCTGCAGAGGGAACTTGGGTATTGTACCAGTGCAGTCACATGGCCTGCAATGAGCTCCTTGATGGAACAGGGAAAGCTTCATGTCTTAATGGACTGCACAGAACACAGAGAATAATTCCCCTAATAAATCTCTTTCAGTCTCTAATATCTAGGGAAATATATTATCCTGTTGTCCAAAGACCTTGAGAGATCAGTCTTTTCTGAACAAGAATAGACATTTCACGGTAGCTCTGCCGTGATAGGATCAGGGATTGCACTGCTGTGCCATTGGAAAAGAGATGGAATAACAACTGGCTGCAGTGCTGCTGTTCCCAGTGTGAAATCCCATTTTCCACCCAGGACCAGGACAGACTGGGCAGCAGCACATGCAGGGAGCATCCTTTGGGGAGTGGGAGGGCTGCAGGGATTGCACCGCTGTGAAGCAGCAGCAGAGACACAGCACAGAGGTTGTGGCCAGTGGGGACCGCTTTTGGAGGGCCTTTGGCCACTGGCCCTGGACCATTGTTGCCCTCAGCAGTGGCTTTGACTCTTCTGAGTGCAGAGAGCTGCTTGGGCACAGGCTGCTTCCCAGGTGAAGCTGTTTTCCCTGCAGATCTCCAAGCTCACCCGGAGCTGTCCTCGCCCCACCTTGCTGGCACTCCATGTGCTGGTGTCCCGTGCAGGGCTGTCCCCAGGGATGCTGTGTGTGATCTGGGGAGAGACAGGGAAGCAGAACAACTTCTGCAAGCTGCAGCTGGAGTGGGATGCCCAGGAAGCACCTCCCAGAGGGATGAGTCCCTGTGGGATGATCCCTTTCCACTCCTCCTTGTGCAAGGACTTCACCTAAAGGCAGGAACAGCTCCGCTGCTTTGTAAGATGGGTGCTCCTTAGCTCTGTCTCTTGACACGTTTCCAAATTCTGGGTTTAGCCTTGCCTGGGGACCCAAACACGTCCCACTGCAGTCAGGAAGGGATTTGTCTGCCTTTTAAAGGGGTCTGGCTGTGCTCTGGGGTACTTGGTGTGCCTGAGGTGCTCAGACGTGGCAGTGGATGTGTCACATCAGTGTCAGCATCGTGCTGGGAGGGGACTGAGTTGGATAGTGAGCAGCACAGTGCAAGCAGGGCCAGGCCTGCTTTGCTGCAGTTGTCTTCCAGGCACCTGAATAGGCTGCAGTCAGGAGAAATCCTCCAGCAAGCAGGAAAACAAAGTGACAGAGGTAGATGGAAGTGTTTGGAGCCCTCTCCGTGGCAGCGATGCCATGGGCTGCCCTGGCCATGCTGTGTGCTCTGGAACGGCACAGGCAGCGCTGGCAGCAGCTGTGCTGGGGCATTGCCTTTGCCTTGGGGTGCTGAGCTGTGTGTGCCACTGCTCCAGCACCCCTGGAGATTCCCAGGACAGGCCTGGACTCGCACTGGAGGCTTCCACCCCACAGTGACGCCATGGAATGGTTGGGACACCAAAGCAGGGCTCTGTGCGCAGTGGGTGTTCTGTTGCCATCAGAGCTGCTGCACCGTGTGCTGTCAGGTGTTTGCCTGGTGCTTGCTCTGTGATTCCCTGCTGGAATACAGCACAGCACAACGCTGTCCTTCCAGTGCAGGGCGAGAAAGATGTTTCTGGACTCCCCTCCCATGCCTGGCAGCTCAGGGATTAGTGCAGGTGAGAAATTCCTTCCTGGAAGTGAGGAGGGAAAGCTGTTCCCCACCACACCTCTGTCCCTGCTCTTCACTGGGCTTTGCTGGGGTTGAGCTGCTCTTGTGTGGCTTCCCCTCATTAATCTTCATCTTTGGACTCCACACGTTCACTCTGACTTCCCTGGAGCCAGTGAGTGTGGGAAGTGGGAAGTGAAATGCCTCAAGCCCTGTTCATGTTGGATGGAGGGGTGGGTGAGGGATGACGAGGGGAGACAGTCAAGGGAGATGTCCCACGTGGAAATGAGCAATAATCCTGCCCAAATGTGGTTTTCGTGCTTGGGCAGCACCATCCTGGGCGGGAAGGAAGAAGCTGCTACTTTCAAAAAGTCTTGTGCTAAACCAAAAATGGCCAATTCCCCTGGCTCAGTCGGCTGTGCAGACTGGGACAGCGTTCACCCCACCTTTACAATGTTTTACAGTGGCAGAGTTCTTGTAGAAGTGGATTTTGTCCCTCTTTTGCCAGGAGTTGGGATTTGGACAAGAAGAACCAGTGGCCGATTCCTTCTGTACGCAGGATTTATTTCCATACATTCTTTATTGGAGCCATCTCTTTCTTTTCGAAGATACCTCACATTTTATTTTTAATACTGGCCAAATCCCAAATATTCCTCAAGAGAGATCTGTGATTGCAGCTCAGTTCTGACAGTTGAGAATAGTCCAACAGACGTATTTGCCTCATCTGAAATGCTGCTATTTTGAGCTGTGCTTTTGTTTTTAGCCATCAGTGATAAGTTTGCATTTCCTGCAGATGATATTTTGGGTTGACGTGAGTTGTTAAGGCCCCACTGTGTAAAGTGGTTTTCTTCCTGTGTGACTTTGGGCTTGTCTTTTCTGGTTTGCTACCCTCATCCAAACCAGAAGCAGAATGAAATCCCCACATCCCAGCTGGTCACCACTAAATAATTTGTTTTACCTCTTGCTGAAGCGTTTTATAAGCGATGCTGCAGGGAGGCTTGTTTCCTGTTTTGTTTGTTTGGTTTTTTTTATTTTCCTTTATTTTGGGCCTAAGATAAAGGCGAACTGAACTTTGCAGGCACTTCTTTGGGAATCAGACATTTTCCAGCTATTATTTTGCAAGCTATTAGAGCGGCAGAGCATGAGGTGGGAACCCAGTTATGCAAACAAAGCCACGTCACTCCTGGCCAAAAATAGCTTCAGTACATGTGCAGTAAGGTGGAAACGAAGGCCTTTGGTGTACACAGAGCAAACAGGAAGGGAGGCAAGAGGGCAAGCTGCAGCTTTTTTTGTTTAGAGCCTCTCATATTTGGAGCAAAGTGTGTTTTCCAGAGACAACGAATTTCAGTGGGATAGGAGTTATTCTCTTCCTTACAGATAAAGGGGGCTGAGGGTTTGAGAGATGGCGCTCTGGTCCCAGAGGCGTTGGTAATTTTAACATCCAGGTCCCACATAGAGTGAAGAAATACTGCAGAAAAGTTAAAAAATGTTCCCTTTCCTTCCTCTGCTCAGCACATCTCCAGCACAGGGAGAACCTGGTCCTTGCTGTGTTCCCCTGGGATTCTGAGAGAGCTCTGAGGGCTGGCTTCACATCTCGTGCAGAGATGCTGCCTGGGCTTAAGTGTTCATCTCCTTTCATTTCAGCCTCATCCAGTACTGCAGTGCCCTAAATAATTTTGAGATCACCCCAGTGGCTGTTTCCTGTACACTCAGGGACTCGCTGCCTGAGAGTTTTCTGGGTGTTTGTAGCAGGGCTGGGCTCTGGCTTCCTTTAAAGTGCTGCGAATTACTCTCCACCAGGCTTAAAATAATTTTGTTTCTTCTTCTGTACCGTCAGCACGCCAAGCTCCCTTTGCAGTGATGTGGTTAATTGCAGTTTGTTATCGAGCTGTTAGGAGATTGTTTTGGGCCGAGAGGGGAGATAAAGCAGGAGCTCAGCGATGGAAAATGCAGCTGTAGGTGTGCAGATGCAGCTTCCATTGGATTAAAGCCTCCTTTGCGTGAAGACTTGCAATTTCTTATCTCACAATACTTTTCTGGGACGAGGCGGAAGGGGGCCGTAAAGTTGAGCAGAGGTTTGATGCCTTCTGTAATGGGCAGAGTTATTCCCAGGCTCATTCCCTGTTCCTCACAGACAGCTTTCGTCTCAATTAGAAATCGTGTTCAAATTATCTCTGTATTCATCCAGAATTGCACGTGCTTATCAGAACGTCTTAATGGCTTCAGACGGGAGTTCTCTGTTCCTGCTCCTCCCCTTTCCAAAGGTGTAGGTAAAGCTTTACTCCCGTCAGAATTCCCAAACAGGGATTTTTATTGCTCACCTTCCCCCTCCAAGCTTTGTCACGGGTTTCGAGGTTTGCCTGGAGTGTTTTCCACGCAGGATTCCCGTGCATGTTGCCGCTCAGGTTGTGCCGGTGGGACGCTGCTGTGTTCCAAAACAGCTGCACATCAGCGTGCACCGAGAGGGGAGATCGGTGCTGATTTATTGGCCTGTCAATTAAAGAGGAGCACGAGGATTCTCACTGCATGGCTGAGATGAAGCGTTGTGGTGGCAGCAAAAGATCAGCTTTCTTAAACCTAACTGCTGGTTCCTATACATTTATGTTTAATTAACGCGTTCCCACATCCTGCACTCCTCAACGTTAATTCGGAGATGTATTTTGAACCAGTGCCAGGGGAATACATTGTTATGGCATCCTCTTTCCACATCTATTAGCAGGAAGGGGATGATTGAGGAAATCTCACACGGATTTAATTGGGGACTGAGGGCAGGAGTGGGGAGGGGGAGAAACACGAGGCAGAAGTAGGTCAGAGGTTGGGTAACTCTGGCTTGGCACGGAGCAGTGAGCA
The DNA here is from genome assembly GCF_015227805.2 of Hirundo rustica. NCBI lineage: Eukaryota > Metazoa > Chordata > Aves > Passeriformes > Hirundinidae > Hirundo > Hirundo rustica. The sequence goes on from NC_053470.1 coordinate 1,441,132, forward strand.
GAGCTGCTGGAGGCACCGTGGGGCTGCTGCGCGTTGGGGGTGCCCAGGGAAGGGTGGGGTGCCAGAGGAGCTGCTCCCATGCTTCTTTATAGCACCCTGCAGGTCTGGGCACCTCTGCTGGGGTCCCAGGGGTGCTGGTCCTCTGGGGAGTTGTGCAGGATGGGGAAGGAATGGGGGCTGGGAGCAGGATTTTGCCATTTTAAGCTCTGATCTGGAAGGGGGACAGGCCCAGGGGAGCAGGGTCCTGTCAGGGCTGAGCCCAGGGGAGCAGGGTCCTGTCAGGGCTGAGCCCAGGGGAGCAGGGTCCTGTCAGGGCTGAGCCCAGGGGAGCAGGGTCCTGTCAGGGACGGGCCCAGGGGAGCAGGGTCCTGTCAGGGCTGAGCCCAGGGGAGCAGGGTCCTGTCAGGGCTGAGCCCAGGGGAGCAGGGTCCTGTCAGGGCTGAGCCCAGGGGAGCAGGGTCCTGTCAGGGCTGAGCCCAGGGGAGCAGGGTCCTGTCAGGGACGGGCCCAGGGGAGCAGGGTCCTGTCAGGGCTGAGCCCAGGGGAGCAGGGTCCTGTCAGGGCTGAGCCCAGGGGAGCAGGGTCCTGTCAGGGTTGAGCCCAGGGGAGCAGGGTCCTGTCAGGGCTGAGCCCAGGGGAGCAGGGTCCTGTCAGGGCTGAGCCCAGGGGAGCAGGGTCCTGTCAGGGCTGAGCCCAGGGGAGCAGGGTCCTGTCAGGGCTGAGCCCAGGGGAGCAGGGTCCTGTCAGGGCTGAGCCCAGGGGAGCAGGGTCCTGTCAGGGCTGAGCCCAGGGGAGCAGGGTCCTGTCAGGGCTGAGCCCAGGGGAGCAGGGTCCTGTCAGGGCTGAGCCCAGGGGAGCAGGGTCCTGTCAGGGCTGAGCCCAGGGGAGCAGGGTCCTGTCAGGGATGGGCCCAGGGGAGCAGGGTCCTGTCAGGGATGGGCCCAGGGGAGCAGGGTCCTGTCAGGGCTGAGCCCTGGGGAGCAGGGTCCTGTCAGGGCTGAGCCCAGGGGAGCAGGGTCCTGTCAGGGCTGAGCCCAGGGGAGCAGGGTCCTGTCAGGGCTGAGCCCAGGGGAGCAGGGTCCTGTCAGGGCTGAGCCCAGGGGAGCAGGGTCCTGTCAGGGCTGAGCTCAGGGGAGCAGCAGGGTCCTGTCAGGGCTGAACCCAGAGGAGCAGGGTCCTGTCAGGGCTGAGCCCAGGGGAGCAGGGTCCTGTCAGGGCTGAGCCCAGGGGAGCAGGGTCCTGTCAGGGCTGAGCCCAGGGGAGCAGGGTCCTGTCAGGGCTGAGCCCAGGGGAGCAGGGTCCTGTCAGGGCTGAGCATCCTTGAAGGGATGTGGAAGCTTGGTGCGGGCAGTGGCAGGGAAGGCAGCGCTGTGACTGGCAGACTCCGGCAGACACATTTTTGGTGTTGCCAGCCCACCCTGCACCATGCTGGGTGTGGGCAGGGCTGGGTTAGAGCCCCCACAAGCAGCAGATAATCACAGCAAATGGGGCTGGTTTTTGATGGAATTTTGCTGACTCACTGTGATACAGGAAAACTCCCGGCTTTTGGTGCCCTTGGGCATTCCCATCCCTGGCAGGGGCAGCGCAGGGCAGCACCTCCACTCATCCCAGTTTCTTACACTGAGAGTCACTGGGTACAAGATGTTTTATTTGGTCTGTGAGTTGGGGTTGTGGTGCTCAAGGCAGTTGTGTCCCTTGGGGATTTTTTGTGACACTTGAAGGAAGCACGGCACTGCTGGAGAGGTGAACTCAGGCCCTGCTGGCTGGGATCACCGAGCCCAGGGATGCTCCTGGAGCAGGAAGAGGCTGCTGCAGGATGGTCTGGGAGCAGGGGATGGCCAGGAGCAGAACTGGCCTTGGGAAGAGGCAGCTGAGAAGGGGATTTGATCAATCTGTCCCTGTGTGCAGGGAGGGCTCAGAGCAGGACCTTGGGCAGGCAGACCTGAAACAGAGCCTGGACAGAGCTAGAGAAGGAATCAGATATTTATTGAAAGGCTTTTAGGGTACACCTTGGGCAGGACAAGAGCCTGACCAGGGTTATACTCAAGATGGACCCAAAATGGTCACAAGGTCTGACACTTGGATCAGTTTTGGTCCATTTGCACATTGGGGTTTAATTGTCCAATTCCATCCCCAGGCTGTGAGGTCCCATCCTTCTTGTTCCTCCCTCCAGCCACCTTTGTTTGTGCTTTTGAGTTGAAAGTTGTCCTCGGTGTGCAGCAGGAACAGGATTTGTTTTGTGTCCCTGCTCTGTGCAGAGAGCTGAGTGACCCTGAGTGTGAGCTCAGAGCTGCACCGTGGGCAGCACAGAACATGAAATACAGCAAAGATAAAACTGAAGGCATCAGTAGCACCAAAGGAGCGGGCAGGGACTGATCCCAGCAAGTTGCACCTGGACATGAGGAGGAAATTCTTTCCTGTGTGGGTGATTGTCCAGAGTGTTTCCCTCCCTGGGGCTATTCCAGTGCAATCCCGTGCCCTGGGATGGCCCTGCTGGGGCAGGCAGTGGGACCAGATGTTCCCTGTGCTCCCTTCCAGCCTGAGCCACGCTGGGATCCCACGAGCCAGGTGCACTTTGCCGTTGTCCCCGTTACTGGAGGTGGGATAATTCCATGCCTGGTGCCTTCTGCAGGGCTGGCCCCGTGGTTTTGCTCCAGGCTGGAAGCAGAGCAGCCCACGGAGGGGTGTCCATGCTGTGTGTTGGGTTGGGCAGAGCTTGTGGCACCAGGTCTGTTGTTTTGAGCTTGTGCAAACAGCAAGAAGCAGCATTTGCCCTCAAGAGCCCACACTGCAAATACAAACACTTTCTAAGAGATAAAACATGAGGAAAAAAGAGCTTTAATTACAAATCTTGCCGTTGAATATTTTTACTGGCTTTCCTGAAAGCCTCTTCCATCAGCACTGCCAACCTGAAGCATCAACAAATACAGTTCTAACTTAGAAACTGGTGTAATTAGGAAAGGCAAACACACAGAAGAGGGTGGGGGCTATTTGCCTCTGAGCCTTGAGCGAGGCTCTTCTCAAGCTTTTACATCCAGTCACACAGAGCAGAAATATTTTCAGCTTGTATTAAGGTAAAAAAAAAGAAAAAAAAGAAAAATAATTCTCACAACAGCAGCAGGTCAGAGGCTGTTTCTCAGGCTGTACCGTGGGGCACAGCCCTTGTGCCGCTCAGGGCTGAGGCTGCCGTGCTTCCCGGCCAAGGTTTGGGGTTTATTCCCTCATTCCTGCTTTCTAGGATTCTCCCCCACGGCAGGGTGCTGCTGGGATGGGTAACCTGTGCATTTTCTCTGGGATGAGTTCTTCTCCCCAGCTACCGCTTGTAAAACCCGCTGGGGCTGCCCATGCGCCGGCTTGTGCTGGAACAGAACGTACAAAATAGCCACTCCTCAAGGACTTGGCTTTGTGTGTGCTCCAGTGGCTGATGTCAGAGGATGGAAGAGGTCTTGTTTTCTCCGGAAATCTTTATTCTTAATGTGCATTCGAGACGGAGAAGCGAAAAAAAAGTGTGTTCTTCTAAACCTAAGTTAAGAAGCTTGTTCAATTTTTAAACAGTTACATAAAGCCATCAAGGTCTGACAGGAGAGAGAGATGCATGTTGGTGCAAAAGAAAATGGGAAAAAGAAGCTGAAATGGAGTGTTAAACGAATTCCCCCAGGTTTATACCTAAAACAGCCTTAACTCATCGATGAACCTGCTCCTGTGCTTTCTTTTTTTTCCCTTCCTTTCTCATTTTTTCCTCTTTCTTTCCCACTGTGAACTTCACATTGCTGAACCTTGGCTAAGTGTGGATGCTTCTTGAGCCAACACTGCTGCTTTTAGCTGGCCAGCTCTGGGTCCAGATGAGCATTTCTGGGCTACTCTTGGGGAGACAAACCTGTGCACACAAGTGCTGGGAATGGGGTCTGGCTGGAGCACAGGAAAGGATCCTGGGCTCCTGAGTGGTTTTGCTGCTCAGCAGCCAGGTCTGGGTGAATTCCCTGGTTTTGCCTCTGTAAGGTCTGGGTGAATTCTCTGGTTTGGCTCCTGCCAGATCTGGGTGACATTCCCTGGTTTTGCTCCTGCCAGGTCTGGGTGAATTCGCTGGTTTTGCCTCTCTAAGGTCTGAGTGAATTCTCTGGTTTTGCCTCTGCCATGTCTGGGTGAATTCTCTGGTTTTGCTGCTCAGCAGCCAGGTCTGAGTAGAGATTCCCTGGTTTTGCTCCTGCCAGGTCTGGGTTGAGATCCCCTGGTTTTGCCTCTACCAGGTCTGGGTGACATTTACTGGTTTTGCTCCTGCCAGGTCTGGGTGACATTCCCTGGTTTTACCTCTGCCAGATCTGGGTGAATTCCCTGGTTTTGCCTCTGCCTTGTCTGGGTGAATTCCCTGGTTTTGCTCCTGCAATGTCTGGGTCAATTCCCTGGTTTTGCCTCTACCAGATCTGGGTGAATTCTCTGGTTTTGCTCCAGACATGTCTGGGTGAATTCTCTGGTTTTGCCTCTGCCTTGTCTGGGTGAATTCCCTGGTTTTGCCTCTGCCAGGTCTGAGTGAATTCCCTGGTTTGGCTCCTGCCATGTCTGGGTGAATTCCCTGGTTTTGCCTCTGCCAGGTCTGGGTGAATTCCCTGGTTTTGCCTCTGCCAGGTCTGGGTGAATTCCCTGGTTTGGCTCCTGCCAGGTCTGGGTGAATTCCCTGGTTTTGCCTCTGCCAGGTCTGGGTGAATTCTCTGGTTTTGCTCCTGCCAGGTCTGGGTGAATTCCCTGGTTTTGCCTCTGCCAGGTCTGGGTGAATTCTCTGGTTTTGCTCCTGCCAGGTCTGGGTAACATTCCCTGGTTTGGCTCCTGCCAGATCTGGGTGAATTCCCTGGTTTTGCTCCTGCCAGGTCTGGGTGAATTCCCTGGTTTTGCTCCTGCCAGGTCTGGGTGAATTCTCTGGTTTTGCTCCTGCCGGGTCTGGGTGAATTCCCTGGTTTTGCCTCTGCCAGGGTGAATTTCCTTGTTTTTGCTGCTGCCCAGTGAACATTTGGGTTACTCAGCAGCACCGAGAATCAAGGGGGTGGGGACCAAGTGCTGCTTTGGCCCATGGCTCAAAGCCAGCTGAGCCTTCCCAAAAACATCTGCCAGTTCCTGATGGAGGTGTTTTCTCAGTGAAAGAGGAATTTGGAGGGTTAGCACAGGGAGCTCGGTGCAGGGTTCACTCTGAGCGCTGCTGAGAAGGAGCTTGGGGCCCGTTGGTGGGGGTCCCAAGGGAAGAAGGAGGGATGGTGTGCAGGGATAACATTACAGTCACACTGTGGGAGTCCCTCAGTCAAATCTACCTGGGAGAGAGCACAAGGAGCAGCCATCCTGTGACAGTGTGTCTTTAGGAGTGAGGCCTCTGCCCAGGCCCCAGTGAACCTCTCCTGTGGAAAAGCTGCTTGGAGCAACTCAGGTGAGTGATGGAGCTCTCACATCCACACACCCCACGAGGCTGGCTCAGCAGAAGAGAGGCAAGAAGGCTCTTTGCATAAGATCAGCTTCCAGGAGGGTTTATTCCAGTTCCAAAGGGTGCAGAGAAGGGACGATCGTGTGCCTTGCTCAGGTTTAAGTGTGATTTGCAGCACCCAGTGACCTCGTGGCACAGGGCAGGTGTGCTGGCTTGAAGGCAAAACCAGCGAGAGACTCCAAGTCAGAAAAAAACAATTTAATAGGAGAGGAAAAAAAAGTAAAATAAAATAAAACACATGCAATGGTACAAAAGATCACTGACAGAGTCAGAATACAACCTGAAACCGTGGTGGTGGCAGTCCAGATGAAGTGGTCTTGTTGAAGCAGTGTTCTTGCAGAAAGGTCTGGTAGCTCTTGTCCTCTGGGAATCCAGTGGGTAAGGCTGCCTGTGCTGTCCCAAGGCCCCGATTATATCCAGGTGGGAATGCTTGGCTCCTCCCCCTGGGCGGAGCATCTCACAATGGACTGATATCATTTTATCAGTTTTGCAATGGGTCCTTGATTGCCTATTAAACAGAGATAGCTCCTGGGGAGAGTTATCTATGAGTCATGCAGGACGGTATTGATGGGCCATTAACAGAAGATAGTCTGGAGGGAGGGGGCACGGGAAACAGTGGTGCACAACAACATTTCATGTAGATGGTGATAGAATACATACTTTGGGCACATTTTACATTGTAACCTAGGACAGCAGGTAAGGTCAGTGTCCTGTAGGGAACACAGCTCTGGTCACCGGAGTCCCACAGCCGAGGGATTGACGAGGAGAGAAGAAACCAGGAGAATTTGGGTATCAGGGAGAAGAGGCAGGGGCAGAATTACAGCGTGTCCTTCCAAGGCCAAAACCTGGGGGTTATTTCAATTGGCTTTAGGGACTCCACACAATCACACGAAGTTTTGGTGCTGTTCTGCCCTCAGTAGCCTGGATGCACCTGGAGCTGAATCCCTTTGGATTCCCAGGGGCTCTGGGCACAGCAGCCTCCACTGGCACTGGGGAGATGCTGCAGGAGCTCAGCTCATGCCTTGGCCGGGCTGCTGGCTGTCACAGCATGGAAGAAGAATTGCTTAGGAGTTCAGAGTCAGGAATTCACCTGCTGCCTTTGAGGGTTCTGGAGCACAGCCATGGGCATCAGACCCAGCTCTGACCTGACATCAGGTTTTCTTGGCCACTGATGTGACTGGAGCAGTGAGGTTCCTCTCTGACTCAGAGGGTGGAAGGGCTCTTCGCCCACATTCTTTAGATGCCATTTCCTCATCTTTAAAGTTTACTGAGCTTCAGTTTTGTTGTTGATTCTGATGGTGTTTGTCACTGCCTTTACCAGAGCAGGAGAAGACTCTGAACAACTCCCCTGCACCCTTTGACCATTTTCTCCCAGATACTTCCATGGAACCCCAGAATGGTTTGGGTTGGAAGGGACCTTAAAGATTCCATTATCCCAGGGTGCTCCAAGCCCCACCCAGCCTGGCCTTGGACACTTGCAGGGATCCAGGGGCAGCCCCAGCTTCTCTGGGAGTTCTATCCCAGCAGCTCACCACCTTCACAGGGAACAATTTCTTCACTTTTCACTAGACAGCAGTTATTAATGAAAGGCCATAGGATCACACCTCTCTGGATAATGCATAGAGACGTTGCAGGCCTTTGAGTAATATTAATCTATTTGTATCTACTACCTTGATCCTAGAAATCCATTATAGCTGCTCCTGTCTAGACATGATCAAGGACATACTTTCAACTGCCATTATTTTTCGCTGGCATTAATATTCAAGCAGGTCTTTGTCTTAAAAAATGTCTTCTGAAAGCTGCGGTTATTGAGGAAATTCATGGAGAATAAAAAGAAGTCCTGTGATAGAAAGGATGTCACCTCACAGAAAGTATCCGCAGAGGGTGGCTGGCACGGCTGCTCTCACAGAGCTTTTCACCCCAGTGACTCTGAGCCATCATTCCTGCGAGGCTCAAGAGGCAAATGAAACTCAGAAAAGCCTGATGATTTCCTGCAGGTCACGGAGGAAATGAATTTCCTGCTCTCCACTCCTGCCCTCTCCGTAGGTTATGAGCCTTTTTATTCAGGTGTTGGCATTTCTGAGGTCGCATTCAATCTGGAGAACCTGGCTTTGGTTAACCCCAGCCACTCACCTCCCTCACAGGGGCTGGGAAGGAGATGTTCAGCTGAAAATAGCTCCCAGGGTGTAATTGTGCCATTGAATCTTCAGGGAGTCACGGTTTAGTGGTGCTTGATTGGAACTGGGAGCCCTGGTTTGCCCCTCTTGGGAGAGGGGAGCAGAGGTGGGAGCCAGAGAAGCTTCCTTACATAAAGAAGCTTTTGTCAGGAATGGATGCATCTCCTTTCTCATGTACAACAAGGCTTTGTTCTCTGAGAAGGATTCCAAGAGAAAGCAGCTGGGAGGAAAAAAAAGCTCAAAATTCAAGGTTTGCATAAGTCTGCCCTTTAAAAAAATGAGCAGCGTTGGAGACTCCCAAGTGCTTTCTGTAAATTGCAGTGTTTCCTTCCTGTGTTTGAGCAGTGCCTGCACCTCCTCTATGCTCTCCTCAAGCTGCAGGACATCAATGTTTACTTTAGGGTCCCTGACTCTCTGGCTCCAGCCTGAAGGTCTGACCAAAAAAAAAAAAAAAAAAAAAATCTGTTTTCAGCACATTCAGAGCATGAAAGCTTCTGTGTTCTCTGTTCTTCTGAAGAGCCACCCCTGTGTCCGCATGGCAGCGTCCCAAAGGCACTGCCTGGGCTGGGAGGACTCTGCTGAAGGTCTCGGTGATGAAAAGCAAGCTCTATGAATTTTTTCTTTTGCCTTCTCGTCCCAGGCTGGGAAAACTTCCCTCCTCTCATGCCCAGGTCGCTGTGTTGTGTTAGAGGTGCCACCTTGCATTGCTGAGGTGGCTGCACTTCGGGGATAAATAAAGTGCTCTTCACAGTTCTGGGGGGTTCTTTGGCATGGGAGTATAGAAACACAAGTAATTGTCATTAGAAAAACTCAAAATATTTCTGCTCACACAGCCTCAGGTGAAGGACTGATAATGAAGGTGGGTCACAAGGGAGCCAGTTTTGGTATAATTAAATCCACTGGTGTTTGCTGACACACAAAGCAGAAATATTTTATCTGCTCAATGTGGGTGTGGTCACTGCTCAGTCAAACATCCCGGGATCCTGCTTGGGTCTGCCACACAGACTCTCCTGCTTTCAAACACCACCAGTGTCCCTCATGCTGCTCCTGGAATCTCCATTTGTTTCCTCCTCTCTGTTTTTTCGCTGTTAAGAGGAAAAGGGGAAGTGTGGGGGAACAGTTCTGTGGCCTCAGTAATTGTTGAAGCATCAGCAGTCGTAAAGAAGAAGAGAATCTAAATGAAATATCTTTCTTTCCTCTCCTGCCATGGCTCAGTTTATCTCCTTTGTCACCTGAACTTCCAAGTATCCATCAGTTAAGAGGATGGAGATTTGCATAATTAGTGTTTTTGAGGTACCTTCTGAAGTGCAGAAGAACTCTTGTCTAATGAGGTGCTGACAGAGGTATCCATGGAGATGTCCATTATAAGACACTGTTCTGAAATTGGTTTTTTCCAATGCCTGTTAAAATGCCAAAGGGTTTTCTTGAGCATAATTTATACCATTTTTTTTGCTCTGTTTGTAAACCAGTTATGCCTAAATACGATGAGAACTGTAATTTCTAAAATGAGGCTTGCAAGCTCTTGTTAGGAAACAGGGATAGGAGTGGGTTGAGAGGAAAGGACTGAGGTTTTTAAGGTATCCTTCAGTGTACTGATCACAGAGATCTGCAAAGGGCCAGGCCAGGAAGCCTGCAGCCCCTTAGGCTGAAGTGCTGAGCGTCTCCTGCAGCCTTGTGGAGCTGCAGGTGACCAAATTCCACCCCTCCAAACGGGTCCATCCACGCTGGTCATGGAGATGGTTTCATGTGAGGACACCCAGACATCCTCCAGGGACTTCCTGGCCTCTTCCTGCGGGGCTGGAGTGGCTTCAGTCACTGGGTGTCACTTCAGTCACTGCCTGCTGGGGTGTGCCAGCCTGGTGGGAATGATGCAAGTGTTCAGGTGGGGAAATAATCCTCTCTTTGTGCGGGCTTGGCAGAGTGGGGAGGCAGGTGATCACACCAGCGTTGCAGTGCTGTGTTTTCTTGAATTTCGTCTCTTTACTCCCCTCTCTGCCATTGCTCCACTCACAGCACTTTGCACTTCCACAGCTCTTTCCAGGCCTGGAAAAGTTGCATGAGGAAAGCTGTGTGCTGTGACTTTCCTGCTGTAAGCCTGGAGTTCCAACCTTCCTCTGTCAGACACATCATTCCAGGCTTTGCCAGTGTGGTGCTCTGGGATCCTGACACTGCACAGGAGTTGTGTAGGTCTCTTACCTGTTATTACAGCCATATGCTGTAAAAAATGAAAAAAAAAAAAAAAATCAATCTAACTTCACCCTTTCTCCTTGCCTCTCCTGTTTTCTTGGAGGGTGAAAATAGGAGTTTGCATATCTGACTTGGTTATTTATAGGTTGAAGCTGTTGGGGTTTATTTTTGAGTTCAGCTAATGGGTTGTTCTTTGTTGGAGCTGTGAAAAGGATTGGAAAAATCTACAAAATGTTAGAAAGCAGACTGAGGTGCTGATTAAGGTGCGTGCACACCCCTTCTCTGATCCCTGATTCTGTGTCCACATGAATACCTGGAGTCGTGTGTTCATGAAATAATAAATCTCAGTCTCTAAAGAGGAGGATTCTCCCCAAGGGAAATCTGGCCCGTGGTTTAGGCAGCATTAACTGCTGCGTGCAGCTCACATTGTGCTGCTTGCTTATGTAAGGACTCTAATTGTGAGCACCCCCTGGGGAGGCTTTCCCAGGGATTTGGGGGCTGGAATTGTGCTCCTGGCAGAGCAGGGCAGCCCCATCACCTCTGCACGGCTGCTGCAGAGCCACATTCCACCAAATGCAGCGGCAAGTGGGTGAAATGGTCCTGCAGGGGTCTGAGGGGGGTGGGATGGGTTGTTCAGCACTGAGTTGCAGCAGCTCAGTGTTTGCACAGAAGGGAGATGTGCTCCTCATGAACACCCGGATTAGGGGGATTCTTCACCCAGGGGTTCAGGCACTCCTTGATACCTGAGCTGAGTGTTAGGAGATAATGGACATGACAGTTAGGGAGAAGTTACAGCCTAAAACTGTAACCTCTCCTCTGTCACCCCAGCATCCCCTCCCTCTCTCTCCTGGAGCTGAGGTTTGCTGGGCAGCCCTCAAGCCCTGGAAATCTGCCAAGCTCCAGGAGCTGGTGCCTCAGGTGAATAATTTCAGGCTGTGGTTCATGAGCTGTGCTCCCTGTGCTGCCTTGGAGGGATCTCTAAACAATAACCGAGAGAAGTGAGTCTAAATAATGGGCAGCTTAAATTCATCTTGGAGTGATCTGTTGCCCTGTGCTTCTCTCTGTGGAAATTTGTTAGGGCTCTACAAGCCAATTTGGCTGGATAGCACGAGGTGAGGCACCTGGAATTGAGCTGCCTGCTCAGGCATGGCCGTTGTGGAGCAGTCCAGCAGCTGGAAAGGTCTGGAGAAAATGAAACCAACAGCTGCCCGCCTCTGGCAATGGGAGCTTTGGGGAGGGTGGCACCACGATCAGGGAAGAGACAACTCCAGCACCTTTTCTGCATAAAGTGACTGCAAGGGCTCTTCAGAGATTGTCTGGTGGTGAAATTAGTACCCAAACCCCAAGTTATTTTTTTATTTTGGTGATCATATCAAAGGAGTGGGAAGCAGGGCTGGGGGGGCAGGGGAAAGGAACTTGGCTGTTGAGGAAAACCAAAAAGGACCTGAGCATCACTGGGCATTTGAAAGAGCTGGGCTTCTCTTTTCTGACAGTCTCCTTTCAGCACGGACTGGAGGCATCCCTTTCTGTTATCTGAGCTATCAGAATATTCAGGTTGCTGTGGATAACACAGACTTAAGTGGAAAAACAAAACCACGAAAACAACCGCTTCTGCCAGTAGATTTCAGCCTGACATCAGTCTCAGGCTGACACTTTGGATACTGAGCAGAGCTGGTGGAGCCAGGTTTGTGCTGAGCAGGAATTCTGGAAGCTCGGAGGAGCTGCAGCATCCCAGATCTTTAAATACAGTCTGACAAAATTCTCAGTGGGGAGCTCCCCCTACGCCAAAGCAGAGCCCGTGTCACCTCTGTTGTGCTTCTTCCCTCTCCATCCCTGCGGATGCTGTGGCTGCAAGGGCTTTGATGTGCAGATCCAGTGACGCACGTCTCAGTCCCTAATCACAGCCTGGATGGTTTTGGAATAGGGTGAATATTCAGGGTGAATATTCTGGATTGTACTGCGGCAAAGGCAGGAGGAGGGAGAGCGAGGGGGGCACTGGAGTGGGTGGGAGAGTTGGGGTGAGGGGGAGCAGCAAAATGTCACTGGAGACCCCTCTGGGGTGGTCCCCTGCTGCTCTAGAGGCTCTGCAGTTCTGTGCTTGCAGGAATACTCTCCAGAGTTGAGACAAAGGACATTTCATGGTGGTTTCCCCATCCCTGCAGCACTGCCAGCCTGAAGCATTCATGAGTCCTGAGTCAGCCCTCACCACCTACCCCCAAATTATAACAGTGAGGGGGGAAATTGCATCTTTGTTTTGAGTGGAAATAGAAAGAATATGTTAGTTTGGGGTTGTTCTCCACAGTGACCTTCGGGCTGGAGCTGTTGTGTTGGGTTTGGCTCGTGTGCCTCAGTCCTGTGCTTCCCTGCCTCGGGTTTTGTTCACATCAGGTTCATGCAGACGGGTGGCACTTGAGAGAAAGGAATCAAAAATGAGCACTCGGGAAATACAGGAGGTTTAGGGGATCCATGACTTGAGATCAAAATCTCTCATACCCTGAGACCCACAGGCAGAGAGTTGGGTGCTGGCAGAACTCAGCTGGGAACACCCTGTGCTGATAAAAGACTCCAATAACCAGACTGAGATTTCGATTGCGAGGCAGAGAATTACTACAGATCTGTGGGTTTGCTTGAGGCCCTTGATATCTTTCATGAATTAGTCAGACAGAAGTGTCAGGACTAGATGTACCACAAGGCAAGGTACTGTGTTCAGCACAGGAGTGATCCCTGTGCCTGCCTTCAGCTCCAATCTGCAGTCACTATTATTTTTTGACCCCGAGGAGTGTGGCAGAAGTGCTGTGGAGCACCTCGCAGGGGAAAGAGAGCTCCCTGTTTTCTTGCAAATCTGTCCGTAAATACAGGAAATGTCAGATTTTTTGACCCTTAGTGCTGCTTGTTATCTGAGCTCACAGCTTCCACGGGACTGGCGCGGCGGGGACTGAGCAGATTCTTGTTGCCCACATCCCAGAGTGGATGGCTTCGCTCCCCCAGCTTCCAGTGGCACGGGAAAAGGGATTTTCCTCACTGCTCAGAGCCCTTCTGCACCACCAGCTGATGGCTCATCTGTCTCTCACCAGCTCAGCAGCACTGAATGGGGTTTATGTCCCATTTGTGGCTAATGTTAATTTAGAACGTCTTTTCTCTCTCTGGCAGCTTCTGGTTTGGAAATGAAGCTAATAGCATTTCAGGTAATTTAAAGACTCTGTATGTGAGTGTATGCCTGGTGGGAATGTGCAGCAGGTAGTTTCCCACATAAAGAAGGTTAAAGGCCTTTATGAAGGCTGGAAATTTCCTCTGCTTTCAAAACAAGCTTCTCATCCAAAAATAGCAGCGAGCTGATAGCTTGGCTTCTCCTTATTTATTAGCAGCAGATGCTGCTGATAGATGCAGAGAGTTGTTTGGAGGAGTGATGTGTACCAGGGCACGGAGGTACCTTGCTGATTGCTGATCCAAATCAGACACTCATCAGAGGATCAGATCCACGCATCTCTTGTGGGATTCCCAGGCCTGCTCCCGTTGCAGAGATGATGCAGCAGTGACAAGCCGTTATTTGCTCTCAGCTGTCCAAATCAGCAAGGGAAAAATCCACCCAGAGAAGCTCCTTTCTTGTGTAATGGTGATTAGCTCCTAGACCTGTGCAGGCAGTTGTTATGCAGGAATTGGGGCCAGGGGTGGACTTTGAGTTTTGCAGAATTGTGCAGTTTGCAGGAACACAGAAATGAGTGAAACCAGGCTTGTGTTCCTGAACAAAGCTGCCTTTCCCCAAATGCCAGCAGTGCCTGTGTAGCCTCTGCAGTTCCTGAGGCTGAGGTCAGGGCAGCACCCCAGAGCTGGTGTGCTGTTACTCTCCATAAATGAACACTGTAGCATTGGAAGCTGCTGCTGTGCTTGCCGGGGTTTTTTTGGGGGGTGATATCCATGTTCTGCTCCGGGGTGTTGCCTTCCTTGGCTGCTTTTGAGGAAATGAGGGACACAGCACTGAGGTCTCATTTTGAGAAATTCAGAGTGTGCCGTGGAGTGAGCTCACCTTGCTCGCTGTGGTAGAACTTCCTCTCCTGGCTCCTTGTCCATGGATATAAGATGGAGTGTGGCCATGGATATGGGATAGAGCAGGGCCATGGATATAGGATATGGCTATGGATATAGGATATGGCCATGGATATAGGATATGGCCATGGATATAGAATAGAGCATGGCCATGGATATAGGATATGATCATGGATATAGGACAGAGCATGGCCATGGATATAGGGTATGGCCATGGATATGGATAGAGCATGGCCATGGATATAGGGTATGGCCATGGATATGGATAGAGCATAGCCATGGATATAGGATATGGCTATGGATATAGGATATGGCCATGGATATAGGATAGAGCATGGCCATGGATATAGGGTATGGCCATGGATATGGATAGAGCATAGCCATGGATATAGGATATGATCATGGATATGGATAGAGCAGGGCCATGGATCTAGGGTATGGCCATGGATCTAGGATATGGCCATGGATCTAGGATATGGCCATGGATCTAGGATATGGCCATGGATATGGACAGAGCATGGCCGTGGATCTAGGATATAGCCATGGATCTAGGATATGGCCATGGATCTAGGATAGAGCAGGGCCATGGATCTAGGGTATGGCCATGGATCTAGGATATGGCCATGGATCTAGGATATGGCCATGGATCTAGGATATGGCCATGGATATGGACAGAGCATGGCCATGGATCTAGGATATGGCCATGGATCTAGGATAGAGCAGGGCCATGGATATAGGATATGGCCATGGATCTAGGATATATGGCCATGGATATGGATAGAGCATGGCCATGGATATAGGATATGATCATGGATATGGATAGAGCATGGCCATGGATATAGGATATGACCATGGATCTAGGATATATGGCCATGGATCTAGGATATGGCCATGGATCTAGGATATGGCCATGGATTTAGGATGGAGCAGGCTCGGCAGACAAGGGGACGGATCCTGCCTGGGTGCCAAGCCAAGAGCACACCTCTCATATAATGGGATCCCCAAACCTTCCTTGTACCCCTGTTGGATGTCCTGACTGTTTTTGTCACTGTTAATGTCATCCCTTTCCACGAACAGCCATTTCTCACTCTCTTGTGTGGTTCCTGGAAAACGTTTTTGTGTCTAGTGGTCTTTCATTTTCCATTTCCTCCAGCTCCCTGCTTTATTAGCTGATAAAACAAAGCACCCTCTTAAATTCTTGTAATTACAGTCATCCAAGCAGACACATTCAAGATGGGCTTAATGTGTCAAGCCTTTCATGGAATCATTCAGGTTAGAAAAACCTCCAGGTTCATCATTCCAGCTTTTGTTTCTGAGAAAGAGGGAAATAAAGTCCTTTAGTACTTCAGTACACTTTATGATTATTTCTGTGTAATTTGCAAAGCATTATAGCCAGGCCTGGTGGTGGCCCAAAAAGTCAGAACGCGGTTGTGAAAATGGAACAAAATTATGCAATTATGCAGTTTCCTGCTCTTATCCAGCTCTTTGAAAATGAAACATTCAGGAGGAATTTTAACTCGTGGTTTTTGATGCTTTAACTTAGTTGTAGCAGGGCTTTTGCAAGGCAGGAGTTAACCCACTTTGTTTCTATTTGTTGTGGAGCTGAGTCTTTCCCTCTCCTGGCCAAGGTGAACCAAGAGCGAACACTGAGCCATCAGCTGATTTATAGTTTTAAAATTAAACAAATGGGTGCACAGAAAGGGTAGCAGTGATTTCATCCCAGGGATCCCGTGCTCAGGACGGCGTGGTGGGACCAGAAATGGGGACAGCAGGAGCCAGACACACCCAGAGATGACACTGGAGCTCAGGGTTCCACTGCAGCTGTGTGGGCTGCTGGGGTTTGGGTCAAGCCCACCTTTGTCTCTCTGGGTGGCAGAGGATCTGCAAATCCACGTTCAGTTCCCTGAACCCCCTGGGCATTTTGCAGTGAGGGCTTCCAGGGGAACACAGAGAGTTTCACCCCGTTGTTCCCCACCTGGGCCTGCAGTGATGTGTGGTCAGTAACCAGGTGAGTTAGGAAGAGCCACCTGGGCTGGCCAGAGGTTCTTCCTTCCTTATCTACACATCTATTTGGAGAAGGCCCAAACCCAGCAGCGTGATGAGCTTTGGCTGATGTGCATCACTGCTGTCCCCTCTGCCAGTGGGTGTCACAGGGCTGACCCAAGGGCTCTGTCCAGGCTCTCCAGCAAGTGACAGCTGAAGGCTTTTGAGGCTAACAGACAGACTGGAGGAATAAAACCTGCAGCTGCACAGACAGGCTGTTTTATCACCTTTGTTCTCTTTTTAGCCACTGAACTATTCCTGGAAGAGCTAATATTAGCTCCCCCATCTCTTTCTTAGAAGCTGGGAAAACAAGAATCCAACTGAATGTCCTGGTTTCCAGGTGAACTGCTGGCTGCTGGGTGCAGTGAGCTCTGAAAACCCTCACAAGCTCTTGCATCACTAGCTCATGGTGTGGGGAGCCATTGAAATCCGTGCTTGTGGAAGTGGCAGCATGAGAGGGATTAAAATTGTCGAGCACTGTGTTTAATCCTAGCAACAGACTGTTTGGGAGGCGCTTCCCGTGCCATCCCCAGCCGGGTACCGATAGTCAGGAACGCTCTTGCTTCGTTCTGCTGCACAGAAACAGGTCTTGAGATGCTTTTAGTCAAGGCTTGGTGCTAAAAGTCAGAATTTTGGCAGGATATTTATCCAGGATTTGCCAGCTTGTCTTGTCCTTACGCTCCCATGCCATTGTGTTCGGATGCTAAAGGGCAGATTAGAGACAGGGAAGCGAGAGCGGGAACGGATTGCAGAGGTTGAGGTTTATTCCCTGAGTGACGTCCACGCTCTGATTCCAGGGAAGGGATGATCCTGCTCACTGCTCACTGCCACTCCAGGCTCTGAGTGGGACCTGGCAGGTGAGCTTGCTCCTGCTGCATGTGCACGTCACAGTTAAAAAAAGCCTTTTTGTCATCCAGACCCAGGTGAAAATGAGCTCTGCTGTTCTCCTGAGCTGGGATGTTGCTGGGGACAGAGGGGATTGAGCAGTACTCCGCATCCCTCTGGCTCTTGGGGAGGTGGGAAGGACTCGGTGTGGAAGGGGGGATGCGTTGTCCCGGGTTTGAGGGAAGGACAGCGAGGGCTGATGTGAGATTTCCCTTCCCCAGAGCCAATGGGCTGCACTGGGGCTGCCCTGGGTGCAGAGGGACTGGGGCAGCACAGCCTGGGCTGGCCGTGGGCTCCATCAGCACGTGACTGTGCTGGCAGCAGTGCTGGAATGCTCAGGGCATATTCAGGGAGCCTCCAGCTGCGTGCAGAGAGCGCCAAACCCGAGGCAGATGTGGGACAGACCCGTCTTTGCTGCCTGAGGAAGGGTTGGGCTGCTCCCAGGGTGTGTGAGCTCAGGGGAAGGTGTTTCTCCTCATGAACGAATCATGAGTGGCAGTCAGGAGCAGAGGTTTTAATTAAACAGCTCCCTGATAGCTGGCACCTTGAAAAAACACAGTGTGTGGCATCCCTTGGTGAGCAGTTGGCATTGGAGCCACCTGAGGCACTGGGATCAGTTCTCAAGGACTCTGCAAAACCAGCTAAATAATTAAAACTAATAATAATAATAATGAAAAAAAAAAAATCCCTGACAACTCCGGTATTTAAAAATTCAACGTTTTGATGAAATATTAAATGCTAATTATTTCCTTGCACTTGTCCTGGCACCGCTTCTCTTGATGTTGGCAATTTAGCATCACACAGCAGTAATTGAAGTGTATTGTCAGCTTTCGTGTTACATTTGCCACCCAGGCCCCAAACCCAACTCTCCTAAAGGCTCTGTTTGATTTTAAGTGTTGAATACTTTGAAGTCTGCTTTAGTGGATTGGTCATACTGCTGTGAATACCAAAGCCAGCTGGCTAAATGGCTGTTGAAAAATGCCCCGGTGCTTGCTGCGAGGAGCTGCCAGGCTCATTTCAGCGGTGAACGCAGAGAGATGGGCTCAGTCGATACACCAGCCACTAAATGAGATGCAAAGTGAGAGGGCAAAAGGATATTTGGAAAGCGTTTTACTGCTTTCATGTTTTATGTGTCATTTTAATTTCCACTCGCTGTGGTTGAATTAATTATTTGACGCAAAAAAATGAAAGGTGTTGAACTCGGCTCGGGGTGGGTAGATGAAAGACGTGACTGGCAGGGGAAATGGTGCACATACTCCTTTGTTTACCTGCTTTCCTTCCTGTGCGAGGATGCATCAGTGCCTTGGTTTTTTGGAACGTGGAGAGGGCACAGGGTGTGGATAGAATCAGTCCAATCATAAAACTACAGAACTGCTGAGGCTGGAATGACATTGAGAGCAGTCCAACCATCAACCAGCACCACGCTCACCACGAGTCCATGTCCTCCAGTGCCACATCCACTTGTTTTATGAAGACTCCAGTTTTTTGAATACTCCAGTTTTTGGAAACTGGAGAAATGCTTGCATTTGGAGGTATTTGTCCTGCTGTTTCATTGTCTCTCAGACATCCAGGCAGCTTTCATGGGCAATAAAGCTTTTTTCCCTCCTACCGTATCAGTTTCTGAGTCTTCTGGGTGTTCTGGCATGCAGTTCCAGCTGGGCTTTCCAAAGCAGGCAGGAGATGCAGAGGAATGCACATCTGGGAATAAGAGTGAGAGCCTCGTTGAAGGAGAAGGACCTGATGCTTTGTTCGGATGTGCCTTGTTAAAGGCATCTCTCAGCTCTGCAAGAGCAGCTCCAGAAGACAGATCAGAGTGGGAGAGGCAGTGAGAGCCCAGGGACGCTTTGGGAATCCCAAAGCTTGGCTCAGAGTCTGGAAGTGATATTGTGGGACGTGTTTGCAGCTTGAACACTGAAGGTTGACTCTAAATGCTGAGCTCTTGGGGAGAGAGCAGAGGTTCTGGGTGAGGATTCACACTCAGCTCCTCCCGCTGTGCACAACACAGCAGGAGCAGCAGCTCCCAGCTGGTGGCACTGGACTGGGCAGGTGCTGGTCACCATGTTGCTGAGGAAAAATGCTGCTGAAAGGGAAAAGAAACAGTGATTTATTCTTGGAAACCCAAGTGGGGGTGGCACAGGTGGGACAGATGGCAGCTCCTCTGTGGTGGGGGTGGTCGTGCCTCCTGTGCAGATGCCCAGTACCAATATCTGTGCCCAGATGGGGACTGGCAGTGCTTTGAGGGCACATCTGCGTGCCCAGGGGCACTGGAGGTTTGCTCTCGAGGAGGGGCAGGGTCCTGCCGTGGCTGGGGTTGTGATGGCAGTGTCAGGGGTGAGGAATGGACTGGCTGTACTTTGCTTTTCGTGGGGGTTGGTCTCTCAAAGCCCTGATTAATGAAGGGTGCAGGGAGGCTTCTGGTGGTGTTGCTTACCCAGTACCTGCTTTGGAGTCTGGGGGGTGATTAAATTAACATCTCTAGCCAACTCTAAATTCAATAATAACTTTTAAAAGCACAGACAATTAGCAGACTCAGTGGGAGAAGAGCTTTCATGGAGAAGCAATTTAATGTGCTGCCAGCCTGTGTTTCAGTGGACTGTATGAATATACCAGAGGTGCTTTCCCAGCAAGCTTCACATACACTGAGTTTTCAGGGTTCAATAATCTTCCTGAACTCAAGAAAGCACTAATCTCCTTCAGGGACCAAAGCAAGTGAGGGGAAAAAAAAAAAATAATCTAATTTTATCAAGGATAAATTGCCCTGTTGTTCCTGCCTCTGTGCTCAGAGCAGCTGCAGTCACAGAGCTGATCCTCAGGGAGCTTTGCAGGTACCTTGGTGGGTGAGACCCACGAAGCTCTGCGACTGGCACTGCCAGGGATTTAGGAGTGCTGCTGGATGTATTCCCTAGGGAATGTCCCTGCTGGCACCATTGCCCATCCTGGGCTGCTAAACCAAGAGCCACTGGGTGAGCAATGCAACATTTTGGGGGGTTTGCAGTAAATCCCAATGTTAAACTCCTGCTGGAGGCAGTGGCACCACAGTGTCCAACATGACATCTGCCCATTTTCTCCTCTTTATTCATCACTGACACTGCAGGGTCAGACCAGTGGACTCCCAGGCTTTTGCTGCTGAATGTTTTCCTTAAGGGCTGTTTGAACATTTTCCATTGCGGTTTTTGGTCAGAAAGCCAGATTGACAATGAATTTTTGTTTTCATTCTGCTATCTGGAAGTTTTCCCCCTTATTTTTTGAGGGTGAAAGCTCAAATAGAAAAATCAGAAAGTTTTAAGGCTCTGAACTGTAATCAACTCTCCACACTTTGCTTTCAGGTGAAAATTTTCTTCAGAAAGCTCATTTAAAAAAAAAAATAAAATAAATCCCTCCACAACCAAAGGCAGCTTTAACGTCTGGGAGTGTTTTGTGCAAAAGGCACCATTTAGTGATCAGCCCTGTGCTGGCTGGGATACAATGGATGTTTGAATGCTCTTTACTTTGGGGCTTAATCTATTTTCTGTGGGCAGCCCTCAACAACCAGCTCTGTTTCAGCGAAAGAGAAAGGGGATATTGTAATTCCTGCAAATGAGTGGAAAAACGATTTGAGCTCTTACAGGATTGAACATTAAAATCATCACAAAGGAGCGAATGCTTGAAGAGCACTAAAGCTCAGCCCCTCTGCCTGGGCTGGTTTGTGTGGGAGCAGAGTTAATGGGGGCAGAGAGCTCCTGGGGTGTCCCAGGGGTTGGCCCCATCAGGGGTGGGGGAGCAGAGCTGTTAATGATGTTAAAAATAACACTGCAATACAAGAAAAGTGAAGGGAAGGGGAGAACAGAAAAAGAAAAAAACTCATTTGCGGGGGGAGAGCTCCTAACGAGCCATTTTCCCTCTCCATGCTTTTTTTTGTTTTTGTAGCCATCAAGTCCAAAATGTTCTGGGAAGTTTATGTATCACCAGGAAGCAGAGGCTGGGCATCAAGTAAGGAATGAAAGGAGTGTGGCTGTGAATGGAACAGCAACTGGCAGGCCATAAGGGCTGAGCCTAAATATCAAATCCAGGCTTGCTGTTCTGAATGTGAGGTGTGCAGGGCCAGCTGGAAGTTCTGTGTGAGTTTTCTGTGCCTTTATGACAAAAATTCCCATGTATTAGCGAGGGATTAAGAGTCATTTAGAGGAGCAGAGGAAGCTCCTCCCTCCTTCCTCTCCATGAATTGCATGGGATCAGTGTGTTCTTAATGCAGGAGACTCCATCAAATTCCCTTTCTGGCAGAGCTGAAAGCATTCTGAGCATTCCTAAAATGCACCTGAGCATTCCTAAAAAAATGGAGGTACTGGCAGAAATCAAGGATTTCTGAACCCAAAGCTGTGCTCAGCCAGACGCCGAGTGGGATATTAATATAAATATCTGAGCTTATTAATAGAACCCAGCAGCCAACATATGGCTGCGTAGTGGAAGCAGAGTAAAGCGTAAGCCACACGTTCCTTTTTCAGAACACGCATTCACACCTTTCCCTCCACGCAGGATATTTTTGGGATGCCTCCACAGTTAGTCTGCTCTCCCCAACAGGTTATTTTTATCTCCTCACAACACGGCTTAGTTAAGAAAAACGGTGTTTTAGCAACAACCCTGTACATTTCAAACCCACTCCCTTCCGAAATAACCCCGCCCCGGCAGATGCAGGTGGTCGATGGCAGCGGAGTGCTTGGATCAGCACCAGGCAGGGGAATTTTCTGGCTGCGTTTGTTTCCAGCCTCGGGCACAGCTCGGCTGAGCCGCCTTGTGCTTTTCATGGATTTCAAATGCCATTATAGGACCCATCTGGCAGAGTGCGAGCAGGCAAGGGCCACGCTCCCATCGTTTATCTCAGCACCTCTTTGATTCTGGCTTGGCTTTTTCACCAGCTGAGGCTTGAAGGAGTCTCAGGGATCGTTTTTAGCCACGTGAGCCGCTCGTGTTTCCAGAATCTTTTAGCTCTGGGGGGAAAATCTCGACACCTGATCTTGCAGCCTTGCCTGGCTTAGGCAAAAAAATCTCGGTTTTCTTTCTATGTCCGTCTGTGTTTTGTGCAAATTGAGGGTAAACCACGAAATCTGTTGTCGTAGGTGGAAGGCAGGGAAACTTCCAATGGCTGCCTGTATCGCTTATTTGTCATGCCATATTCTTAACAGGGTTAAAATTGGCAGTTTACAGGAGCTGCAGGCTTGGAGGCGTTAGGACACTCAACCTGCTTGCCAGCATCCCTTTCTAAGAACCTGGGAAGATAAGTGGAGCGTCGATTTTTCCCATGTTGGAGTTCATAAGGATGAAAAGCTCCGTGTGGAATATATCTGTGCAACTTCAGTGGCAAAAAAAATTGCTAAGCACGTTATATATAGATAGCAAAGTGCCTTCTTTAGGGACTGCCACAGACTGCTCCTGAGATAGCTAAGCAGACAAGTAAATAGTAAAATATGGGTATATTTAGCACTCCAGAAGGAGATGGATGGTGTTCAGACTTCACATCACACGGGCTCTTAAAGCCTTTACCTCTGTGTAATCCCTTGTAGTCAGCACTGATGTGGTGGCACGTTTGGGACCTAATTACAAGCTCTGCTGCCAGTGCAAGTGCCAAATGGTGAAGGACGGTTTTGGAAGGTAATGACCAGAGGCATCCTGACTCATGGATCATGAGTAGCGGGGAAGGAGAGGCAGGAAAAGGCCGCCGCCGTTTAATGGGATTTGGATTAAATGTGGTTTAATGGGATTTGGGTGTAATTGTGGCTTGGAATGCCTGCCTGCCTCTCTGCTTCGTGCAGGCGCTGCTTGGGTGGATGCATCCTGGTTTGCATCCACTTCAAAAATCCCACTGGAGTGCCTGTGCTCAGACTGGGGATCTGATTTCACAGGAGCCCCTGCCAGGCTTGTCACAGCTCATCCCCCTGGGCTGGTGGGAGAGCAGTGCCTGAAAGGATGGCCAGAGAGCTCTGCTGAGCTTTCCCACCTGAGTTCAGAACAGCTTTTTTCTTCTGGATTTTTTTTTTTTTTTTTTTTTTCCTTCTGGATGTTTTTTTCTTTCTGGAATTTTTTTTTTTTTCCTGTTTGTGTCAAACTTGAGGTCTTCCCACTTCAAACCCCTCCTGTTTTCCCGAGGCTGTGGAAAAGGCTCAGGTGTGTTTCTGACTGCCACGCCAGCCTGGAAAAACTGCAGAGAATATTTGCAAGTGTTATCTTTGAATCAAACCCACCACCTCACTTGGATAGCATCCATCTCCTCTTTTTTTCCCTTCTTCCTGGCTTTTTGTTAGAACATTTCTGCTGTTGTTGAGGGTATTCATCCACATTCATACCCACAAACAAATTCTGTGGTGATGGTGCATTATTGACAGAAAGTCTTGGGATTTTTAGCTAAAATCCATGAAATGGTAGAGCTGTATTGCAGTTAGTGGAAAGGAGCTGTGTTGAACTGGTTTTGATGTTGTTGTCTTCCTTCCAAGGATGATGTCCTAAAAACAGTGCTCAGTTTTGCAAATGGAGGTCGTGGACCCTTCTGGTTGTCCTTAGAGGAAGGGTGAGGCTTTTGTGGAAACAATCCCAGCACTCCCATAACTGGAGTAACCACATCACCAAATCTGGGAACTTCAGGTGTGGTGCAGAGTTTGGTGTTTCTTTAAAATCCTCCAGAAACAGTTGATTGAGGAGCTTCTCCTCCTGTGTCACACCAAGTTACTCCCTTGGTTTGTCTCGCTCTGTGATCTCTGGGTGACTTTCTGTGTCTCCTGGTTTCCTGTAAGCTCGGAGGTGTTGGAAGGGGTGAGCAGAGCTGGCAGCCTGGCTGGTGTGTGACACGGTGACAGTAATCCTGAGTGTGTTCCTGGCAGCGGGGCATGAACAAGGAGCAGTGGGGACATTGCAGGGAAGTGACTGGTGCAGTAACCCACAGGTGCCCGGTGAAAGCAGGGAGAGCTTCAGCCCCCCGCGGTGCTGAGGGCACTGACCATGGCACAGGCTGTGATCCCTTCTCTGGGCTGGCTCCTGGGGCTCTGGGAGACAGGCAGCCCGGGACAATCCCTTTTGTTCCCAGAAATTGCGGGGTCCTGTTCCATCTGTTTCGTTTCCAAGCCTCCAGCCACTAGAGGGAGAAAATGCCACATATTTATGGCTTCGTTTGCAGTGTGGGGATGTGTTTAATGAAGGAATTCACCAAGGCTTTCCAGGCAGTCCCAAAGCTGGGTTTAACCCCTTCATTTATCCGGGGTAGTTTTATAACTGCTCCTGAGATCTGACTCCCGGAGATCTCGGCCGGCGCGCAACCTCAGCCTGCAAACGCTCTGGGTGATCCCTGTCCGTGTTTCACACCCTGTGCTTTCTGTCGAGCATCCCTGCTGGGAAATGGCTTGGTGGGGAAAACCTTGGGCTCCCGCTGGAGGAGGCTGTCCGCTCGCGTTACCCACAGACACCCAGCCTCCTTCCCCTGCTTCCTGGTGTCAGGGAAATTCATCCACGAACACCAGAGGTTTATGTCCAAAAAGGAGACAGAGGAGTCCTTTTCCTTTATTCGAATAAAGGGAGAGGCCATGGGGCGTTTCCCCTGGGGTCTCTCAGTTTTTTGGAGGACGCAGCCTCCTTTTTATCCCAATTTCCCGGCCGCATTTCCCTCTCTCTTTCCCCATTGGCTGAGGCACTAGAGAGATGCAGACTTCCCAAAATGCCTAAGACTTAAGATTCCCCTTTTAATGTATAACCCCCCACTAATTTTTAATTTTATGGGATTTATGGGTTTTCCCCATTGTTGCTTTCATCTTTCAATATCCAATTTCATTTACAAACAAACTTATGGTTTGTTTGTAAAGGCAAGTATCTTCCATTCATCAATCAGTAGAATCCTTCCCATTGTTTCTCTTATCTCTCAGTGCTAGTTTTATTTAACAGCAGACCCTGGGCTTGTTTGTAAAGACAAATCTCATTCCTCTCACTGGCAGGCCTCACGCTCCTGGAGCCCATGGCCTGTTCCCTCTGACAGAATCAAACAAGCCCAGGAGGGATGTGGTTTCATTTGGAATTAAAGCACCGAGTCAGTAATTATTGCAGGCAGATGAGTTTTAACAATTTCAAAGGACACCAGCAAGGAGCTGTGGGTTGAGGGGAGGGAGCAGGGGTGGGAGCTTTAAGGCAGCAACGTCAAAGTGAATTTTATATGCTTTGGAAAGTGAGACAGGATTGAAACTTTGTTTTGCAGATTGAGCCCGGTGGGGAGGACCCGTGGAAGTCTGAGGAGGGGACTGTGGGATTTGGAGTGAGAGCAGCACGTTCAGTGGTTTGGAGAGCCACAGCCCTCTGTGGTCTGCAGTGCTGCTTATCAGGGGAATTCACAGCCCTCTGCACGTGGTGGGTGGGGAAGAGAAAATCTCTTTGCTTTGATTTCGATTCCAGAGGGTGACTCAAGGCCAGGCTCTCTCAGAAGGGAAGCCTCACGATGCTTTAGCAGCCTGAAGTATTGAAGGAGAGCATTTCTCTGAGAAATGTTCCTGGCTCTAAAAGTGAATGGTTCCAGTTAATGGAGAGGCTGAGCAAAGAGGTTTCCTTAGGCTGATGGAGCATCCATGCAGATGATGCCCCAGCTCAAAAAGCTCTCCTGGTGAGGTTGGGGCTGGTCTCAGCTGCTGCTTTCCCCTCCTGTCTCTCTTGCCCAGATGTGCCCTGGCTGGCACAGCTGATGGCACAAGGGGAAGCAGGGAGGGAAATGTGCAGGAGGGCACTAGAAACGTTGAGATCGACCTGACCCAGGCACACTGGGAAAATGGGCATGTAGGGACTAAATGCACATCACCCTGCTCAAAACACTCCTCGTTGTCCTGGGTGCCCATCACTGCTCACCCCACACTGGGAGGGCTGAGGTTGGGCGGCTCCAGGAGCCCTCCTGCTCTGCTCTGTGCTCCTCCCTGCACCCCTGGGTCTCCCCACACGTCCTGGTAACTCAGGCTGACTGAGGCCATGGAAACAGGGCTGGGAGCTGAGCTGCTTCAGCTCAGCATCCAGGGCCAGGGGTCACAGCTTGAATGAAGTGACAGAGCGAGAGGAGCGCTGAGCGAATGTGAAGGGCTCCTCGGATGGCTCCGTGCGTTCCCATGAACTGCAGCCATAAGTACGGGCTGCTTGTTAAGCCCTCACGTCCCTGGTGGGGATGAGAGGTCCTGGGGGAACAACCTCCTTGCCTTGTGCTTTGCTGGTGGAGAGCCAAGCTGTAAAGTTGTTTTTGAGGGAGGAATCCTGTGGGTTTGAGTGGGAGCTGTGCCATGCCTGCATCAGGCCATGTCAATTCACTGCTGTGCTTTCCACGGCAGGAAAATCAGCTCTGTTCCAGGGCTTTGTGTGTGTTTGTGGGTGTAGGACCAGGGGCTGCCTCCTCCAAAGGCACCCAGCTCCAGTGACATCCCCACGGGCTTTGGGTGGGGGAGAGGGGACAGGCAGGAGCTGTGTGTGAGTCTGGCTGTTGGGTTTGGGACAGGCAGGAGCTGTGTGTGAGTCTGGCTGTTGGGTTTGGGACAGGCAGGAGCTGTGTGTGAGTCTGGCTGTTGGGTTTGGGACAGGCAGGAGCTGTGTGTGAGTCTGGCTGTTGGATTTGGGACAGGCAGGAGCTGTGTGTGAGTCTGGCTGTTGGATTTGGGACAGGCAGGAGCTGTGTGTGAGTCTGGCTGTTGGGTTTGGGACCGGCAGGTTTTTTTGTAGGACAGGCAGGAGCTGTGTGTGAGTCTGGCTGTTGGATTTGGGACAGGCAGGAGCTGTGTGTGAGTCTGGCTGTTGGATTTGGGACAGGCAGGAGCTGTGTGTGAGTCTGGCTGTTGGGTTTGGGACAGGCAGGAGCTGTGTGTGAGTCTGGCTGTTGGGTTTGGGACAGGCAGGAGCTGTGTGTGAGTCTGGCTGTTGGGTTTGGGACAGGCAGGAGCTGTGTGTGAGTCTGGCTGTTGGGTTTGGGGACAGGCAGGAGCTGTGTGTGAGTCTGGCTGTTGGATTTGGGACAGGCAGGAGCTGTGTGTGAGTCTGGCTGTTGGGTTTGGGACAGGCAGGAGCTGTGTGTGAGTCTGGCTGTTGTTTTTAGGACAGGCAGGAGCTGTGTGTGAGTCTGGCTGTTGGGTTTGGGACAGGCAGGAGCTGTGTGTGAGTCTGGCTG
Source organism: Hirundo rustica (assembly GCF_015227805.2). NCBI lineage: Eukaryota > Metazoa > Chordata > Aves > Passeriformes > Hirundinidae > Hirundo > Hirundo rustica. Next base: position 1,468,070 of record NC_053470.1, read on the forward strand.
TGAATTTGGGACAGGCAGGAGCTGTGTGTGAGTCTGGCTGTTGGGTTTGGGACAGGCAGGAGCTGTGTGTGAGTCTGGCTGTTGTTTTTAGGACAGGCAGGAGCTGTGTGTGAGTCTGGGTGTTGTTTTTAGGACAGGCAGGAGCTGTGTGTGAGTCTGGCTGTTGGGTTTGGGACAGACAGGAGCTGTGTGTGAGTCTGGCTGTTGGATTTGGGACAGGCAGGAGCTGTGTGTGAGTCTGGCTGTTGGGTTTGGGACAGGCAGGAGCTGTGTGTGAGTCTGGCTGTTGTTTTTAGGACAGGCAGGAGCTGTGTGTGAGTCTGGCTGTTGGGTTTGGGACAGGCAGGAGCTGTGTGTGAGTCTGGCTGTTGGGTTTGGGACAGGCAGGAGCTGTGTGTGAGTCTGGCTGTTGGGTTTGGGACAGGCAGGAGCTGTGTGTGAGTCTGGCTGTTGGGTTTGGGACAGGCAGGAGCTGTGTGTGAGTCTGGCTGTGGATTTGGGACAGGCAGGAGCTGTGTGTGAGTCTGGCTGTTGTTTTTAGGACAGGCAGGAGCTGTGTGTGAGTCTGGCTGTTGGATTTGGGACAGGCAGGAGCTGTGTGTGAGTCTGGCTGTTGTTTTTAGGACAGGCAGGAGCTGTGTGTGAGTCTGGCTGTTGGATTTGGGACAGGCAGGAGCTGTGTGTGAGTCTGGCTGTTGTTTTTAGGACAGGCAGAGCTGTGAGAGCCCCCAGGCCATGAGGCAGGACCATTCTGAGGGCCCTGGAGGCTCTGGGCTGCTGTGTGGAATGTCCCTCCAGGCACCAGGGAGGAGCTCAGCCTCAGGGTTTATGGATTTGCCAGTCCCTCTGACCTCAAAATGCACGACCCAGGGCAGCCTTTATTGTTTCCCTGTCAATCTTCTCACAAACAGCAATGCTAAGCTCTAGTTTTCTTTTTAAAAAATTACCTTTTTTTTGGCCACAGATCTCTTGGTACACAAATGAAATGAATTTATATATGAGCATTGTGCTGCCTGTAAAGCCCTTTCAGTTTCAAATTTAGTTTTATTCCTTTTTTTAATCTCCACAGGATTTTCCCTAAATAAGCAGAACTAGGGCAGTGCTAGTGACAGATGGATAGAAAGAAGACTTGGATGCTGGAGAGACTTTACTGGGCTTGGGGATCTGAACTGGGGTGCTTTCCTCATCACCCAAAGAGTTTAATTTGCCTGCAGGTTATTAATTTTCCCCTCTAAAGCAGAGGGCATGGCAACAGAGAGCGTTCCTTGGCAACAGACTCCTTGGGTTCATTATAGCAGAGGTGGGAGGTTTGCAAATGGAAAAAGTTGAGCGATATTAGCAAATCAAATGGGCTGAGACATCAGGAGCCTTGTCAGTCAGGCGGGGGTGACAGGAGAAGGAATAGTAAACAACATGCAAACCGTCTTGAAGGAGATGTTTTGGAAGGAGGCAGATGCAGGATTTGCCTGTTTTCCTGCCTTCCCAAGGGCAAGATGGACTGGGGAGTGCTGGGAGGAAGCTCTCTGTGTCTAGCTCACTGTGGGCAGCGAGCTGAAGAGGTTACTTAATAAAAAAATGGCTTTTTACAAACAGGTTTCCAAACTCTGGTTTCCCACGAAGGCTTTCATAAAAGTTCCAGTTTGTTTTGATCTTCTCCAAAACTGAAGCTGGCATTTTTTTGGTATAATCCCAGAAAAAGCCCTTTGAGGGGAGTCTGTGGGAGCGTGGCCATGCCCAATCCATGCCCAGTCCATGCCCAATCCATGCCCAATCCATGCCCAACCCATGCCCTCCCTCCTTTCCCATGGAGCAGGCTGTGTGTGTGCCACACACCTCTGCCTGGAGCCAGATGGGGGCTGTTTGCACTGTGACTGCTAAATATAAATACTGCAATTAATTAATAATGCCCAATGCACATAATTAAATTAGAAATAACTCAAGTTTTACCAGCATACAGAGCGTGCATACAACTGATCCGGACTGGAGAAGGGGTTTTGGAGCAGAGGCAGACGGGTTTGGGGGTTTGAGCTGCCCTGTCTGTCCCTGCCAGTGGCCTGTGTCACTTTGGGAGGTGAGGGGACTCCCCTGGTTCTCAGGTGGTGATGTCTCTCCCTTGCTGTGGTAAACAGCCAGATCCCAATCACAGCCATCAGAGCGAAGCATTTCAGGCACTAGTTCCAGTCCTGTGGTTCTATGATTCTGTAATTTATGACTGAAACTGTCTTTGTGTCGGAGTTAGTTCAGGAGGACACTCGTATCTGGGCTTCTGAATATGTCATCTCCTATTAAAGAACAAACAAACTCCCTTGTAATGTACCATAAATAATAATAATACTTTGCAAGAGCCCGAAGCGCTGTGTTATTGCTGTGCTAATCAGAAAGGCACTGGGCCATTATGAGAGCATTCCATGGGGTTTGGGCTTTCTTTTCTTGCAGGAGGGGACGTGTTTCATAGCTGTGTAGCGTGGCTGATTGGTTTATAAAGCCAGGCTGCAGAATTCCTAGTAGAGGTTAGACAAATTCCCCTCCTTTCTCATTAATTAACCTGTAGGATTTGGTGCCTGTTCTTTGCAGTTCAGTAGAGACAATGACTGCAGGAACATAATTTGTGCTCTCTGGTATGGAATGAAGAACATCTGCCTTCTGCAGCAGTGAAATACCAGCGTGTGACAGGGCTCTCCAAAGGGCACTGCCAGCCTCTCCTGCCCCAGTGAGGAAATTCCAGGCTGAAATTTCCATGGGGAGGTGTTGGCTGGGGGACGTTGTGCAGTGCAGCATCGTAGCTGGGGAGGGAAGGCACTGGGTGAAAAGCAAAAGAAGGGAAATCCTCTCATGAGAACAGCAGCAGGGTGAGGAGAGAAGAATTTTGGGAAAGGTTCCCACATCCAGAGAGTGGTTTAGAGCAAAACTCTGCAGTGGGATTAAGGAAGGGAGGCCTTGAAGACCTAAAGGAGATTTCAGAGGTGATGTAAATCAACAGCAGGAAGAAAAGACAGGAGAGGCAGGTGAAATCCTGCAATGCTGCTCTCACAGGCTGCAAGAAAATGAACCTGCATGTTTGGGAGCCCAGGGCTGTGTTCTGGGTGTCTCAAACCAGGGTTCTGCTCCCAAAAGCTGCCCTGCAATAGTGTAAATAATGGTGGGAGAGCAGGACGAGTCCTGAGGATTGGATTAGAAATTGGATTGCAGTGGGAATGTTGGTTAAAGTCTCCTGTGAGTTATTTCCATGACTCCAGATGTGTTGGATGAGGCACAAGGATGGAGGTTATTTTTGCTGTTTCACTGTGATGTGATACTGAGCGTCCTTCTGCTCATACCCACTTGCTTGGCTTTGGAGTGGCTCTCCAGCTGCAGGGAATCAGGAGAAAATAAATTACACGTGGGAAAGCGGCATTAATCAGATAATTTAGGCAGTCAGCGCTACTGCAGAGGTAAACACTGCCCCTTCCTTCCCCGCCTTCACTTCTCTGCTCCCCTGGGAGGTTCTTGCCCGTTACTGGTATCACTGGCAGTCACAAGGAGACTCCAGACTGGCCTGGGCTGTCTGAGGGTGAAGCACACCAGCTGATTTTGGTTCTCGTTCTGGAGAAAGACCAAAATTTTTGGAGGCTGTGACAGGTCAAATATGACCAGACCACACCTCTGCTGAAACTGCCTGCGTATTGTGTTATTTTTGAGCAATCCACAAGTTCTTCCTGGGGATTTCCTCGAGTGATGCCCCAGACAGACCACCTGAGGAAAGCCTCCTCCCTCCCTCCCCAGTGGGACGTGCTCAGGCGGTAGAAATCCCTTTTTTTTGCAAGCTGCACCCCAGGGCAGGAGCCTGCAGTGCAAGCTGTGTGCCCAGCCAGCACACACTGGAAGCTGCCCCCGTTTCCCTGTGGGCAGTGTGGGTTTTCCTGCCAGAGCAGTGCCCGTGGCACAGTCCCACAGTGCTCTGTGACTCACAGCCAGCTCGGGGGTGTGCTTGGGGATATTCCCTGCCTGGGGTGTGCTGGGTGGGCACAGACCCCGCTGGGCTGCAGCAGCCCCTGGCACGCCTGGCACGGGAGCCAGCACGTGGTGCCCTTCCCTGGAAGATGTTTTCCTCCAGTGTGGGGAATTGAAGAATCAGAGCTTCACTGAATGTGCTGAGCTGGAAGGAGCCCACAAGGAGCATCACAGCCCAGCTCCTGGCCCTGCACAGCACCCAGGAGAAGCTCACAGGTGGCTTTTCCCTGCTCCCCCTGCTCTGGCAGGGACTCTGGGCTTGGTCCCCTGCCCGCTGGCTGCCTGCAGAGCGCTTTGCATTGACAATGAGGCAGCAGAGGTGCATTTTCTTGGCAGGGAAATGCAGCTGGGTTCTCTCTGAGGTTCCCTGTGCCAGAGAGAACCGGCTGCCCCACCGCTCTGGGCAGGATGGGATTTGTGTGCAGCCTGCTGCCCATTCAGAGTTTTGGCTGCTCTTGAGCTTTCTTGCCTTTCAGCACCTTCGCAGGGAGCAAGAATTAACCTGGCAACTCTTGGTTTGCTTCTCAAATCAGCTTAGTGTAAACAAGGCATAGGGAGTGAAGCAGTGGAATGTGAGCCTTATTGACAGGCCTGATCAACAGCCGGCAGGAGGAGAGGAACTGGGATCGCTGTGCTCGTGTGTAACAGTCCTGCACAGAAATCCTCCTCTTCCTCCTCCAGATCCACGTTCCCAATTGGAGCAGCAGGGTGGGGGGTGCCAGACAAATCCCCTCCATTTGCACTGCCAGGGTGCAACTTTGACCAAAGTGAGTGGAGTTACTGGGACGATGCAGTGCGTGGTTTGAAGCTGAACTTGTGCTTGAGAGGGTCACTGCTGTATTCTCTGTGTGTGCTGACAGCAATGCAGATCTCATTTCATATTTCCTGGTAGAAAAAAATATTTACTCTTCAGTTAGAGATAAGCTGATCATTGCTGGTTTTAGTCCAAGTTTCTGAAGCAATGTCCATTCAGGATGTCTGTCTGTCAGTCAGTTCTGCTGTCCCAGCTCTCCCAGCCCCTGCAGCTTTTGATTCAGCAGGTGAGGTTGTGCTGGCTCTGTCGGACATCCCAGACAGGTGAGGTACCTGTGAGATCTGAGTCCCAGGGCTGTCCAAAGCCGTGGCCATCACCCGCTGCAGGAGACGGGGCTCTCCCTGGAGAGGACCCTGATGGACAACACATTCCAGAATGGCTGTCAGAGGTGGGAGTTTCCAACTGGAGCCCTCCTGTGGACGTAAATAACTCACCTGGTGTTTGTGTAACTCCAAACTTAGGCAGCATTCCAAAGTTTGGACAGCTATAGGCATTTATAGCCGACTCCTTCTTTTGTCAGCCATCCCTGGGAATAATGATGGCTGTCAGTGCCTGTGCAGAAGGTGATGGAATATGGCTTGATGGAACTGGAGCAGGCTGTGTGGGGCCCCGGCAGCGCAGGGATGCTGGGCAGCATCCCTTCAGTCCTGCCTGCACTTCTGCTCTGTCCCATTTCGATAAATAAGTGAAGACACCTAAGCTCGGATCCTGCTGAGTGGGCCAGGACCAGCAGAAAGTGGCAGTCACGAGGAGAGCTGCGTGTTGTTCCCTGACTCAAAATCTCCAGCTGCAGGAAAAATGTTGACTCCTCCAGAGGCCGGGAGCGGGAGATCCAAATGCCCTTGAGGCGTGGAGAAAAAACCGAAGCAAACACAACCCTAAATCCTCTGCAGCTGTAACTGAGGAGATTGGAGCTTCTCCCCAGATTTTAGAGCGTATCCTGTGCGTGGATCCAGCGTGTCCAGTGTCCCCAGTGTCCTGCCTGTGCCCAGAGCACGCTGCCAGCCCTTCCCCACGTTGTCTCCACGATTCCTACCTGCCCTCTCCTGTCCCTAAAGCCAGCTGCGGGCTCAGCTGCCAAAGAGGGGATTTTGGGAATATCGGCGGGGCATTTTCCTGTACTCAGGGGTGTGTCAGTCCTCCGGGCTGCCCCTTCCTGTGGGCACCGAGCCCCGGGATGGCGGCAGGGGCTGCGGCAGCGGCGCCGTGAGCGGCCTTGGCCAAGCGCTGCGGGCCCTGCGTCGTGTCCCCGCCATGGGGAGAACCATGTCGACGTGCGTGTCCCAGCTGGAGCATCCGCCAGGATTCAGCCCCGTTCCCAGTTGGCTCTACACATCCCATATGCTGCCGCCGCCTCTGCTACCCAGCGCCAGACACCGCGAGCTCCTCTCCCTCGACGTGGTGGGTGGCCGGATCGATGAGCAATGCTTAAAGGAGAGTGTTTGCTTTCTGAGCTGTGCAGGACGGCTCTCGTTTCCTGGCTGTGGCCAGAAAGTGGGGAGAATCCGGGGGAGCAGGCAGGGGATGAACCCCCCGAGTGGGGAGCAGGGCGCCGGTGCTGGGGGAGGATCACGCCGGGCAGGTGCAGCGCTGGGCTGGGCTGGGAGCTTCTCTTTCAGTGGGAAGGGGACTCATCCTTCATGTGGAGAGCAGAATGAGGACCTGGTGCCCTTTGAACGTCAGCAAAATCCCCAGCCCCTTGCTGAGCGTGGAGCATGTGCTGGCTCTGCAGAGCTGGCGTCCTGCGGCGCTGGGGGCGAGGGTGACCGGCCACTGGCAGGAGGGCACGGCGTGCCCGGGGTGCCTGCGGGGACCCTCCCCAAGTTCGCATCGGTCCCCCCTCCCACCCCTCCCTTCCACTCCCCTCCCCTCTTGCAGAGTTTCAAAGCACGGCAAGGAAAAAAGAAAAAAAAAAAAAAAAAAAAAAAGAAGGACATCCCCCTCCCCTCAAATCCCTCGGTCCGTGACTGAAATAAATAAGCACAATCCCAGGTAGTGAGGAGGCTGCTAATAACGTGCTCCTGACAGGCACGGGATTGCCGGGCTGAGGGATGGCTGACTGAAAGCTCCAGGCTAGGGTGGGGGTGGGGGGCTTCTTTTTTTTTCCTGCCAGCTCTCGCCAGGCAGTAGGGATTTTTTTTTTTTTTTCCCTTCCCCTCCCTGATAATAAGGACATCATCAGAAGCAAGATGCAGTGGCTAAGGGATGGAACAGGAATGGTGAGTTCAGGTAGCTATGTCTTTCTCTTTTCCTCTTATTGCAGTACTTTGACAGGGAAATGAACCTCCGTCCTATCTCCTGACTCCTCCTTTACTCCCCGTCCTTGAAAGCATCGATCACTCTGTAGCCATTTTATAGACTCCGCATTCCCAAACTGCTGAGCAAAAGAAGGAATTAAAAGAAAGGCAGGAGGGTGGGCTTGCCTCGGGGCGTGGGAGGGGGTTCGCGGGGCGAGCCGGGGGTCCGGGGGGGGGGCAGGCAGAGGGTTTGCCCGCTTCCCCGGCGTGTGGGGCGTGCGGTGGGAGAGCGCTGGAGCAGAGGAGAGCAGAGGAGAGAGTGGAGTGCCGGCACGGGGCTGGCTGGGGCAGGCGGCACCTGTCAGATGTGCCCCTCCGCCGGATGATGAGTTGCGGTGCGGGGGGAGCCCGATGTGCCGCCGAGCCCCAGCTGCCCGCCCGCAGCCTGGCAGACCCTGCTCCGGCGTGGGGAGCTCCGGCTGAGCCCCGCCGGCTCCAGAGCGGCTCCCGCCTGGCTGAGCCGCCTCGGGGGGCTGCGTGTGCCGGGGGCAAGCGGGGAAGTTCCCCCAGCTCAGCGGGCCCCCCCCCCCCCCCCCCCCCCCCCCCCGTCTCACTGAGAAACTTCCCCGGGAAGCGATGCGGTTGTTACCGGGATCCTCCTCCTCCGCCCCAGCTCGCCCTCCTTGCCCGGCGTGCCTTTGCAGCGCATTTCCCCCGCGGGGCTGGGCCGTGCGGTGTGTTGGGGTTTGTTTGCCCTTCCCTGCCTTCTCCGTGCTGCGGGAGGCTCCCGGGTCCGGAACCGCCTGGGCTCAGGCCGAGCCGGCGTCACCCGGCTCAGCCCCCGCGTTCCGGCTCCGGGGGCACCGGCAGATGCTGCTGGCAGCGGGGGAGCCTTTGGGAGGGATCGCTGCCCGTTCTCCTGCCGCCCCGCATCCCCTCTCCGATGCCCGCACAAATGGGCTCTGCGCTCCCGAGAGGCTCCGGCGCTGCCGTGTGCGGTGTGGGCAGCAGAGCACGCGTTTGTTCAGCTCCCGGCTGAGGCTTGTCTGGCACCCAGCAGCACCTCGGGGGCTCTGCTGCCGCCTCCCACCCTGGGAGCATCCGGAGGGATGGGATTCCTTCCTCCATCCTCCTCGTCCCGCACTTTGCCCCTCTCCGCCCGTGTCTGAGCAACGCCACTCGCCGTGAGCCGCTTCCCATTGCCAGGGAGAAAAAGTGGTGCTGGGAAGCCGGGTGAGGCTCTTGCCTCCTTTTCCCTCTTCTCCCAGGTGGCTGCCGAGCCCCGGTGGGGAGGGGCTGGGGATGGTGCAGGACAAAGTGCTTTTCTAATTGACACGACACTTTCTTGACCTCTCATCTCCCCAGATTCCTTCCTTGCTGCCGGCTGTGTTATTCTGTTCTCATTAGTCTAATCTTTCTCTTTGAGAGAAATTGCAGCGGTTACTGTAGTGGTGAACAGCCTGTAATATATTTCTAGGGGAAAGTAAAACTCCATTAGTTGATTTTGAAGCAGGTTCTATCCGGGAATTTCCCAATATTGCTCTTTCTAACAAGGGAAAAAAAATGAAAGAGAGAGCTGTGGTTCCTGTATTTCATACAGCAGTTCAACAGCCTCAGCAGCATTTGGAGATACTCCACGTATCTCCAGATATCTGAAAATAAAAAAAATATTTCAAACCAGCAAAGTAAAACTGAACCAAATAAGATAAATCCAGCAGAGGTGTTTGCAGTCCCTGGTGGTGAGGAGTCTGTTTCCCTGGGGATGGGTGGCCAAGGGTTCAGGGGCTCCTGCCCTTGGAGTGCAGGGATATTGGGAGCACCCAAAGCCGAGGTGCTGCCAGCACTTGGTCCCTACAAATTCTGCTCCTTTAGCAAGACAAGATGTGTTGGTCCAGGTGTCCTGGCCAAGTGCCAGTGTGGATAGCAATATTCCCTCCAATGCAGATTTTCCTTGCTGTCCCCGCTGGTAAGTCATTTGAAATTTTACTACTTTAGATGTGGATCATTTGGTGGACTGTGCTAAACAAGGGAGTTATTCCACACCAGGAGTAGCTGCGTTTCAGCAATTCAGTGGGAATGTGATTACCTCAGTCTGCTGGCTAAAATGTGCTGTGGAACTATCAACCAGCTCTGTTTGCTCCTGAGTGAAGGTTGGCTGCCGTGCTGTGCACAGCCTCAGCCTCTCATCCACAGCATCGCCGCACACATTTCCATGGGCACTGGGTCTCTGTTACGGTTTTCCAGGTGTCTTTTTTACCCCACTATTATTTTCTGTGTGCTGCTAAAGACCAGCAATATACGTTTATTCTGGCAGCATCCCTGGACTTTGTTCTGCTGAAGCACGTTGGTCAAAACCTAGATTTTAGCCTGATTTCCCCCAAGTTCTGCACAGCACTGATTTATTCAAAATGCTGTTTTCTGTTGTTCTCAGCTTGAGTTCGAGACTCAGATCTGCTCCCTTTCAGAGTTACTCATCTTTAAGAAGCGTGTCACTAATGCTTTACAAGTGATAGTACCTTTTGTTCTCGTGGCAGGTGGCTTTTCTTTTTTTCCCAAATCAGCCCCTAAACCCAAGCTATTATTCCATAATATTAAGCTGTCGGAGTTTCTTTTTTCTCTCCTTTGCATGTGCTGCTTCCCATTTTTTAAACAATTAATCTTTTGCCAATTATGCTGGCATCCCACGGGGGTGTTTTCCATGCTTCACTGGTACCACGTTGCTAAACTCTCTAGGATCCGTTCCTAACCTAGAAAAATTCAACTAATTGTCGTTGGTAGTGATGAGAATCAATCCGCACATCTGAGCAGTGTGTGAGTGCAATGATTATTTGGTTTGGCATTCTTCAGAGGGTATTGATCCAGCATGGTAATTAGATGAGTTGGATTAAATCAGGACAAAATATAGCCTCTTCTGGAACAGTTAAGGGCAGAGTTTTTTTCCCCAAGTCTTTGACTGTATTACAAGTAACACAAGTGGGAATGTTCTCTAGTATTTCCTCACAAAGGATCTCCTTTTGGGTTTAATGTTGTGCCTGTGACAGTCCAGGTGGAGTGCAGCCATCACCTTCAATAGATACAGTCCCAGCTTTTTTCTTTTACAGCCATAAATAGTGATATTTTTATGCTGCCTGTTGTTCAAATACTTAAAATCAAGCTGCTGGTGATATTTTCCATTTCCCCGCGCAAGCAAAAAGTAAACTCTTGTAAATCAGCATGACCTAAAATATGGTGAAAATGAATTCAGTGAATTAAAGGGCCAAATGCTGCAAGTGCTGGAGATGCCCGAGTGGGGCAGGTCAGCGGCATTGTTCCTCACTGATTCTTTTCCACTTGTCAGTCTGAAAATCACAGGGTATTGGAATTACAAAGTGCTCTTCGCAGTCTGTAATCCTAAAAACCTCAATGCGAAGTCTGGAAAAGAGAAGTAGGAAAAAAGCGCTTTGGGTTTGACTTTGGTTTTTGAAAGTTTTGGATAAGCAGCTGGTGGAGAACAGCCAGGCCAGGGCGGCATGGAAAGAGGAGCTTGTGGTATCCAGGCATTAGGGAAAAATGGGACTGAAGAGGCCCAGAGCAGTGTTCCTGCAGAGATGAAAGGGAGCAGGGAGCGCTGGCTGCTGCTGGAGCAGTCCCAGGGGTGCTCCTGGGTGCTGTGGGTGTCCTGCAGGGCGTGCTGCCCGGTCCCCATCCCTGTGGCCTCAGCACGGAGGGCTTTCCCACGGCAGAGTGGGAAGTTTGGAAGTTTGTTCCTGTTCATCCGGGTCTCCTGTCACTGGAGGTTGATGCTTGGCTTGCCTGAGCTCTGCATGCACTGGAGAATTCCGTGGAGCCCTAAAGCCCAAAGTCCGTCCCATCAAATGCATTTCTTTGTGGGATTTTTCTTTCATAGTTGCTGTTGTTTTCCATTTCTCTCCCGCTTTGGGGCTGCTTTAACCTTTCAGTTACAGCCTCCTCCTAGTGCTGCTGTGCCAAACATCCAGGTTAAGAAAGAGCTGATGTTGTGGTAAATAAAAATGTCTGGATAAGTCCCTGCTCCATGCTGATGGTTGTCCTGTGTCAGTCCCAGGAGGGGCTGGGAGGAGGCCTGGCTCCATTTCCATGGCTCTGGCCCCAGTTCCTGCTGGATAAGGGACACGCCGATAGCTCCTCTGTCTCTTGAGATACATCAGGGATGTCTGGAAAACCCCAGGAGGGTGCCATAGGCATGGGAAGCAGGATTTCATGGAGCTCAGAGCAGGCTGTGCTTGCTGTGAAGCCACACGCCCCATGTGGTCACCGTGTCCATCTGTCCCTCCTGCTCAGGGTTTCAGTGTTGGAGCACCTTTGCAAACCACAACGTTTTTATAACTGTCGAGAACCCGATTTCCTTCTATCTCATCAAAGGGTTTTTCTTTTTTTAAACACTTCTTGAAAAATCTCTGAAATGCTTCAAGCTGACATCTTAATGTATTTATGACATTAGCTGCTTCTGCTCTGGAATGGTTGCTCTGAATCTCTTTGAGCCTGGCTGTTATTTTGAACATGACTAATTCCCTGAGTGACTAAGCTCTTAGATAATAGGAAAAATTCATCAAGTTATCTCGGGCTCCAATAGTTTCTATTGTTATGAAAAGACGACTTACAAAAAAAAAAAAAAAAAAAAAGCTTATTATGTAATATGGGCAGGGAGAGCAAAGAGGAGTGTCAGTAGGGACTGGCCAGAGTGCTGTGTGTGGGAAAGGCAGGAGTGCCTTTTCCAGGAGCCAGGCTCAGGCTGTGGAATCTCCAGCTTAGTCTGGGTGAGAGGTAAAGAGTTCCTTGACTGGAGCTTTGGTGACTCCCACCGAAGCCAAGGAGTTGTGCTCGTGTACAGAAGTGTTCAGAGGGGATCCCAACCCCTTCCTCCCATTCTGCCCTGCTGCAGCATTCCTGGGATGCGACCCAGGGTAACTCTGGGCACGCAGTGAATCCCAGTGCACCTTCTCTGTGTTATTTCAGGCAGCACCTGAAGCACTCACCAGTCCTGCAGGGCAGCCCAGCAAACCTCAGCTCCATCCCATCGGATTTTCCCCTTGGTGCCGCTGATCACCAGCACAGAACTGGCAATGTGCTGCTTGGAGCAGGCAGCACAGCACCAGGTGCCTTCCTGTGCCTGTGTGTCCCTCACAGGGGGGTTTGTTTGTGTGATCCCTCACAGCCAGGGTCCCTCTGGCACAGCTGGGGTCCCCTTGGCACAGCCAGGGTCCCCTTGGCTGTCACACATTGTCACAAGCTGCAGGAGGGCAGCGCTGCCCGTTCCTGGAAGGCAGCAGCCTGAGCTCACTCTCACTGCAAGGAATCCCTCTGAGCTGGGAGAGGGAATGGAGCCTGCTGGCATTCACCTGCCTCACTTGGAGAAAGGGAAACAAAACAAAACAAAAAAACCCAATGTAGAAAAAGGCCATAAACTTATTTTTTAATGCTGATACCGCTGATAAAAATGAGTGCGCTATGTTCTATTCATACACCTACTGCTATCCATCTGGAATTCCGACTTCATTAGGTTGGCTTGCACTGTTGTCTTCATTAAAAGAGTGCCAGATTCAATAGGCTGTTCCCTCTCCTTTTTTTGGGAGGCAGAGAGAGGGGGAGAAAACGATTTATATGAAACACATCCAATTCTCTGGGTTAATTTGTCTGAAGAACATGAGACCCATGGGTCAGCTTCTTAATGAGATGGTTTTTTCCTTTTCTCAGTGTCTTGACAAGGAGAAGCCCAGGGAAGCCAGAGCCAAGTGTGGCAGGAGGGGGGTGAGGAGGCTGCAGGGAGCTCTGGCCGATCGCTTTTCGTCCTCATTCCCTTGCAGGTGCAGAAATGCACCCTTTGATTTTCATGCCAAAGAGTTTCCCCGTGCCTGTGCAGCTGAATTTCTCAGGGGCCCCACTGGGGACACTGACCCCGAATTCTGAAGGGTTTAGTTTTCGTTTCTAGCAGGTAATATTTTTTTTTTTCACACACCACTTTGCCCAGACATGTGCTGATGTGAAGATTCTGCAATTTAATGTCAGAGTGCCTGGAGGGAGCACTTCTCTTCCCACAAGGAAAAGGACTTGGCTTGGATTTTTCTGCACTTTGGGCTTTGCTTTCTTTACCTTTTCCCAGGCTCCACAGTGAGCTCAACAGCTGAGAAATAAAACTGGGGAGTAAAGGTCTCTGTGCTCCTTTAGGCCAGGGGCTGGGGTTTTTTTTCAGACAAGGAGAGCTTACATAAGGTTGAAACGAGCATCTGAATTGGATGGGTCCTTTTAAACAGAACAAACTTGTTGGCCCCTGAAGTCTTTCTCTGTGACCAGGGTAATTGGTGTTACCACATCTGATTTCTGCAGGATATGAGGGGGTTTTATTTTCTTTTTCATCAGTGGGAATCCGAAGATGCTTCTGAAGTGCAGGCTGGAGTGTGCGGCAGATGCAAGGAGAGCAGAAAGCACTTGCAACACCATTGCCAGGGGCAGGAGATTTTAGTCTGTCTTAATGCTTTAAGTTCAAGTAAACTTAAAAATAGAAGATTTGTTGTTCTCACTGCAATCCAGAGGAGCACAATGGACTCAGTGCCCCCAGACAGGCTCTGTGTGCCGTTTCAGCACAGTGGTCTGTGTAGTGTCACAGGGGCTGTGACACTGGTCCCGTCGGGACAGCTCTGCTGTGGCTCAGCAGCCCATCTCCTGGTGAAATTCTTGTGGGTTTTTCTCCTGGAATGCTTGGAGCAGTGACCCCGGCAATGCTCAGGTCCTCCCCCGTGGCCTCTGAGCTTTGTGCATCTCTTGGCCAGGTGTTCATGCAGGTGCAGCTGAATTCAACCTCCCTGTGTGCTCTAAACATTGCAGAAGTGGGCTTAGAAACTTAATTTCTTCTCCTTCCAGCACTCCCAGCCTTGCCACAAGGGTATCTTCTTCATGTGGTCCTTCCCTGCTCCCTCCCACTTCACTGCTTTGCTGGCTCTCAACTTACACAGTCCTTTAGAAAGAGGGAATACTGGAAAAAAACTCCCAAGTTCATGGGGACAGTGAGGAAACTTTCCATTTGAGGGATGGAGTGGATAGGCAAGGAACTGTGAGTGACTGGAAAGTTAATTTTTCACAGCCAAAATGAGGCCCAAATCCAGGTCTCTACAAGTATTCCTCCATTTTGCAGTTTGGGTAAGGAATTTTAGGGTGTTTGGGGATTTTTGAAGCTTCCCGTGAAGGCATTCCATAAACATACAAGATTATGGAGATTCTTGAGGAAAAATCTGCCCTTTGCAGCAGCTCTGCAGCTCGCAGGCTGGTGCTTTCCATCTGGCCCAGGATGAAAAACAGGGCTCTGTCAGGCATTCCGTGAAGAGAAAGGAAAAAGAGGCAACTCCCAGCTTAAAGAAATCCTCCTTTTTGGAAAGAGCAAATCATAATCTCACTGGCCTTTAATCTCTGAAACCCCCAGCTTAATTCCTGCCTAGATTTAGGGGGAAAAAAAATAATTTAATGGTTTTCTTATAATCTCTGATGGAGTCTGTGAGTCACCCCCCACATGGTGTCCGACGTCACAGCAGCGTTTGTGAGCGCCTGGCACGAGAGACTGGGACTGGAGGAGCAGGAGCCCTCACATCCCTGGGTACCCTGGCTGGCTGTTCCTTCTCAGGGACAGGATTAATTCAGCTGGGAAGTTTAAATTTCCCTCATGGTGCCATAAAGGTCTGGGGTGAGTGCTCCAAGGGAACACAGAGGAGCCAAAGCACTTTGGGCCTGACAGTCACCAGCAGTGTTTTCCCCTTGGCAATGGGTTTCATCCATGCAGACCAATTTTATTCCTGCTCAGTCACACTGTTTTGTGTGAAATTTCCCCCAGCTCAGTGAGACTCATCTCCTTTGGCCACAGGGTAGCAGGTCTGGGCTCCTCCTGTCCCATCCCAGAGCTCTGTCACACCGCAGCATGGTCGGGAATTCTCTGGTTCATTAAGGTTAAGAGTTACTGGTTCATTTTCCCAGTTAATAGAAGGTGGAGCTGGCATGTTGGGAAAACAGAGATGCCTCTGCCTGTCCAAGGGTGGGGGCTGTTTCTCTGCACAGGGATTGACAGCAGGACAGGGCACTGGAGCTTACACCCTGCACAGCCACACACCCCTGGACTGTCCTGGCACCTCGTGGGGAGCAGCGACCTGTCCTTGCACGGGGAATCCGGGAGCTGGACGCATTCCAACCCCAAACGCCGGCTGCTGAGTGCGAGCTGTGTTTGCTGAGCTGCGAGGAGTGAGATGTGCTAATTCCTGGAGACATCCATTGGAGGGAGACGTGGTCACAGGGCTGAGCCGGGTGCGTTCTGCACGGGAGGATTTGGCATCATCCGTTTCCTTGGCTTGCTCCAGAATTCCTGTCTTGTGGCTGATGTCGGTGTAGGGCCCCTCTGTTTGTTCTCTGGCTGTCCAGGATTCGCTATCCCGTCCGTGTGTCCGTAGATGGATGCGGATACAAAGCTGGATGGATGTGATGTGATGTGATGTGATGTGATGTGAGCCCCGGCTCCTTCCCTGACTGCTGTCCCTCCGGAGAGGTGCTGAAATTCCAACCTCCGTTCTGGTCCAGCACAAGCCCTCGCTGATCCTGCATCACAAGCTGTGCTCCCCAAAGCTGCCGTGGTTCTGCGTGTTCTGTGCAGTGAGGGACGCGGTGTTTTATGTAACTGGCACAAATATTCCCGTTCCTCGTTTTGCTCAGTACAGAACGTTAGACCAAACTTCCCAGGAAGAATTCCGTGAAGTTCAACTTCACCGTGGTTTTACATAAACCCCTGCTGTGTAGGTGTTCCTTTATCAGGAAGGCTTCTAAGGGAAGGTACCATCCATTTTCGTAGTGAAATTAACATTTAGCGCACGCAGAAGGCATGGGAAATTATATAAAGCAGCAAACGCTGTTGGGAGCGCTGCGAATATAATTTCAGTCGAAGCTTCTCTGCAGTGAATCTGTTTGTGCTGCGGTTACACACACAGAGCCTCCTCTGGAGCCCCAGACCTGTCTCTGGGTGAGGCACCCAGGGCTTTCCTGCATCTTTCCACAGGGGCTGTTTGACCTGGGGAGGGGGATGCTGCAGCTCAGCTCCCGGGATGCAGCATCCTCCGGACTCCCCGGGGCAGGCAGCCCAGCAGTGGGGTCCCCACAGCCTGCCGTGCCGGGGGTTTCGGGGCCGGCAGCTCAGGAGGGGCTGGCTCTGTGGCCGTGTTTGTGATCCGTGCCCTCCCCCGCGCTCTGAGTGGCTCAGCTCTCGCAGAATGCCAGCCCCAGCCCTGGCAGGCTCGGTGCTGGCAGCGAAACCCTCCCGCTGGGCTCCGGAAGCGGTCAGTGAGCATGTGTGAGGTGTGCACCTTTGTTCTGGAGGTTTCCCAGCCTCTGCTGCTCCCCCTGCCCTGCTCTGGCTCCGTGCAGAGGCTCAGGGCTTCTGCCTTGAAACCTCTCTGGCGCTTCCAGGAGACGGAGCCGGGGATGGGCTGTGCCTGCTGAGGGTCCCCAGGCCCTGGGGGATGTGGACCAGCAGAACATCTCCATTGGGCTGCTTCTAACATTTCCTCTGGGCTCCACACCCAGGCTCCCTCTGTGCTCCCTGCAGTTTAGAGGAAAAGATAAACTGGCCGTAAAATCCCTCTAAATTCAGGCTGCTTGTGTGTTCTGGGGAAGTCGTTGCTGCTTCTGAGACTGAAACTGGAATTTCCTGGCTGTTTCTGTAGGTTCAGGTTTATGTTTTGGAAAATTGCCTGTGTTGTTTTGGGAAAGGATGGTAGCAATAATAATAAATATCCCACATCTATTATGTGTTGGAACTAAACGATCTCCGAGGTCCCTTCCAACCCGAATCGTTCTGTGTTTGCTATTCTGATTAGTCTAAAATTACATCAGACAGACTGGCTATCCTAAAAATGGATCCTTGGTAGAAAATGCAGGTTTGGAAGCTGGGGATGAGGCACATCCATCACCTGGATACAGGCTTGGCATGTGTGCTCATGGGGCAGCCTGGGGCAGCTTTAAAGCAGCTTCCTGTGATTGTACAGGTGAAAAAGGACTTTTCACTGTCCTCCTGAACGAGAATCTCCCTGCCTGCACAGGGCAGGGGCCTCACATGCTGGAGAGAGCCTCTGGCTGGCACGTACCACCCAAAATAAACCTCCTGAGGAACCCAAACCGTTCTTGTTTCTACTGCTGCTCAACACGCCCCACCCTCTGCATCTCCAAACACGTCACAGCCCACACGTGCTCCAGAGCTGGTCAGAAATGAGCACGATGGTGCTGGCTGAGTGTTGGTGTGGCAGAAACCAGTGGCTCTGAGTGGAGGCCATCGAGGAAGATCCAGTGCTGACATGGGCTCTCCTTTGGTGGTGGTTGGGGTGGATACAGCACCCTCCTGTTTTTGTGAAGATCCAGTGCTGACATGGGCTCTCCTTTGGTGGTGGTTGGGGTGGATACAGCACCCTCCTGTTTTTGTGAAGATCCAGTGCTGACATGGGCTCTCCTTTGGTGGTGGTTGGGGTGGATACAGCACCCTCCTGTTTTTGTGAAGATTCAGTGCTGACATGGGCTCTCCTTTGGTGGTGGTTGGGCTGGACACAGCACCCTCCTGTTTTTGAGGGAGCCCTCTGGCAAAGGAAGAAAATGAAAACAAGGCTTGCTTGGGTTTAGTGTTGATGTGAGGAGCATCACGGGCTGCCCTTCCCCAGACGCTGGTGCCCTGGAAGGACGCTGCAGGACAGGCTGCCCCTCGTTGGTGGGGCTGAGGTTAAAACAGGGAGCTGGCCAGGTTTAAAGTCCTCCCCAGCTCTCAGTGTTTGCTGCAGGAGAGCAAACGAGGAGCTTGTGTGGTGCCTGTTGGCCTCGTGTCTGTGTGGGAACGTTCGGAGGCGCAGCTTTCCTGGAAGGTGCCGTGCTCAGCCCCCGGATGCACATTTTTGTGCGTTATGCATATGCATTGGCAGCATTTCTATATTTGTCTTTGTCTGGAAAATCATTTGCTTTTTCCAGCTGAGTGTATCTGGTTTGTGTGCACTGTGATGCCTCTCCGAGGTACCTGCTGGTTCTGGGAGCTCGGATTGGGATTTGGGAGAGCACCTGGCACCTGGACCATGAATTCTGAGTGTGTGTGTGTGTGATTTTAATGTAGGAATGAGCATTTCTGGCTGCTGTGGAAGGAATAAAGATCCTCCATCTGTCCTGCCCCCCTTTTATAGATCTGTCTGTAGAGTCAGAATTCAGTTTAACTCTTCGATGGAAACAGCGAGTGCAGTGCTGAGGAGAGGTTACAGGATTCGTGACGGGAGGATGATTGTACAGAGCTAAACCTAATCCCCCCTACCCAATTCCCACATTTCAGGCTCACGGCCAATTCCCAGGTTACCACAAGTCACCTTTTCGTTATTTTGGCCGCTCTGCTGCTGCTCCCTTCCCTGCTCCGAGCGGGCTCCGGGCAGCACCGGCTCTCGGGGTTCGCCTTTCCCAAGGACCGCATCCCGGGGCGGTGCGGAGCGGGATGTGCGCGGCTCGGAGCCGCCTGGCCGGAGCATCCGAGCAGCCTGGCCGGAGCATCCGAGCAGCCTGGCCGGAGCATCCAAGCAGCCTGGCCGGAGCATCCGAGCTTCCTGGCCGGAGCATCCGAGCAGCCTGGCCGGAGCATCCGAGCAGCCTGGCCGGAGCATCTGAGCAGCCTGGCCGGAGCATCCGAGCAGCCTGGCCGGAGCATCCGAGCAGCCTGGCCGGAGCATCTGAGCAGCCTGGCCCGGAGCATCCGAGCCGCCTGGCCGGAGCATCCGAGCCGCGTGGCCGGAGCATCCGAGCAGCCTGGCCGGAGCATCTGAGCAGCCTGGCCGGAGCATCCGAGCCTCCTGGCCGGAGCATCCAAGCAGCCTGGCCGGAGCATCCGAGCCTCCTGGCCGGAGCATCCAAGCAGCCTGGCCGGAGCATCCGAGCAGCCTGGCCGGAGCATCTGAGCAGCCTGGCCCGGAGCATCCGAGCCGCCTGGCCGGAGCATCCGAGCCGCGTGGCCGGAGCATCCGAGCAGCCTGGCCGGAGCATCTGAGCAGCCTGGCCGGAGCATCCGAGCCTCCTGGCCGGAGCATCCAAGCAGCCTGGCCGGAGCATCCGAGCCTCCTGGCCGGAGCATCCAAGCAGCCTGGCCGGAGCATCCGAGCCGCCTGGCCGGAGCATCCGAGCCTCCTGGCTGGAGCATCCGAGCAGCCTGGCCGGAGCATCTGAGCCGCGTCAGGAGCGCAGGGCAGAGCCGCGGCTGCGTGGCGCTCGCTGTCGCGGCGGGCGGAAGCCTCGCGTATTTATGGAGCAAGCGCTTCCTTCTGCGTTTGAGTGACAGCCAGGATGCCGTCGCTGCCTGGTCACTGGAGCTGATTAGTATGCGCCAGGGTCCGCCTCGCTCCGAGGGATGCAGCCGCAGCAGCTTGCAGAGCTGTCACACTCACACGGGCTCCGTATCTGCACTGGCTTGACGAATTAAAAAGCGAGCCAGCCAGCGAGAGAGAGACCCGGAGAGAGAGGGGGGACGAGACAGAGAGAGAAGCTCGCAGACAGCGCTCGCTCTTTTCCTAAAGGAAGGATTTTGCGTCCCGAGTGCTCGCTGGTTGTGACGATGCTTCACTTAGCGGGCTCAGAAATGAGCTAGAGACAGCAGATAGGGGAGAAACTAAAGGCAGAGCACAAAGCATTACGAACCAGCCCAAAACCGGGAACAGTTTTCTCCTCTATTCTAGCATGGTGGATGTATGGACAGTCTTACAGAGCAGAGGTTGACTTCTCCAAATCTGCCAGCCCCACACCTCGAACACTACAGTGTTCTGCATTGCACCATGACCTTGGATGTTCAAACGGTGGTCGTTTTTGCAGTGATTGTGGTGCTATTGCTTGTGAATGTCATACTCATGTTCTTCCTGGGCACTCGTTAAATGGATTTTTTCTCCTGAGCTGTTGGGGGCTACTACTACCACTAGCAATTCAACAAGAGAGCACGAGCGGGAGAGAGAGAGAGAGAAAGGCGAGAGAGAGAGAGAAAGAGAGAGAGAGATTTCTTACTGAGGGGGGAAACGCGTTGAGCTTCAACATGGCCTCGCTGTGATATGTATGACGTTGGTATTATTATCTCTCCCTAAATCTTTTGTTATGTCTTGTCTTTTAAGTATGCCTGTAAGTGTAGCTGCTTTTGCCGGGGTTTTAAATGTGATAAATAATAACAGCGATCCAGTCCTCCGTGATTCTGTGCTAGCGAGATAGAGCTGTGCTTCTTTAGGCAGCAGCAGAGTGAAAATGATCTGTCCGTGGTGAGCTGTGGCTGTGTTGTTTTGCTTTTCTTTGAAATAGAGGCTCAAGTTGATAATAAGTCATTTTGTGTGTGATTTCTAGCAAGCAGTTAATGTGCAGTGTCTGTGAGAGTAACCATGTAGGTGCCAGGTGAGAGGTGCCGGTGTGCGCGTCGGAATCGAGCTGTGGGCTTTTTTAAGGGGTGGGGGGGGTGTTTGAGAAATCCTATTGAAGGATTAAATCTTTGCTGAAATAACATTCGGCCACCAAAAAAAAAAAAAAAAAAAAAAAAAAAAAAAGGGATAGACAAATTCTGCTTAGTGTATTTGTGTATTTATCTGTGTTGCCTTGATGATCTGATTTGATTTCTCAAGATTCAGCCCCAAAGCCTCCAAATGCTGTGTCCACGCTGATGTAACCCAGCTGCTTTTCTTAGAGATGTGAGAGGGAGCGGAACATAACCTGCTGGGTTTTTATTCTGGTTGTACGTGGTTTCTGTCTCTGCAAATTGGGAAGGAAAGATCAGAGGGGGAAAGAGCAATGCAAGCTTTGTTTTTCTTTGCTAAAGCAACAGATACGGAGGGGTTGGGTTTTGCTTTGATTTTCTAGAAATTTGATTTTGGCTTTCTTTTCTTTCTTTCGTGTGTGTGTGTGTATATCAAATTTTGGGGAATGTATCTAAGAAAAATCTTTGCCCACCTCAAGGATAACGAGCTTTTAAGATGGGTTGCTTCGCATGACTTTATTTACATTGATTTTCTGGAAAATGAAGTGCTAAGTTGTGTATTATGGGCTTGCTGGAAAGGTGTCCAGCAGTTAGAGGTGCTTCTAGCCCGAAATTGCGGTGTTTACAGCTTGGAAGCTGGGCTGGCTGGGGGCTCCAGTGGCAGCACCAGAAGTTTGGAGAGAATACGAAGGGAATGTCTGGAAAGAGTAATGCCTTTTCCTCTGGAAAATATGTCTCTGTTCTGTGCTTCAGTTAGAGGTCTTAGGGATTTTTTTTTTTAATATATTATTTCCCCCTCCAGAAAAATCAGAATTGCTAGAAACAAACAAACAGAAAAAAATACCAGTTTGAAAATGTTTTTATCTTTGCTGATGGTCACTGGAATTTTATTGCCTTGATAATTTAATTAGTTCATGCTCATTCCAGCTGTGTGTTATTTATTTGATGTTCCCTGAAAAAAAAATAACCGTGTAACTGATGGCTAAAGAGAAAGCTGGAGGTTACAGCTGGAGACATGGAGTTATTTCCCAGTGAGGGTTTGTGTGCTGGGAGTTAAATGCCGAGCAGGGTTCGGGAGCCGATGGCTTTTCGATGGTGGCACGATTGGAAACGGAGTTAAATCTGGCAAATTTGGCACTTTCAAAGTGCTTTAAGCTCTAAATAAAACAGAAATAATTTTTTTCTGAGTCCCAAGGTGGGAACAATCGTCCCCAAAAGCGTTATGGGGCACTAGCCTGGTTTAGTGGGGAGGAAAGGCAGGAGCCAGGGATGCAAGCCCAGCAAGATGCTCCGGTGCCTGCTGGCTCCGTTCCCCCTCTTCACTTGTAGCTATCTGCAAGAAGGTACCTGCTTCACTTCACAGGAGACTGAGTCAATCTTCCCTAAAAAAACCCAAGTGAATAGAATTGATGCTGAGGACGGTCTGGGCTGTTAAACAGCTCAATTTTGCTCTATTTGCCTGTTGGCCATCCTGTGTCATTAGTTTTATAGGTTGCAGAATCTCCTGGAAAGGTAATAAATGAGCTGAGATCACCATGGAGAGAGAATCAATCAAAGAGCGGCCAAAAGCATCCTTTCAGGGGAACAGCCTTGAGCGACAAAGGGATTTGGAGGAGAAAGGGTGGGAAAAGGAGCAAAAACCCGACCCCAAAACTGACCAGCGAGTTGCGTCGGGCTGTGGCTGTGCCTGGATGTTTATTTTCTCTGGGCTCTCTGGCACTAAGGTTTACCTTCCAACATGAGGAATGCCCAGTACCTCCCGCTGTTCCCTGGGTGCATTCGTTGATGCAGAGCTTGTACTCCTGGGGAGATATTTGGGAATCGTGTTTGTTCGGTGGTGGATGTTCCTGCCATGCCCAGCTGCTCGTTCTGCAGTGCCCCTCTGGTTCCATCCCTGGGCTGGGGAGTGCCGGGGCTGCATGGGGAGGACGGGGGGTTTGCACGCTCAGCTGCCGGGAGGGAGCGCCGGGAGCCGAGTTCTTCCTGCCATGGAACGTGCTTGGGAGAATTCATGTGATTTTATGACAACTTTTTTTGCCTTTTTATCCTCCTGAAGGCTGGTGGAATTAAAGAAGGGGAGTTAACGCAGAGCAGTAAGAAAGTTGGCAGCAGCAAACTTAGTTATTGTAGCGGCAGCGTTCTTGTTGTCTCGGGCTTCCTGTTGGAATTTTGGGGGAAAAGAGAGGAAACGAGAGGTGAAAGAGTGAGCGAGGGCTGGGCTTGCTGCTTGTTCAGCTTGCTCTCCGTTTCCCACCCCAGGCCTCAGTGCCCACCTCTCCAGCCCCTGCCCCAGCCCCAGTTTGGCATCTCCAGGCGTGCAGGAGCCTCTCCGTCCTGCCGAGCTGGGCACGATGAGCTGGGAGCTTTCTGGGCTGACAGCGCTGCCAGTCCCCTCTAGATCCCTGTGCCCCAAAGTGGCTGTGCCTGCAGTGCTCTGGGTGTCACTTGCACGCTGTGAAATATCCCTGGGATTGGAGCTTTCCTTGTCCCGGTGCTCCGTGGGACCACCCCGGTCACGCTCGGGTCCCTGGGGGTGCTTCAGCCCCGTCACTCCCCCGGGTTTCTTCCCCTTTGTGGGGATGCTCAAACCCAGGGATGAGGCAGAGGGATCATTCCTTTAAAGGAATCAAAGCGCTGACCCTCTGGAAAATACCCTCCCCCCCAACGTAAAAAATACGAATTTATCTGCAAAAAGGGTATTTGTGATGCATATAATCTCTTTCAGTGCTCGCTGCTGTGTGTTTGCTGAGGCTGGGTGATGGGAGATCTGCCTTGCTGTTGTCTGCTTAAGCTGGATTCAATGTTATTTGCCACAGGATTCATGAAAATGCCTCTGCCTGTATCATAGCAACCCTGTTTCCCACAGTCCATAAAAAAAGTCCATTCCTCCCGAGCAGCAATCCGCCGTCTTAAAGATTCAGGCGCCCTCCTCAGCGTGGGGAAAGCGTGATGTGCCCCTGTCCCAGTGCACCCCAGAGAGCTGAGCAGTCGGGATGATCCCGGCTTGCCCTGCCCCGCACGGCGCTTTTAACGCTCTTTCTTTAGGGCAGCTAAAATGCTTTCCTTTCGGGTTTCTAAAGGCTTCCTCCCCCCACCGTGGCTATTTCCCACCTCTGTTTAAAACCTCACATGACAAGCTGGAGGGGCTGGGGCAGCTCCGAGGGCTGTGACGCGGTGGCTCTGCCCTGTCCTGCCATTTGGCTTTTCCCCCGGGATGGCAGCGGCGCAGCGCTGGCGTTTGCTGTGCAGGGAGTGAAGATCTTCCCTCCTGTGGGAATGCAGAGGTGCTTTCTCAGCCCGTAGATGACTGTTATTAAGAGCTGCATGTTCACCTGACTCCTGCCCCCATCTGTTTGCATAATGTGGTTATATTTCTTTTTGGATCAGGTATTCAGTGCACAGCCCAACTGCTGTGTATAATGTCTGAAGGAAAATTGCAAAAAATCCATGTAAGTTTGTTTGGGTTTTTTGGTTGTGTGGTGTGGTTTTTTTGGGTTTGTTTTTTTTTTTTTTTTGGTTGCTTTAGTTTCGATTTGTGGCTAGAACCCCTGTGTGTGTGTTGTCATTTCATTTTGTCGTGGTGCTTGGCTCGTGTGTTCAGTGAGCGCCGGAGTGCTCCGTGTGCCGTGCCTGCCTGCATGCGTGTCTGTGTGGGAATGATGAGCTCTCCCGGGGAGGCTCCTGTGTTTTCCGTTGCTGATGTGGATTTTCTCAGCTGGGTGTGATAATCATGCTCACTGTGTCTCCCCCAGTGAAACGTTGGGACAGCTATTTTGGTAGAACGCAAGGATTTGTCTCGGAGCTGCGCAGCCTCCAACGAGGAGAAGTTGGGAATCGCGGGGAGAACTCCCAAATGTTAATAATTGTGTGAGGATTGTGCTGTCCTGTTTGTGCAGCTGTTCCAGGGCTGGCAGAGGACAGTTCTGCCGGGTCCTGGCTTTGCCACTGATTTACTGTGCGGCCTTGGGCACGTTCCTTTGTTCCTTTGTTGCCTTGTGACTTCTCTTTTCCATCTGGGATAGAGGAATATCATGCAGTTCTGAGGTGTAGCCACACCTGATGTTCTCCTGTGTGTCCCCTTCCAGCCTGGGGGGCAGTGGCAGTGCAGGTGGGGGGCGTGTGCATGCCCACGTTGGCCCAGCTCTGCCTACCTGGGTTTTGCCTGTTGGAGCTGTTGTAGACAGCAGGAGCTGTGGTGATTGATGCTTCCCACTAAAAATAGATGCTCCTGGAGGAAGAGCTGCTGGAGGAACCGTGATTTATTGTCTTTATTTTATTAGTTGTGGTTGAATTTCTTTCCTGAGTGGAAATGAGTCTTAATCTGCAGGCACCCACAGACGCTGTGTTGGCTCTAACCAGCAAAGCCTCGTGGCCTCTGCTCCTCATTCCTGGTTTTCCTGGGAATTACTCTGGCATTGTCAGAAACACCGCCGCAGGGGGATGTTCACAAGGGCAGGAAGCCCCCAGTTGCTGGTGGGGGCTGTGTTGGGCAGCCTGAAAGCTTCACCACCTGAATTAAAGAGAATTTGAGGGGATGCAGGGAGTGTGTGCATGCAAGGATTTAAAGAATAAGGTCTGGATTTCAACTGACTCTAGTTTATGGATATAATTTCACAGGAGTGTGCTGCTTTGGGGAGCTACCCCTTGTGCTATCACAGACCTGGGGAAACTGAGGCACGCAGAGCGGCACATTTTGGGATGGGGGTTAGTGGGGCTGGGATCTGGAGCAGGATGCGGGACTGTCAGTGGGGGAGGGTGTTTGGCACCATGTTTGGGGTCTGGCTCATTTATTTTTCTGCCAGCCTTGCCGTGGGGCAGCGTCAGAGGGCCAGGCTGGTGCTGTGTGCTGTGTGCTGATCCGCTCCAGCGCGGCCGAGGATGCATTTGGGGGATTTTGGAGCCGGGAGCAGCGGAATGTGGCCGTGCCCGTGTGAAGGGCTGTGTGGCTCAGCGCCTGCCCCTTCCTTTGCATCAGCTGAGACATACATAACACAGCGTATGTGCTGCTGGCAGCCCGTGTGGGGCTATTTCCAGCTGCATCTGTGCCTCAGCGGAGCCGGGGCTGCGCTGAGCCCACCCTGCTCCCGGGCTGGGCTCAGACTCCAGGGATGAGCTGTTCCCTTCCCCTCCTCCAGGACCTGTCTGGGATAAGCACTGACCCCTGTGGGTGCTGGGGACAGCCAGCAGCCCTGCCCTGGGTGCTGGTCCCAGTAAGTAGCATCACCCCGGTTAAAGCAGCCCGGCTCTTTGTTTTCCCTTTTTGTCCTGGATGAAGCCCCGAGCGGATTTCTAGGCTGGTCACTGTGGTGAGATGAGCTGTGTGTGCTCCAGTGTCCTTCTGGAGTGAGGCTGTCACTGCCCGGCGTGCCCGGGGCTTTGCGCTTTGCCGGAGGGGCTGAGACCGGGATGTCCTTCCCGCTGCTCCTGCTTGGGGAAGCAGCGTGCTGGCTGTCCTAGTGCCTGCCAAGGCCTCTGTCCCCAGCCCTGCTCCCCTTCTGTCCCTCCTGGAATGATGGGCACAGTTGTCTGGATTTCAGGGATGTCCTGTCCTGTGCCGCAGAGAGCCCGCAGCCTTGCCAGGCATCCGGGAAAATCCCTGCGTGTTGCTGGCTGGGTTTGTTCACTCTCAGTACTTGGGATGTTTATCCCAGTTTCCAAAGGGTTAAGCTGCTGCTGGTGCCAGTTTTGGGGGTTTTGAGCCCCTGCACGGGAGCTCAGAGCTGTGAGAGATGCTGGGAGAGGAATCGGTGGCCCAGCTCAGGGGCTCGGAAAGCAGAAAGGACAGAACCATGCGAGGAACTGTTCCCTTGTAATGGAGCAAATGCAGTCTGGTGTCAGCTACACAAACAGGAGTGCAGAGCAAACCCCTAAGGATCCGTCTTTTACCCCAACAGGAGTGGGTTAATTTGCTGGGCATATCTGAGGAAAAGTTTTGTCAAGTCAAATTGTTCCATTTGACAAAAGCATCAGCTCTTGCTGGCATAATCAGAAAACAGAGTTTTTTCAAAGCATTTCTATGGACCACATTCCCCTGCTATTTCTGCTGCTCCACTCCCCTGTATTTTGTTCAGTAAATCTGACAAGGTTCTCTCAGTATGTCGTGCACTGAAGTTTCTGTTCTGATACCAAATTTAGGGAGGGCTTGTTATCTACAGTTCTTTCTTCCTGGCTCGATAAGGTGCTGATTAATTTAATGCAACTCTCTTTCCTTATCTAGTTGAGCTTCAGTCAGTTTTAGTATAATCTTGAAAAAGCGTGATCAATCTTTAATGTTTGTTTTTAAGGTTTATTCCAAAGCCTTTTAGGTATGCTGGATGTTCGCTCTTTTGTGAAGTTCTAGGAGAATTAACTTAAAAAGTAACAATTATAGAACCGGTTTTAAATGCAGATGAAACGTTTTAAAGCTGCTCTAAAAGAAGAAAGAGCAGTTGGTTCTGATGAAGTTTTAGGTGTTAAAATAGATTTGTCTTAACCCTGGTGCTGGATGTGTAAGGCAGGGAATACCACCAGCGCCCTTGTATGGGGATGAGGATGGTGCAGGGATGCAGGAGAGGGTCTGTTCTGTCCCCAGAGGTGTGTGCGAGGTGAGAAGGGACAGGAGCACTGTCACCTGTCCCTGTGTGGGGAATTGTTCCCTGCTTTTGCCCAAGCACACAGGTACGAGGAGCAGGCAGTGCCAGGAGACTGGGCTGTCATCGGTGCGGAGCTTCTGTGTCATTTGGTGATCAGGGGTTGACATCTGGATGGATTTTCAGTCTCCTCTGGTCCAGGGGAGATGGATGTCTGTTCCAGTGCCCAGCAGCAGATCGATCCTATCTCCTGCATGCTGAGGGTTTTGCAGAATTTTCAAGAAGTCTTTCCTAAGGAATTAAAAGCGCACCCAGGCACGGAGCAGAGGAGCTAAACCTCCCAAACCTGCAGGCTGGGAACAAATTTGCTTAAGACTAACGGGCTGCCTTAGAATTAGAGATCTTCAGCCAGGAGAAGCCTGGCTTCTTCAGTGCACACCCAGAGCCTGGGAAGTGTGTTCCCAAGCATTAACAGGAGCCAGACTGCAGATTTTGGAATTCAGGGAGCACTGGCCCTGCTGCCCCCAGCAGCCCCTTGTGGGGCTGGGTGCTGAGGCCACCCCTGATGTCCCTTTCAGCCCACTGCCATTTGCATATCATCACTGTGGCCCCAGCTGCCACAAACCCCATTCTCCCAGCTGGGTTTGAAGCTCGGTACGAGTCTGTGTCTGGTCCCCGGAGCCCAGGTTTGGCTGGAGGTTGTCGGCAGCTCACGCTCGATGCTTCTCCCTTTGCCATCTCCCTCCGAGGCTTCCCTGTTCCCTGGTCCCTCCTGCACTGTGTCGGGTTGCTGTGCTCTGCCCCAGAGAGCTGGTTTAATCTCTGTTTTGCAGCAGCTGCCAGGCTGTCCCTGTCCCTCCTCCCCGCACACGTCAGGGCACACGTGTGTACACGCGTGTGCAGGCGGCGCTGCACCTCCCTGCGGATCGCTCCGGACATGGGCAGGGAAACCTATGGATTAAAACACATGTGCATGTGTTTGCCTTCCCAGATATATTTTGGAAAATATGAGTCAGCAGCAGCAGCAGGCAAGAACATATTACATAATCTGTGAGAGCCAAGGAAACCTTGCAGTTTATTTGGAGGGAGGCTTGCTGCAAGCAGCGGCTTTTACCATCATTTTGGGGCCACACATTGGCCTGAGCCCCTCGCTCAGTGGCCTCATTTCAATCATATCCTCTTGTGTCCAATGCAGGGAAGCAGTCCCAGCAGCCTTGGGCTTTGTTATATTTTTAAACCCCTCCAGTACTTGGTAGAATCTCAGGGCCGTGCTTGTTGGTAACTACTTTTCTCTCGTTCCTTAACATGTTCTCCTGCACAGAGTCTGTGATTTTCTTTTTTGGTTCCCCCCACTCCCCACCTCCTGCTGTTTTCTCTCAAATCTCAGCACTGAGAGAAATGGCACATGAGTGCAGCTGGAAATAGCTGCTGCCCCCTCCGCCTCCCCTCTGCTCACGGCCACCCACATCCTCCACCTACTCCCCAATGGGAGAGTGAAGTCAACATCCACTTTTAGCCCCGGGCTGCTGCTCCTCGGCTCTCCCCCTCTCCCTCGCCGTGCCTGCCCTGCCCACACAGGATTCAGAAGGGCTTCATCGCCGTTTGAAGGCTCCTGCAGCTGGACAAGCGCTGCTCTGGTCCCGGAGCATCAGGGATGAGAGGGGATGCGCGGTTCGCTCCGTGCTGGCCGGGCAGGGAGGCGAGAGCAGCAGGAATTACGGACGCAGAGGAGCACAAACAAAAATCCCAAGAAGGCAGACAGCAGGAATGTCCTGGGGTTGAATCCTCCATCCCGGGCACATCCGTGTGAGCGCTGGCACGGGCAGGGATGGGAGCAGCGGGCACCGAGCCCGGCGCGGTGGGTGAATGCTCTCAGCTCTCCACGGTGCTGCATCTCTGCCTGGAAAGCCTGGGAAGGGAATGGGCATTAGCAGAGTGAAAGGAAAGGAAGGAAAGGCCTTGTTTGTTTTTAATTCGCCCGACAAAAGCGAAAGGTTTTGAGCTCTTTGATCTCTCAGGGCGGTGCAAACGCTTCTGCTGTGGCCGAGCCCGTGGGTGCCTTTCAAGCAAAGAGAAAGCTCGGTTGTGGTTTTCCAATATCAAAGCCTTCCCAAGGAGGCAGGGAATTGCCACGCTGGCTGAGAGCAGGAGTGCAGGCAGCTCCATGCCCTGTCTGGGACAGTGCCTGAGCCACTCGCTGCAGAGCACATCGAGAGAGACACAAGAATTGATGGTGACAGAATAACCTGTTTATCCAGAGCGCTCTATCTTCACCCCCATTTAGCTCTCGAGTTTCTGGTGTTTGGACACAAGAGAATTTAAATCTTTCATATTTTTAAAGCCACAAAAGTCTCTGTTACAACCAGAAATTCCAGTGAGCTCAGCAGAGGGGATGGGTTTTTCTGTCCCTCATCCATCGAAGCTCTCCATATTTTATTGAAAAGCCTGGTTTGAGCTGTGTCTGCCCTGTGTTTGGAGCAGTCGGGGAATGATGGGGCCCTCCAAGGGCTGGGATCTGGGGGAACTGCCCCCATTCCCCACCTCTTGCAGCTAAGATGATGCTGCAGGGGCTGTTTCATCTTTCTACGCCTGTGTTTCTCTTTCTGTAAAATGCACAGAAGGAAATTGCCCCTTCGTGTTCAAGGGTTTGCCAAGTGAGGATGAAAAGTGCTGTACTGGAGGCTGGTGGGATTGGAGCAGATGGATGAAAAATGCCTCTCACCCTCTGGGGCTTTGCGGGGGCCCCTGGCAGAGCAGAGCTCCCACCCAGGAGCTCCCTGCTTTCATTTAAAGCAACATCTTGAATTCCACCCGAGATCCCAACCGTGATGTCAGCAGGGCTCCACCAAAGATTCGTTTGGCCTCAAATATTTTGCATATGCAGCGTCAGAGCTCAGCCTTCTGTTTTTGCAGCTAGAGAAAGGCTCTGTCTGCACCTCGTTAGAGCCTTCGCCAATAATACACTTGCTCTCTGTTATTAATTCATCTAAATGAGGCTTTTTTGTTTCTCTAAGCCTTTTGTGGTATTTCTGTGCTGTCGAGAAATTAATCTGCATTAAGCAGAAATACCTCAGTAAAACCAGGAGCTTTGGAGAAGCTGCTCAGCCTCTTGTGACGTGAGCTCTGGGGCAGAAGCACTTGGGGTATCCACAATTCTCACCCCAAAGCCAGCAAAAAGAGCCAGGAGAGGCTCATGGTGCACAAAGAAATGTCACCAAAGCCAGCCAAGGCAGCCCAGCCATGCTCTGGATGGGCTGTCTCTGACTGAGTGACACAAGCTCACATCTTAATCCCCAAATCTTTCCTTTTCGAGCCTCTGTGTTTGGCCACCCTCTCCCCAAAAGAAGGATTGTTCCCTGGGGCACATTGCTCCTGTTCTGTAAGCACTGTCTGCAGTGGTTTTCTCAGCTGGTCAGGGAAGACTTCTGCTCCTCCTTTGAACAGGTCTCCCACAGTTGAAAATATCTCTCTATCACTGCAGCGAGTTTTGCTGCCCTTTTTGCCTCTCTGTTTCTCCTGCAGACAGTTTTACCTTTGCAGGGTTTTTCCAACTCAGGTTGGAATTCAAGAGATAATAATATTTGACATTCTTCATTCTGGCATCTTAGAAATCTTTTCTGAAGTTTTAAAGCCTTTAAAGCCTTTGTGCTGTATAAATACTTGAGTTCTTCTTCTATTTTTAAATGAAAATGGTGCCTGAAAACCCTTAAAAGTCAAATGAAGATCAAAGGCTTGGGAATACCAGCAGTTTTCTGTATTATTCACAGCAGCCAGAGACTGAGGTTGTATTGGCTAAGTGCAGAGGGGCTGCTGTGCTCATAATGATGCAATCATGGAATGATGGAATGGTTTGGGTTGGAAGGGACCTTAAAGCTCATCCCATTCCACCCCTGCCACGGGCAGAGACATCTCCCACTATCCCAGGTTGCTCCAAGCCCCATCCAGGGGGCATTTCCAGGGATGGGGCAGCCACAGCTTCTCCGGGCACCCTGGGCCAGGGCCTCACCACCCTCACAGGGCAAGATTTAGAATTTCTTCCCTATATCCCCTCTAAACTTGCTCTTTCTCATACGTGTTAATCTGTCCCAGGTACTCTGTAAAGCCCAGCCTTGGTGCTCAGGAGAGCTGAGCTTGGTGTCTGACATGGCTGCTGCTGGCTGGCTAATCCGTGTTTTATCATCTTGTTTTCACATCCATCCCAGTGCAGGAATGGCCAGCAAAGGGCTGGAGCAGGGATAGTGACAGCACTGCTCTTTTCAGGGGGAGCTGGCCTGGCTTTACAAGGTTTCAGCAAAGTAAATCTTTTCCTGTAGCCCAGCCTTCCTCACCATTTCGTCCCTCCCTGTGGCTTCTGAGCAGGAATGAGGACAACAGGTGGAAATTGATGTCCTGGAGGCATGTGACAAGGGGATCCTGAGGGCTCAGGGCAGCTCGCAAAAGAATTGCCTCTGATAAATGCTCAGAGGTTTCTGTGGGTTGGCTCAGCAGCTGCAGTCAGGGCTCACGGTGGGGATTTTTACCACTGCCCAGGGAATTGTTCCAGGGCTGTGTGAGCCACCACCAGCATCATCCTTGCTGGAATAAAGGGTAAAAATGGATGCAGAGCAATTTGGCCAGAAGAAGAGTGGAAAGAAAAAAAAAAAATTAAGATCCAAGGCGTGGCATTGAAACGCAAAAGGATCTAGAAAGCAAAGATGCAAAAATAAAATCTGAAGCGGAAATGAGTGATGTTTCACCAGCATTGTGTAACTCATTTTAATTGCACTCCATCTAGAAATCTATTTGAGGCAAGAAATCAATGCAGAATTGTGGAGCAAAGCATTGGCCTTGCAGATGTTTGCAGCTTTCTGCATTGTTATTTTCAGCTTCCTCCCACAGTTTATTGGAGTCCATCCTTCCTGGCAGTGGCCAGGGAAAGATGTCCCCCTGATGTGGCAGGTGGGCAGTGAGGGCTGTGCTGGTGCTTCCTGCTCCGAATTTGCATCTTGTTGTGTCTTGAGGAACACCTTGGAGTGGTTTTGGTGGTGGGAATGGGTTGTTGGAATGTGGAATCCCCAGGGTTTCTGTAGGATCACCCCACATCTCCCACATGTGACTGAGGGGCCAGGGCAGGCTGGGCATTAGAGCTGCCTCATCACCCAGAAGTTCCTTGCACCAAATGGATTCCCAGCTTAAGAGACCGGTGGAAGTCCATCAATGCTCAAGGCTTCTGGTAATCCAGCAGAATGGAATCCTGACTCCCACAGATGTCATCCATGTCTATTGCAGCAGCCCTGTTGTTAGAGGGTAGAAATGGGCCAAGACACAGACTTCTTGTTAATCACAGCGTGAAAAGGGTCCTGGTTTATTCCTCTTCGTGGTTTAGTTAACTCCAGCTGTTCACTGACTCCTGCTGCAGGTTTCTCTTGCAGCCTCTGACTGCAGGCTTTTACCCAGCTAGACTGTGACTGCAGGCTTTTACCCAGCTAGACTGTGGCTGCAGGCATTAGTTTGCAGACTCTGACTGCAGGCTTTCACCCAGCTAGACTGTGACTGCAGGCGTTAGTTTGCAGCCTTTGACTGCAGGCTTTTACCCAGCTAGACTGTGACTGCAGGGATTAGTTTGCAGCCTCTGACTGCAGGCTTTTACCCAGCTAGACTGTGGCTGCACATTCCAACAACAGGCTCTAACTGCAGACCCAGCCTGACCTCACAGCAGTGATTCTCTCTCCCCAGGATCCTACTTCCACATAATTCTCTTGCTCCTTCTTCCTCGAGGCTCTTCCTCCTTCATGATTGTCTCCTCACCAGCTAACCCACTCTCTTTTCTCACACTCATCTTTATTGGCTGTAGGTGTGACTCAGCAGGGGTGAGGCTGTATTGGGTAATTAACACACCTGTTTCCTGTCAGGGACAAGGTCAGCTGTATTCCCTTCTACACTTGTCATTCCCAGCAGTCTCCTGAAAGGCCAGCATGATATTTCTCTTGGATTTGCTGGCATTTGTGAGGGAGGTTTTTTCTTGTTCGGGTCCATCCTCAGCATTCAGGGCTGCTGAGGGTGCCTTGCTTTGAATCCATTTTTGGCAAGGACCATGTGGAGACTGACCAGGGCTGTGTCTGGGCAGCGCGGGGGCTGCAGGAGGATCCCTGTGCTCCTGGAGGGAGGGAGGCTGTGCTGCCATGACCTTTGGGATGTCCCTTTGCTCTGCTCCTGCCTCTTGTCCTGCCTGAGGATGGACTCAGGCAGGGACAGAGTTCCCCTGGAGGCAGCCAGGCTCCTCAAAGATCACACAGCAGCTTCACAGACTGGTGAGGCTCTGAGACAGCAATCCAAGGAGATCCTGACAGCCAGACACTGGCATTCCCAACAGAATGGCCCAAAAGCAGTGGACTCCCGGTATGGAATATCTGACCTCCCTCACCGTGTCGCTCTCAGGCTGTCACTGCAGCGGGTTAAATGTGTTTGTGCTTAGAATACTGGCTTGGAGCAGCAGAGAGAAATGGGAACAGAGTTTGCAGCAGGGTAGGATGAGTTGGGATGAATCTGATGGGATTGCTTGCGAAGGAACCATCCTCAGTCTGGGCAGGAGGCAGGGAAAAGGAAGATTCAGGCTTTTTCAAATCGAGAGAGTGCAGCTGAAAGAGGGGGAAGGATACAATGCAGGAGGTAAAACTAAGAATAGAGGACTGTGTTATAAAGGGAAATCTGGGGCTGGAGGTCAGGACAAATTAGAACATGCAGAAAATGTACTCCACTAGGCCATGGATTTGTATTTCTGGAAAATAACTGAAGTAACTTCACATCGGCAGTTCTCATGGGATTGGAGAAAGTACCAGAACACGTTCTCAAAGAGACAGTCTTCCTTTGGCTTGTGAGCAGAACAGAGGATTCAGAGCTGGTTTTTGGAGCCCAGAGCCCCTCGAATTCCGAGAGGCATGGCTTTTCCTGCAGGCACCTCTGGACAGCACCAGCAGGATGCGCCCAAAATAGAGTTTATTCTGATGGTAATTGCAGAGAGGGGCAGCGAACCTCCCCAGAACAGATGGAGTCAGGAGTAGAAGGGCTCTGGAAGTGGGCCATGGGTGAGGCTGGAGCAGGGGAAGGCAGTGTTTTATTGTTATTACCTGGAGTGGATCCAAGCCTTTAACAGATGGGAGGATTTGCCAGTTTGGCTGTGCTGGAAAGCTGGGCGGTGGAGCCATCCATCCATCCATCCATCCATCCATCCATCCATCCATCCATCCATCCATCAGTCCATCCCTGGCTGCAATGTCCCGTGGCCACCAGTGCTTTGGGAACCTGCTGGGTTGAAAGGTCAGGCTTTGCTTTGGTGGTGATTTGGTGCAGACTGTGCTTAGAGGTGCCAGGAGCTGCACATAAGTCTTGGGTTTGGCACCGGTCCTAAAGGAGGAGAAACAAGTAAGTGAGATCCTGCAAATCAGTGTTTGGATTAGTGCTTTTGAGAAGATTGATAGAGGTGGATTGGCTGCAGGAGCAGGATTTATCTTGGCAGTTCAGCAGCCTGTCCCGAACCTTCCTGGTGTGGCCAGAGGTGCTCTGGATTTATGGATCACCTTAGGAAGCACAGGCAGTGCTGTGGGAGCTGGGGTGCTGCAGAGACGAGGCCACGGAGCCTTATCTGTGTCCAGTAGCTTCAAGGTCTGATTTTTAAAAAGGCTCCTGTATCGATTACCAAGAGCACTGGGTTCTTCTTCTAACATAAAATAGGCCTTAATTCTTAGATAATTCTGTTGCATCCTGTGCTACTTATTCCGAACCTCTCCCCACCCCATGTTGGTGCATAAATACAGAGCAGACTTTCCCCCCATTTTCTTTCCCTGCAGTAGCTCCAGCCATTTTAAATCTGTGAGCTGGAACTCCAGGGATCTTGGCTCATCCTGATGGACCTAAAAGTGGAGTACACAGGGGAGATTCTGGGAGTTTGGCCATGAGCTCAAAACCTTTAAAATCATGAACCAGATTCTTGGTTAGTTAAGACTTTGGAGCTTTACAATGTGTTAGGAAGTCACAAGGTTTTTTCAGCTGTCAGGTTTTAATTTTTTTGTCCTACACTGTCATGCATTGACATAAGATACCAATAATTTAAACTAATCCACTTCCAGGAGAATTCTTTTGAACTAAAAGTAAATATGTAACCAGTTTTTGGAGGCAAACACAAAGGCTTAGTTTCTTTGGCGTCTGTATTAACGAATATGGCCAGGCACTTGTAAGCTGCGTTCTACACACACTCGCTGCCCATCCACCACAAGAAAAGGTCTTTTCTTTTACTACATGATGTATTTATAAGCTGAGAATATAAAAATTCTGTTGGCTGTTACATGTTGCAAACACACACAGTGTGAGCAAGACGCTGATTTGCAGCCCCACACATCAGAAATGACCTGCCCGGGTGCTGGGGGATCCCAGGGCAGTGTAGAGGTGACCCTCTGTGCATGTGAGCGTTGAGCTGTGTGCAGCTCCAGAGACCCAGATTAGAGGGTTTGGACACCTGGGCTCTCGGGTGGCTCCTTTGGGCAGGGATGTCGCACGTCCAGACGGAGCTGGCTGCTCCCAGATTCCCACGGAGGTGCTCGCATCCACTCTGACTCACATCCATGGCATTTTATTGTTGGGTTGAAGGCTGTCTAAAAATTCCCTGGCATTTCTCCAGAGAGAGTGCCAGCAGCCCTTAAACTCAACTCATTTCCTTCCCATCAAACCACGGAGCTCATCAATAGCAATCTCAGGCTCCAGCAGGGAACTCGGAGGTGGGTGGGATTTGCCACCCTCCACAGGCTGGTGGTAAATAGGTCATTACCAACACAACAGCAGGAATAAAGCACAGAGGAGGAATTTGGAGGGGGAGAAATGATGGTCCTTTCCCTTTGGTAGCAGGTATTTTTTTTGCTGGTGCCAGCAGAACGATTTAAGGAAATTTTGCTGGTTACTTTATGGAATCGATGAACAGCATCTTATCGTGGGTTTGTGTCTGGGGATTGACAAATACTCGGGTGCTTTTGCACCTCTGTGGTTGCTTTTTTTAACTAATGGGAGCTTAAAAGACAAGGTGAAGCCCAGGAGCTCCCTGCAGGCTGGAGCTCTTGCCATTGGAGCCTCTTCCCAGCAAGTTGCTCTCTGAGCCCTTTTCTTCCAGCAGGAATATCATGTATGATAGAGGGACTCTAAGGGACCAGTTTTACCTTTAAAGTCTAGGTTTATTTTTTTTTTTTTTCTGTTAAAAAAAATGTGTTTCGACAGTTTGTCACATCGGCTCAGCCTGCCACGTCGTGGGCAGTGAAGTGTTAGGAAGGAAAGGTAGAAAGTATTTTGATGAAGGATCAAGTCAACTCACTAATGTTCTTTGAACATCTCCTGTGTTGACCTTGGTCCACACAGACACCCGCCTGCTCCTGCAGCTCTCCTGGCTCCGGGAGAGCTTCTGGAGGTGCTGAGGGAATTGCCAGGCAGGATCTGGGGAGATGGCAGGAAAAGTTCTTGCGGGAGGTCTGTGCTTTGCAGCAGAGGCATTTGCCAGCTTCTCCCAAAGCCTCCATCCTGTGTTTATTTTGGAGTTGAGGAGGAGGGAAGGAGGGAGGGAGGCAGCATCATCCTTTTGGTAGCTATGGAGAGAGGGGAGGGCAAAGCCTGTGGAGCACAAGAGCCCCTGGATCTCCACACTCAGCTTCCAGAAAAGCCCAGCCCAGTCTCTCCTGTTGGGTTTGTTTCTATCACCAGACAAACATTTAATTATTTTACCTTCATGCTGCCGCTGAATCAACTGAGAGAACTACAAAAGATAATGCACTTCTATTTTTATATCTTATACTAATGAAGCTCAGGCTGGAATTTTCCCCTGCACGGTTGCCTGGAACAGGGGAGGAAAAATGCTGAGGGAGAGGAGGAGGGAGCGAGACGCTCAGCATTTAGCAGCGAGCACGGCTGTGGTTGGAGCAAACCTGCAGCACTCCAAACAGTGCTGGGAAGTGAGGAGAGCAGCATTTTATCCCTGTGCAAGGATCACAGAGGGTGTTTCTCTGTGGTGAGGGATGGATGGATGGATGGATGGATGGATGGATGGATGGATGGATGGATGGAGGGAGGGAGTGAGGGAGGCAGTGACACTCCAGGACTGTGCTGCTGGCTCTCCTTTCTTGGCAGGGCTGAGCACCAGGGCTGGGCTCACTTGCTCCCTGGGAAACATCCCCTGGGACTTGGCAGGAGCCGAGCGCTCCATCAAAAGTTCATTAACATGTTGAGTTGGAGCTGTGTGCAGCCTGCTGGGAACACCAGCACGGGGACAGGGTGGACCAGGCCACATCACAGAGAGTGAAAAATGCGTAGGGACTGTAGTGGGGGAGGCAGGTGCTCGGGGCTGGCCTGTGGTGACACGTTAATCTGAAGTGGCGTGACGGCAGTGACTGATGGCCCCTGAGCTGGATGGGTCTCTGCAGAGTTCGGCTTAGCCAGAGCTGGTGTTTGCAGCTCAGCATCGAGGTGAAAATCCAGCCTAAAGTCTTTGTATCTGATAAGAATTTCAGTCCCAGGCAGCAGAGATTTGGCCTCGCTGCTGGGAGTCAGCCTGGCAGGATTTGGATTGCAGCTCTGCTGGATCAGCAGTGGGATCCGGGGCTGTGTGTGGAGCAGCCCCTGTGAGCCGGTTCTTTTTGAGGTGAGAAACTGCTCCTCAACTGCTCAAAGGCTCCTGACAAAGTCAAATTAAAGGCTTTGACATTTTCTTTAATAATAAAAGAGAGGGAATAATCAAGGCACGGTTGTGCATGGGTTTGTTAATTTGCTGAGCCGCAGCGCTGTCAGTTGGTGGGAAATAAGACATTGGGTTTTATTTGGGAAACACGAGGCGGGGAAGTAAAGTAGAAATCCCAAAGAAACAGCATTTACATAGATTTTCCAGCAGCTGATTTGAGCTGACCCAAAGGATCTGAAGGCCAGGGGTCCTGAGCATCCTTGCTTGCGTTTTGGGGGTGGTAATGTTGAATATCTGCACCCTAGAGAAAGCAGCTGCAATATTTCAATACCTGACTGCGTGTGTCACAGGTTAGACTTCCTTTGAAGGGGACAAAAAGGATGTGATCCAGCGAGGAAAACCAAGAATGTGCTTGAAGAGTCACCCTCAGATCCCAGAAAGTCCCTGCAGAGATTTATCCTCTTAAACAGCGCCCAAATGTGGAATGGTGCTTTACAGTGCCCATAAAAAGAGCTGTTAACAAAATTAATCTGGGAGGGAAGGGCAGCACAGAAAGAAAGATGAAATTTTACAGCCCCAGGACTGAGTAGGTGAAAAGTGTAAATCCACTGGTAGTGCCTGGAAAGCCGCTGCTTGACCCCGAGGAATGTCACAGCTTCAGTCCAGCTGGACAGGCGCCACCAGCACCATCGCTGCCGTAATTCCTGTCCCTGTTTGCAGGTATTTGTCAAGGCCAGGGATGGCCTGTGGTGTCCAGCAGCAGATTGGTTTGGCAATGCCCTGGGCAGGGCTTCAGGCTGCCAGGGAGGAACAGCGTGGCCACGAGGGCAGGAGGAGGCAGAAAAAGATAAACCGCTTGAGTCCATTCCAACCATGCTTATGGGAAATAGGGACCTGCATGGAGGAGATGCGGGGGAACTGTACAGCCCAGGGAAGTGGGCACCATGATTCCGTGGGATCCTATTCAGCCTGAAGGGTCCCATGACAGGCAGTTTCAGATTTTTAAGAGTTTTATCTCAAAAATGCAAAAAGAGCTTTGGATGTTTGGAACATCGTTGCTCAGAGCAGCTGTGGCTGCCCCATCCTGGAAGCGTCCAAAGCCAGGTTGGAGCAGCCTGGGATAGTGGAAAGTGTCCCTGCCCACAGCCTGAGCAAGGTGAGCATTGAGATCCCTTCCAACCAAACCATTCCATGGTTCTGTGAGGAGGAAAGCTGAAAAAGAGTGAATGGCACCAGGTTAACGTGGGAATCAACTCTTGTGCACAGGGAGGACAAACCTTGGGAGCTGGGAACGATGGTTGGGTCTGTGATAGAAGCGGATGGCTGAGGCTTCCCTGGCTCACAGGAACACTTTGTGCCTCTGGCCTTTTAAAAATTGAACCTTGAAAATCTGTGAGAAATAGACTTTTTATTTGGTTAGTGTTTTGAACCTATAAAACTGAAAGTCATAATACCCTGTAAAACATTTGAGGCAATTTGGGAATATGGCATTCCTTATTAAACTCCGTGGGTTTTAGAGACTCCTTAGGTTTTCACAGTGGCGTAGGCTGTGACCTCTGTAATGTTCAACAGGATCCTTGAAAAACTGAGACCAATTTAACAAGAGTAGCTGCTGCCTTGGTGCTCCAGCTCTTCCAATTCTTTCCTGGCTGGAAAGTTCATAATGGTTTAGCAGCACCTTTTTAGTTGCTAAAAAAGATTATTGTGGTCTGGGCATAGGGGACTACTTTGTGACAAATATTTTAGCAGAACCATTTGTCCATGGCTGAAATAACAAAGCGAAATGTCACAACTACAATATTTTGAAGGTCAGAAATCATAACTCTTTGCATATTTTCAAGGTTATTTTTGGCCAGGGTAGCAAAATATACTGTTATGTGGGAGTCGGAGGGAATATAAACCTCTGTGGGCAAAGAGGAGACCTGGCAGTTGTTTACAGCTGATGTTTCCGGGTGTCCGGGTGTCAGACTGTTTGTACCAGACCTAGAGAGAAGTCCCAGACTCCAGCAGCAGGGATGTTGTTCTGTAGCTGGAATTTGTGTCTGGAAATCCAAAGCCCCTGTTGGTTTAAGCTGAGAGCTGGTGCACATCAGAATTCTGTGGCACTGAGATGTTTCCTCCTCCGGGATGCCAGGCTTGTCTTTTATCTTGTTTTCTCTTTATTTCTGAGTGACCTTTGCCCAATTTGCTGCAGCAGGCAGAGGATGTTGGTGCTGTGCTCTCTGCAGGTGGGATGCTCTGTGTCCTGCAGTCTTCCCTGGAATTCTGCTCCCAAATCTCTGCGTGTTTGCAGGGCGAGCAGCATCCCTTCTGCGGACCTGCCCGTGGCACTTGGGAGGAGCAGGCAGAATGAATATCCTTCACACACACTGTTCCCTGGGGAGGCACAAGGATGTGGCTGCATTTCTGCTGCAGGACACTGTGCTACAGGAGCTTTTGGCCTTTAACCTTCCTCGGATTGATGGATAATTCCTTGCTGTTCCATGCAGATGAGAGGGGTTTTAGGGATCCCGTAGCACCTCCCTCTTTTCATTATTGCCTAATGAGGAGTCTGAGCTGAGCATTCATTGCTCCAAGACTTTCTCCCTCCAAAGCCTCCATCCCTGAGGCTGGACCCTTGCAAAGTCAGAGGGTGAGCAGCAGTGATTACTCAGGGCTGGGGTGTGTTTAGAACACAGAAAGTATGAGTATGTAAGAAGTGAGAGTGATTTCTCCCAGGTCTGGCTGTGGTTGTCCCAGACCTATTCCCGGGAATGCCCACAGAAGGACACGGGTGGGAAATGCAGTGGAAAATGCAATGGAAATTGCAGAATTGCAGAAGCTGCTCACGTTATCTCTCAGTTAAGATACCATCCTCTCCTGACATCCGTGGTCTTGGTGTCAAGGTTGGAACGATGGCGTCGAAGGAGTGGCCTGAGCTGCAGCCTGTTGGGGCAGAGATGCTGTCCTGGGAGGGGTGGATGTGCCAGGCTGGAAAGGGATGGATGCTGGTGCTGCTGCTGACCCCAGTGTCTTCCTTCTCAATTGCTTAACTCATCTGCACGGGCTGTGGGAATTCTCCACTACTCTGGAGTCAGTGTGACAATCCCAGCCTGGCCCAGGGAGCTGAGCTTTGGTTTGGAAGCGGGGATTTAAATGATGTTCATTAAAACTTGACCAGGCAAGGAAAACCCGCTGGCCAGGTTGTTTGGGGGAGATGGGACTGAGCATGCTCTGGGGTGAATTGCTCTTCCACGGTGTGCAGTGCTGCACACTGTGAGGTCCTGTGGTGGTGGAGAATGGAAAGATCAATCGAAGATTGCAGGGAGCCCTGGCCAGCCCGCTGTTCCTCCCTGGTGGAGGCTATGTCCTCTCAGCCTGTCCTGGTGCTCACAACCACCACTACACCAACATTTTTGTCTGGTTTACCATCCACCTTAACTTCTCCTTGTCCTTCCTTGTCCCAGCTGGTTTTGAGCTGGGTTTGCTCTGGATTTGAGCATGGTTTCCTCTGTGTTTAATAATTTGCGAGGCTGCTCTGTTTCCCTCGCCAGGCTCGTGGCTGATGCTGTGGGTGCTGCAGGGAGAGGCCATGTCCCTTCTGTGTCAGCAGCACAGCTCTGAGAGGGTGGATCTAGAGGCGCAGAGCTTTTGGAGGTGTGTGCACCCTTTCTTTGGGCTCTCAGTATGCTCTGTGCCAAACTCTCCAGCAGTGAATTGAAGCTGAGTGAGGAATTGCTGTTGTGGGACTTTCATCCCACTTGTGGTCCTTCAGAACCAAGGCGCACACAGACCCCAAAAAAATCTTCAGTGTTTGCAAATTAATGCAGACAGGAGCCTACAAGCTCAGAGCAAATCTCTGTTGCTAATTTTCCAGAGGCACCACTGAAAGAAAGCGAATTTCACGCAGGACACTAAAAAAAACTACTCAAAAAAGCCAGAACAAAGGAAAGTCCCTCCAGCTTTCAGTTCCAGAATTACCCCAGTGTTTCAGCTGCCCACGGTTTTCTCTACAGAATATCCCTTGGGTCCCTTTGAGTCTGGAATTCTTTCCAGCACTGAGGATGGGGTGTGGAAGAAAGCTGGGAAAAGCTCCTTTTCATCCCGAGCTGTGCCACAGGAGGCTGAGCATGGCTCTGGTGCCTTCCCACGGGCACCATCCCAGCTGCCAGCTGGTCTGCAAAGGTTGGCATCTGTAAGGGCTCCAGTTTAAAAATAACAGAGAGAAATCTCCCTTCTACAGGGCACAGATAAAAAGAGGATGGTTGAGGTAACAGTGATTTAAAAGCTCCTGGTACTGCCTGGGGCTCTGCAGGGAGGCAATTGCAGCGCCATGACAGCTTTTCCCATGGACACCAGGTGCTTTCCTTGTTGTCCAGCTGGGGGAACCCAGTTTTCAGTTTCATTTTTCTTGAGGTTTTCTTCAGTTGCTGTGTTTTTCTTTAGAATTCTTAGGCTCACTCTGTTCTTGTCAGCCCCGCTGCGCTGGGTCTGCAGTGGGGTAAAAAACAAGTTTAGGAGGCTATGGGAGAAGGTTGTGTTGTGTTGAGCTTAATTTCTGTTAAAAATCCAAGGTGCTGGAGAAAAGGACTCTCTGTGCTGGTTGAAGCAAGAAATTTGGGATGAGGTGCTGTGAAGTGCTCAGAAGCTGAAAATGCAGGGTTGGTAGCAGCTCATACATCCATGACCTGCTGAGCTGTGTGCTTGCAGCACCTTTTAGGAGAAATTTGGTGGATTTGGGGGTTGAAAGTTGGGATAAGTAATGCCAAGTGATGCTTTGCAGCCCTGAGGGAGGCCAGACACAGGCACGGTGCTGCTGCCTCGTGGCTGGGATGTTCTCTGTGAGCCTGGAAAATCAGATGGAAGGATGGAGGGACGGATGGAAGGTAGGATGGATGGAGGGATGAAGAGATGGATGGATGGATGGAAGGAAGGAAGGATGAATGATGGATGGATGGAAGGTAGGATGGATGGAGGGATGAAGAGATGGATGGATGGATGGAAGGAAGGATGAATGATGGATGGATGGATGGAAGGTAGGAGGGATGAAGAGATGGATGGATGGATGGATGGATGACTCTGTGAGTGTTTTCACCCAGGTGGAGGAAGCATTGCACACACCTTGATGGCCTTGGGAATGAGGAGGTGGTGGAGGCAGCCCCTTCGGATCCTGCACAGTGACATTTCCAGAGCAGCCTCGCACTGCAAACTCCCGGCTCTGTCCGAAGCAAGTTCCTGCACGCTGGCATCATTTGCATGCATCAGGAGAAATCTGCCTTGCCCAGGAAAGCTCTGACAGCGAGAGCACTGCAGCTCCCAGTGCGAGGCAATGCTCAGATGAAAGCTGCTGGGGAGAAGACGAGGGAAGAGCAGAGAGGGGAGATAAGGGGAGAGCCTGGCGGCACACACGGAGCTGCAGCCCCAGCTCGGGGGGCTCACAGCTCTGCCTGCCCAGC
The DNA here is from genome assembly GCF_015227805.2 of Hirundo rustica. NCBI lineage: Eukaryota > Metazoa > Chordata > Aves > Passeriformes > Hirundinidae > Hirundo > Hirundo rustica. The sequence goes on from NC_053470.1 coordinate 1,511,297, forward strand.
ACGGGGGGCTTGGAGAGGGGCAGTGACTGGCAGAGCATCCAGTCTGCCCAAATAAAAGGCATTAACTCCTGGAGGGAAGGATCAGGGCCATGTTTTGTCTCTTATCCAGGAAGTTTTCAGTGGAGGTTGTCGGACACGTTCGGTAGCTCTGAGAGGCACCGAAGCAGAAGTAGCGGTTGAGGCAGAGCAGGGACGGGTTTTGGGCATGTGGCTGGTTTTGCTGTGCTGCTTTTCGGTGCTCCTTCCCCAAGCATGTCCCTCGTCTCCTTGGGCTGCTTAGTTTTGGTGGCATTCAGAGTTCCCAGGTTAGACACCGGAGCAAGAATCACTCGTGGAGATGGGCAGTCCCAGAGCTTCCCACATTTCCACGTGTTCCAGGGCTGCAGGAGCCTGGCCACAGCAGCACTCCTCAGCTGTTCAGTGGGTTACAGGAGGGAAGAGATTTCTCTTGGGAGGCAGATCCTCGGATCTGTGCTGAGGACCCAGAGCAGCTGTGCTGTGTCAGGTCACTGATCTGAACGCTGGTGAGCCGGCAGTGACGGCCCCTGCAGCTCCTCACATCGTGTTCCTCTGCTTTAACCTTTGTCTGCCTGTCCCCAGCCCTTCCTTCGGGCAGGTCCTGGCCCCCGTCACAGCAGTTCCAGCTGGGGTGAGAGCTCTGAGGATGTGACACAGCTCTGGCTCCGAGGGTGGCAGGGGACTGTGTCCAGAGCAGGGTGTTCTTGGCCCCTGGGTTAACCCAGGCTTGGCTCACAACCACTCACCCACTGAGCAGTTCACAGGAGGTTTTGGGTTCTCTCTCTGTAATAAAGACATAGAAAGTCTATAAGCCCCGTTCTGTATAAGGAACTAATGGCCTGGAGCAGCTGGAATCTGATCATGGCATTGTTGTGTGTGGGCTGTGCCTGCACCTCTGCATGTGCAGGGTTGGTAGTGCATGGCTGTGGCCCCTGGGGCTGTGTGCATGTTCACTATTTTTTTCCTGGATTTATTTTTTTGGCTTGGATACTCACGAAATGCCTGGGAATTATCCAAGTATAGTCATACCTTGTTGCAAATTTGGATGACCTGTCTACTTTCTTCATTCCCCTTAATTCTTGATCTCCTTTGTTATTCTTCCCTTTACCAGGAATCCTGCAGGAGTAGGTAACCCAATCCTACCCTGGCGCAAGAAGACCCAATCCTGATCTCATTCACTCTCCCAAAACTCAAAACTTTAAATCTACTGGATTTAGCACACTGACATTGATTTCCCAGCTCCGCTGGTGCTTTCTGGATTCCCATCTGCTTGAAACTGGACGGAGAACTATTAATTCAAGAAACAGCAATTTGAGCTTGATGGGGATGTACTGACCTTAATGCCTTCATTAATATAATTAGTGCCCTTGGTTTGAGGAGGGCTCTCTCCACTTGGACTGTGTGACGTGAAAGCTCCGAGTCCCTCTGACCTGAGGTAGAGCAGCGGGCGCGGGGCCGTGGGAGATGCTCCGCGCTGTCAAAAAGTTGTTTTTTTCCAGAAGCTGAGTCTCTCTTGCTTGAGGTTTTCCATTCAGCTGGGCTTTGGAGACCAGCCTTGGTTTGGCATTTCTGTTCCTCGCTGTTCATGTCTTTTTTGGGCCCTTGAATTATGTAAGAGGAAAGCGAGTCACTGCAGAAACATCAGCCTGTGAGGGAAAGTTTCTGGAGCTTTTAGCACAAGGCCCAAATTTTTTTTCCCCAGAGTCTGGAGAGTATTTTGAGGAGGGATTTGAGCTTGATGGAGATGCCAGAGAAGGTTTGGAAGTATAGAAAATGTTTTCGTCTTCCCTTAGGTGCAGAAATGACTATTTATTCAAGATGAGAAAAACTCCTGCGGGTGGATTGCTAGAAAATTATGTGAAGGGCTGGAGAAATTTGGCAGTGGGGATCTTTTTCTGCTTGTTTTCTTTCATGGCTTGGTGAAATTAAATTTTCTTAATGTGGCTACTCCTCGAGAGGCTGAGCTTGCCTACATAACTTGCTCTGGTGAACCTGAACATCTCTTTCTTTCACCTAAAATCCAGAGGTGTGTGGGTTGGTTCTCATTACACTGATGTGCTGAGCTGTGAGGGAGGAGGAGGATCTGCTGAGTGGGAAGCAGTCCTGGAGTAGGAGGAGGTGTTTGGAGGTGGGATTATGTGGGAAGTCACTGCACCTTCTGCAAGGACATCCCTACTCCTTGAGGATTTGACACAAGCCCTTGTGCACCCTTCTGCAGAGAAAGAAAGGGAAAGGGGTTAAAAATGTCCTATCTGGCTCCTCCTTCCTGGTGAAGCGTTTGTAGGCGCAGGGGGAAGGTGGGTGCCCTCAGCAGGGTGGGCTCTGCCTGGCGTCTCTGCTCTTTCACACGATGGAAAAGCCAAAATTCTTTCTCTTCCAGCAAGCGGAGGAGAGGGGAATTGGCCTTGACCTTCTGGTGGGCACCTGGCCTTGCATTCCTCAGGAGCTGGACAAAGTGCAGGCAAATCCCTGCTTTATTTCAGGTTTTGTTGGCTGGAGGAGACTGGGATCTTGTTCTGCTTCTGGAATACCTTCCTTATTACGGTGCTGAGGTTTGGCTCTAATTTCACCCCGAGAGTGAAAGTGGACTATTTAGAGAGGTGCTTGAAGCCTTGAATTTTCCTGCAGAGGAGGATGTGGATTATTCCCAGGGCTCCAGAGAAGCAGGCAGCAGGTCTGAGGTCCCTGGCAGCACAGGGAGCAGTGTGAGGCTCCCAGGGAGAGCAGTGCCTGCTGCAGCTTCCAGCCTGTGCCCAGGACAGAGCCTGGCATCCATCAGGGGCTCACAGGCTGACAGGGAGCTGACAGTGGGCAAGGTGTGATCCAAGCTGCATTAGAAAATGGATTTCCAGGAGAAATTGATGCCCTGTACCTGAGGTGCAGCCTCGCTCAGACTGGGGCAGAGTGATGGCCAGCATTCCACAGGAGTGTGTTTGAGCTGGAACAGGGGTAAGGGAATGAGGGATGTGCCTGTGAAGGTGAGCTCAGGGAGCCTTGGCTGGCCTGGCAGGGCGCTGGCGGAGCAGGAGCTGCTCTGGGGACAGAGCTGCTGAGCTGAACTGCTTCAGAGGTAAAAAACAGCAGGTGTGGGATGATCCCAGCAAAATCCAGGCTCTTAGGAGGAGTACTTGGTCACCAGGCAGGAATGTGTTGATGGAAAAACCTCCCTTGGGGTGTCACAGGGCTGCAAATGCAGAAGGACAGAGGCTTGGGAGGGAAGATCTCTCAGGCAGGGGGTGTTTGGGACCCCTCCAGAGCAGCCTGGTCACTGCCACGGGCTCACGCTGCTGCTGACAGCAGTTTGTGCCACAGGCTTTAAGCTGGACAAGGTTTACTGATAATTATTGATAATTACTTGCAGTGAGTGCCTGGGGCTGGGCACATGCCTGATCTTTTTTTCATACACTCTCAGCTTATTAACCTGTTTTGCTTCACTTTGATTCCTGCTGGGGTCCTGTGTTAAAATACAGGAAAGTGGAGCCTGTGCTCAGACACCTCCTCACAGTAACTGGTCCTGATGGCACAGAATCCCAGAAGGATTTGGGTTGGAAGGGGCCTTAAACCCCAGCTCCTCTCACCTCTGCCGTGGTCAGGGACACCTTCCACTGTCCCAGACTGCTCTAACTGCAATGTCCAGCCTGGCCTTGGGCACTGCCAGGGATCCAGGGGCAGCCACAGCTGCTCTGGGCACCCTGTGCCAGGGCCTCACCACTCACACAAGGAGGAATTTCTTCTCAATATTCCCTTTAAATCTACTCTTCTTCAGCTTACAGCCATTCCCCCTTGTCCCATCACCACAGATCCTTGCTATATCCAGTTTGTAGGAATTTTTTCCAACTTAACGCTGGGCAGAGAGATGTCAAAGCCTCCATCAGAGGACCAATGTGGCTGCAGCACGTCCCCAGCTCTGGCGCCCGTTGTTGCGCCTTGGTGCGCGGCTCTTGCCCACGTTCATTTCCAACGCGGTGAATTCTGTGGTGCTAACGAGTGTTGCTGGGTTCCCATGGCAACCCTTGCGCTAATTAACGCACGGTAGCCACGGGGAAAAAAAATAAAAAAAATCTGTCCTTACTGATGGATTAATTTGAGAGGATTGATAGGGGAGGAAGAGTTGGGCACGGCCGCGCCGAAGGTGCGCGCGGGGACGGGAGCTCGCGGCGCGTCGGATAGCACAAACCTGCGTTACTCTGTCCTTGCAGCTTTCTCACTGGAACCTTGCTCACCCTTTGGAAAGGGTTTGTGCTTCCGAAGGAATGAAATTATCCTGACAAATGTCTAAGAGCGTAACTCAAGCAGTTAGGCTTTTTTGGTCCTCTTTTTTTTTTTTTCTTTCCCTTGCTATGACATTTTAACTCGGTGGTTTTTTTGGCGTTTAAAAGATTAAATAAAGCCCAAGTCAATTTTAGAAGTTATATGCTTGGAAGAATCAGAAAATGTACATTTAAGGACTACATTATTTTATGTCAGGAAAAAACCTCCAGTTCCTGAGGACTCCTCCCAAATTCCAGCCCCCACTTCTGGCTCTCGCTCCAGTTCCCCTGGTAGCTGGAGCTGTTAGAGATGGACCCAAATAGAAACTGTGGATCCAGGCTGGTGTTCTGAAAGGCAGAGGAAATTGCCTCTTCCAGCGTGGTCCTGGTGGTGGAGTGGTGGCCTTGGACATAAATCAGGAGTGGGAAAAGCAGCCCCTGTGTTGTGTGCTGGGGATGAGTCACGGAGTGACTTCCCATCAGTGGTGACAATTAAACTCCTTCAGCGCTTCGTGCACAAAGCACTGGGTTAAGTCACAGTGTCCTGGCGAAATTCTTCCTTGGATAATTGTCCTCAGACTGGCTGAATGCTCCCCTCCTGCAGTTTTAATTAGCTGGAGCTGTGGCTCACCAGCTCCTGTGTGGTGATGGCTACGACCTAAGGAGGTTTGGTGGAGACTTGTGATCCCACGACTGCCTGCCTCGGTCCTCTTGTGCCTGCAGCAATTACCTGCAGCCAAAAGGAGCCTTAGGAAATAATGACTGTGCTTTAGGGCTCTTTAATGAGATTTCCAAACTCTCTGCTGCCTTCAGCACCGAGAGGTCCTGGAGTCTCAGCTGTTGGCACTTGTGGGGTTCAGGCATTTGCAGGTTTTCCCTGGCGCTGTGGCTCCAGGATGGAGAGGTTGTCACACTGGGGCTACTGCAGGAGAATCTGGGGTGTCATCAGCAGGAGCAGCTTTGGTTTTGGCTGGTTGCTTGTGGATTTGGCTGCTCTGGTGCATGTCCCTGGCTGGAGAGCAAGGACTGAGGGGGCAGCGCTGCCGTCCCGAGCGGCTCCGAGCAATCCGCCTTTCCCTGTGTTTGAGCAGGACAAACAGGAGAAGCGCTGAAGGAGGTTCTCCCATGGCACTTCAGCCTCTCCTGGTCTCTGGGCGCTGCAGGGTTGTGCCTTGCCTTGTGCCAGGTCTGTGCTCCCCTGGGAAGTGTGTCCTTAGGTACCGGTGCCAGGTGACAGCGTGCGCAGGGCCCCTTTGGTAGCCACAGGTCCCCCAGCCTGTGCACACTGAGCAGCTTTGCATGGACACGGGAGCTCCTGGAAAATGTGTTCCCAGTGCCCAGAGCTCACAGAAAAATAGGTGCATTTATTTTTTCTTTCCACGGCTGGCCCTGTTAAGCAGGAGTGCTTGCATCCAGGAAAATCTGCCTTTCCCCAGGATAGCTGCTGCTCCCCAAATACCCCTGTGCCAAAGCCTGATACCAGCACCTAATCTGGATTTTAATTCCTCCAGCTCTAAGTGCAAAAAAATATTCCCACTTCTTCCTCTGAGTGACCCCAGGGGCATTGAGCAGTGCAACAATGCTCTAAGCTGGCACTAGTGATAGTGCAGACACCTTTATTGCAATATTCTGTAGTATGTATATATATTTTCTTAATTAAGGCTATTTTGGGCACTAAGGTGCTTTGAAACATTGACAAAAGTCCTCTGGATTTACTGGCTGTTGATTTGAGTTGTTAAAAGTTGTTTGAGGAGTGTAATAAATAACAGAGATGGGATTATTTTGCCTTTTTATGGAGAGGAGGAGGATGTGTCCAAGTACTTAGATACCTTTTGGGACAAGTGAATTCCCAGAAGGGTGGAAAAGGTGAGGCTGAACACCCAAACAGGCACAGGCTGTTGGCACAAAAGCATGAAGAGTTTGAAGGAATTGTCTCAAGTTTTTGGCAATTTTTGCTGTGTTCCTTCCAGCAAGGAGGCTGGGGCTGCTGGGGCCAGGTGGATCCAGAGCTCTCTTGGCTTGGAGAGTTCTGGTTCCTGATGCAGAGAGGGGCTCTCCCCTGGCTCTGCTCCCTCCAGCCTTCCTAGACTGCCTTGGGAAAATTCCTAAATTATTTTTTTCGTTTGTTTCTCACCTTGTCGATCGTCTCTTTGAAATCCATTGTTGGTGTTTTCCTTTCAGATGGTTAAAATGGAGCCTTTCTCCATTTCAGACTCCCAGCTCTCCCCATTTTACATAACTAATACCTCTCTGGAACTACTGAAGCTGTGTTAGCAGGCTCTGAAATGGGAGTTTAGCTCAGCTTTTAACGGGTTTAATCTTTTCCTGGGTATTAATCCTTCCAGAACCTCTGATAAAATTTGTTGCTTTTTCTCTGAATGCCTCCCACGCTGTCGATATCTGTCTGCAATGAAGTTGCTTGGTGCAGAACAAGCCATGGAGGAGGGAATGTTACAGCCTCCCATGGATCTTGCTCTCATTTCAGTGCATTCCCGACTCCTCTCTGACTCCCTGCTACCAGTGCTCCTGTGATTCCTTGCCCTGGGAGCATCTCTCCCATTGAATGTGGGGTTGGGATGAATTTGCTTCCTGTTTATCAGCAGTTTCTCAGTTCTCAGATGTGTTCCTGAGGTTTGCCTGTTTGATATCAGCAGACAATGTCAGGGAGGAACATCACCTCTTCCATACTGCAGTAGAGATGGGAAGGTACTAACTAAAGACCACAAAAATGTTGGCTTTGGTTTTTTGCACTTGCTTTCTATTGCTTTGTGCTGCATCACAGGATCCTAAACCTGTGTGACAGCAGACTCAGACTGTGATCCAGGTTATCAAAGACGGCAGTGAACTGGAGGGGAAATGATCCTTTTTTCCATCACGTTAGTGTGGAAGCAGCACCATCTCCTGTGGGGTAACAGCAGACTTGGGACAGCCTCTTCCACCTGTGTCATCTCTGGGAAACGCAGGGTCCGAGCCAGGAAACCAACCCAGCAAACGTAAACCCAGGGAAAAAATCTCTCCATGCTTTTGAGACGTGCAGGTTCTCCCTGACTCCAGCTATTACAGATGAAATAAGAAGGAGAAGGGGTTTTTTCCACTATGCCTGACCACGGAGGCACTTGCCCAGTTGCTCCTCCCACCCCTTGGCCACATCTATTGCCACTGGCCCCGTTTCTCCAGTGCCAAAGAGTTGACATCCCATAGTTCTTCCTTCTGGATACTCATCCTGGCTGCCCCAGCTGTGCAGTTCCAGGAAGGCAGCTCCTTTCTTGAGCAACGCTGACCATAAAAATCCTTGTGCAAATTGGTGAGAGTGGGATAATTTATCGTTTCCATGGCAGTGCTGGAGGAGAGAAGAGCACTGAGGAGTGAGGTGTGGAATAGCAACAGAAACCTGGGAGACACAGATCACATTCCATCTTCCCCGTTTCTTTTCTTCTGAGTGGGTCATAAAACAAAAGCAAATGAGGCGATTGGAACTCCCTGTCCATTTTCCTGGGGCTTGTTTAAATGAGGATTTACTTCAACTAAAAGCTCCTTAGAGCCACTTAATTCTTCCAGGTGGAGTAAATATCTAGGCCAGTAGTAAAAATTCCTTACGGATGTCTTCAGGAGGGCACTTAGCAAGCACTTTGCTGAGAAGAGAACATCTTGGAAGCCTTCAAAGAGCAGAGTCAGTTCTTAATGATGGTGCATTAGATAGTGGGGCAGGACTTGGCATAGCCTTGGGAGTATTTGGAAGTTGCTCCAGTGGCAGAGGAATGAAATGGGCTGCAGAGCAGTGAGGGTACATGCTCTGATTTTCAGCTATTAGTCAAAATAACTCTAGCTAAAGTTTTATTTTGGAGATCTGGGCATATTTCACGATCAGTTAATGTTGTCTCCTGTGGTAGTGCATTGCAAATTCCTGTGAATTCCCTGAGTGGATCCCTTTGCCGTGCTTGTCCCATCCCTAGCGTGGTTAGTATGACCTGCCCACCACATGGACCACCTGAGGGAAGCTCACACACTCAACTTCTGCTTTTAGCTGAAAAAAAACCCCACACTGAGAAGAGCTGGAGATTTCCCATTAGGTCAAAATTTCCCACCTTCATTATTTGGTCTCTTTTCTGGATATTGCTATCCTAGAAGTACCAGTCCTTTAAGGCATCCTTTCCATGTTCTGGATTGGCAAAACCTATGTCTGAAAGGAATAATAATTATGCACTGGATATAACTGAGTGTGGACTGCTTGCCAGGCAAATAATATATGGAATAGCTGAGCCTGAGTGGATCCTTGGATGGGAATTCCTTGGACTCAGCCTTGACAGCTCCATTTGGGCACATTTCAGTCCACACCCAAGCTCTGTGTGCTCTCAAATCTCTCTGTACCTGTGTGTGCCAACCTCCTGGGCTGCCATTCGTGCTTTACTCCGGTTTTGCTCTAAAAAGGGAGAGCAGCACTGGGACTGTCCATCAGCCTCCAGGGTTGTGTGTTCCATGCAGGAAGAGCCCGAGGTGTTGGATGAACGTGGGCTCCCGGGTGTTCCCGTGGAGTTTGGTGTCACTCCGCACTAGGGACAGAGCCTCACGCAAGGCTGGCTGTGCTCACTCAGCTGCAGGAGGATTGCAGGGAAGTCCCAGCCTCTCCCAGTCCAGTCTCAGAAGGGAACAGCAAGAGCCTCTTGGAGTCTGGGCAGTCCTGGGGAGGGATCAGATCCGCACTGCCCCAGCCCAGGAACGCATCGCTCCATCCAAGGGCTGCCGCTGCCCACCCAGCGCTGCTGCTGGAGGCACCTTGCCACCAGAGGGAAAGTCAAGATGCTTTAGGATCTGACTGAGAGTGAAGTTGGTTGCTTTCCTTGAGAGCCGGAGCCCAGGTGTCTGTGAGGCTCCTGGATCATTTCTGAACTGAAGCCAGAGCAGGGCTCGTGTTTAACCTGCTCCTTCCTGGCTCTCGGTGGTGTGGTGGCATCCAGCCAAAGGTTGGGTTTGATGACCTCAGAGATGTTTTCCAGCCTTAATGATTTGGTAACTCTGGGACTGTGAGTGCTCCTGGGTCGAGGGCTGCTCTGTGACCAATTTACTGCCAGTGGTTATCCCAAACATGCAGGGAGGGGAGAGCCCAGCCCGGGCAGGAGCTCTGCACAGGGAGCCAGGGAGGACGAGCAGAGCTCTGCTGTTTCCATGGACGGCAGCTGGGACTCAGTGCTGGGTTCTGTAGGTCAGGCAGAGGGACAGGCCAGGGGAAGGACACATCTTCCATATCAGCACAGCCAGGGATCGGCTTCACATGGGCTCTGCTGCTGCCAGTTCCTCTGGGGTGAATCGTGTCCCAGAGGAGCTGCTTTCCACCCAGAGGCTGTTAGGGATTTTATACACACTCCATTTGCCTTTCCCCTCAGATTGGACAGTTGAGGTTTTTTTCAGGTTTGGGGGTTTTTTTGTTTCTTTTTTTTTAAGCTTAGGTGTTTTAAAAGTAACATTTTGGTTCGCCTTTGGAGTTGCCACTTGACTTCTCTGTAGCACGTCGTGATTAGTGATTAATTGCGCAGGACATGTTGTGGCTCCAGCCCGTGTCCTGGGGTGCTTGTCGCAGCAATGATGCACTGGGTGATTACTCACTCCCCTTAACCTGACAGCTGTATTTCTTCCCCTGACTGCTTAATGACCTTGGCCAGGTACGTGCCTTGTGTTTTGTTGGAGGGCGTTGGGGATGTGCAAATTGTTCTTTCCCTTGCGTGACCTTCATCCTGCCTCGGTAAGAGAAGGGAACTGTTCCATGAACAGATGGAGCGTTATTTCTAGAGGAAGGTGGATAACACAGGAAATCATTCATTCAAAACCCCTCCAGACAACTCAGATGTTTGCCCTGAGAGGGTGTTGCAAATCCTAGTGCAAGTACCTGCTCACACAAACTGTCCATCTATCTTGAAAATTGTGTGTGAATGTGCAAATCATCCGGTCCTGGAGCAGAACAGTGCCAGGGCCCTTAATTGAGCCATTAAGGAAATTAGGAATAAGCTGTAGTTACAGAAGAGATGTTTTCTAAGCCATGTGTGGGCAAGTTAGACTAAAAAAAGTTGTCAAGTCATAGCAGGTAAAAAAGAATGGTGTGCAAACCAGTCTGGGGACAGATAATTCACTGCTAAAAGCAGCAAACCTTCCTGCAAGTGGTGCTTGGCTCTTGTTATTCCTTAATGAATCGAATCTGTTAGCCAGGGAAAACATCATGTTATCTTGAAAAACAAATCATATTTGGATGCCTCTTTCCCTGCATTTGTACCCATTTTAACACGAGCACACTAATTATGCCGTGGAGATGATTTTGTTATGGCAGAAATGGAGCTGAGTTTGCAGCTGTAACTGTGGAGCTCTGGAGTGCTGGAATAGGTGCATGGGGAGAGATGCTTTTAATTCCATTGCCTTTCTCTTTAATATTTGTATCCCTGTGCTTCACGTGCAGCTTCACAGAGTGTTTCTGCTCCCTTGGGTGCAGAGGCAGGGGTCTGACTCAGGGGGCTCAGCAGCCTCCAGACTCCCATGGATGTGGGAATGGTTTGAGGAATCGTGTCCACGGCCCAGTTTCTACACAGATGGCCACAAACTCACAAATTCCCAGGCTTCCTGACATGTTTCCCGTTGCACAGGGAGCTGCATGAGTCATATTGCTCCAGCTCTGGTCCTTTTGGATGGAAATTATACTTTTAAATACATTCTGTGATTACATGCAGCAGCGATGGGCTCGTCTGGAGAAGCTGGAATTCGAGCCATTAAGTTGAGTGGCTGCCATTATGTCCCGTGTTTGCCAACAGATAATACACAGACATACTTCATCTGTGACAGCTTTGCCCTCTAGACTTCGAACAGAATCATCTTGGTACAGAGCTGTTCTCTCCAGCTCCATCCAGGTGCTGGTTTCCTTGCACCAGGCAGCAAATGCGGCCTCACGACGAGGTGGGGTGGGACAGGGAAGGGACAGCACCTGCTTGTGTCCTGTGCAGCGTGACCTGGAGAGAGGGGAGAGGGACACAGTGGATGAGGTGACGCTGATGTGTCCTGGTGGAGCCCCTGTGTCAGGGCTTTCGGGGCTCCTGCCAGAGCTCCGGGCTCGCAGGGTGTGCGGCCGTGCAGGCAGCTGTGGGTTTGGAGATGGGAGCAGGAAGATGCGCGTTCTCACGGCTCTTCTCACTGTGCCTGGGTCGCTGCTGGCTCCCTGAGCAGCCCGGGGGGCTGGGGGGCACTCCTGGGTCAGAATGTGGAGATGGCTTGGGATAACAGCGAATAGTACCTTGCCACCCTGTGGAAGTGTCATCCCAGCCACGGCCCAGCTGAGGGAGCGGGTTGGAGCCGGGTGCTGCCCTGAGTTACGCCTGTGGAAGGGGACATGCTGGCTGTGGCAGATGTCCATGAAATCTGAGAAGCCATCAGCCGGTGACTGCCGTTCATTCCTAGGCTGAGGTGAGCAAAGCAGCTTAGAGGTGCAAGGCTGCATATCCCTGTGCTGATCTGGCCAATCCCTGGAATGGGCTTACAGGATCCCATGGCAATCTGTGAGACATTCCCGTGCCTCTAACGAGCATCCAGTCATTACCTTCCTGTCGAGACAGCCTTTCCAGCCAGCACTGTCCCTTCAGCTTTCGTTCTGGGAATAAGAACACGATGCCAGATCCCACCTGGAGTGTGACTGTTGGAACCAAGGACAAAGGTGGGGGTGTGACCCAGCCCTGCAGTGCCACCCCTTTGCTCCCCACTGCCCCAGGGGCTGCTTCCCCACACTGGCAGGAGAGCAGGGTTTGCTCTGGGAATGTCCAGGGCTTCCCAGCTCTCTGAGTGAGTCAGGGCACGGGGCAGGAGGTTCTTGGGCCAGTCCAGGAGCCCGGTGGGCTCAGAGGGCTCAGAGAGCCAGGGTGTGCCACAGGCTCTGGCTCAACAGGGGTCTCAAGGGGAGAATCTGCTTTGCTCTTCTCTCCTGGCTTTATCCTGTTGAGGTCCTGCCTGTTTGCCCTCCCAGGAGCTGGGGGATGGAAGGTGAGATGTGAAATGTGGTTGCTGTGAGGACCTGAGCTGTGCCTGGCTGGGTTTGCTGTGCTCTTGCTGCCAGGGTGCTGGATGGCAGGGACTGCTCATCCCTGTGTTCCCTCAGGATGCCCTTGGCTGCTTTTTGGTCCAGGTGCTGGAAGTCATGAAGAGGACTTGTGGTTTTGCTGGGATAATTCTCAAGAATATCATCACTTTGGTGGCAAAAAGCTTTGTCTGACCATTTCTTATTCTGGGTGCTCATCCTGGTTTTCCCTGTTGCTGCTGGAATTGGAAGCAATGGGATTTTTCCGTGGGTGGCTCTTGGTTTGCACAAGAGCAGCTGGATGGGCTCTTCTTGCCCCTGGCTTGGGAGGAAAAGCTGTCACTGCCCCTGCAGTCACCCAAAGCCCAGGCTGGTTCCTGGGGCCAGGTGTTGCTTCTCCAGCCATTGCTCCCTTTGTGCTTCCTTTAATTAAATTTTCTGTGAGCTCAGGGTCTGTGAAACTGTTTGTAGATGTCGTTCCCCTCCTCTGCCAACAAGCCCCTCCTGGACTGTGTTGGATGGGAGCTGCAGGGACTTACCCTGAGAAACCAGGAGATGAGAACAGCAAATAAGGAGCCCAGGTGGTGAATTTAATCAGTGTAATACATTCAGCTGGACTTTAATGCAGCCTGGGCATTGATTCGCACTAATAACAGCCACCACTTTTCAAGTTCTGAGTTCTCAGTACTAAAAATATCCTTTTTTTTAAATATTATCGTGATGGCCTCTTACTACAATACCAATATATGGGAGTTATGCATTATTGAGGATTCCTGGGGATGTGTTTAATGCATTGTGGTTCAACATGACACAATCCAGGCCTCTGCTTCATTGTTAAATGGGGTTTTAGAACACACTGCAGTGACTCAGTCACGAAGGGGCTCTTGCTGCTGCTTCCCTGCTCTTGGCCCTCCAGGAGTGATGTTCCTGGTTTGTATTATTAGCCTTGCATTTGAATTCATTTCCTTCCATGATTTTTAGACCTTGTCAACTGTGTCAGCTTTTAGAGGACGAAGTATCCACACAGAATTTCGTGAGTTCTGCTCCTGTCACTTTCTTCATTTCCCTGGGAATTCCTGGATCTGGGTGAGGGAAGTGGCTGCACTGGGTGCCCCTGGTGTGTGTCCCTGTGCCATCGCTCCTGCTGGGGACAGCACGGCTTAGCTGTGTGTCACCAGCTTTGGGCTGGCTGGTGACACTTCTGCAGCTGCAGGGATACAGATCCCACATCTGGGATGAGCAGATCTGTGTGTTGTTCCCTTTGTGAGGAGTTGTGTTAAATAATTCAGTCCACTGGGAGTCATTTGTGTGATTTTCACCATAATTCCTTTCTGCTTTGGAAACTTCCACATCCAGAGCAACAGGTGATGTACATTTTAACATAAATATCCTTTAAAACGTGAGTTACTCTTGCTTTCCTCAGAGCAATGACAATTTTATCTCCTCTCCTTGCAAAAACCATTTGGTGGCTCAAATGAGCTCAGTATTCCCACAGTCTGCTCCATGGCAGGGAAGTTGTTTGCATTCCACTTTGAATAAGGACAGGCTTTTGGGGTAAAATGAGCCTCGATTGGGCATTCCTGACATTTCCAGTCAAGTCTTGGTCACCCCTGGAGGAGTTTGGAGGCTGTGGATTGGCTGCAGCACAGGCACAGGGATGCTCAGGATGGTGTTGATGCTGTTTGTCCACGCTGTGTCCCTTAGCCCAGGGCTCGGCATTACCCAGCAGCATCTTGTCCTTCTCTGTACATTGCCAGAGCCGAATTTATATCTCTTCTTTAATATTTACTCTGTAATATTTATTCTGTAATATCCTCTTTGCTTATCTTACTCTGCCCCTTGGGTGACTGAGAGAGAACCAGATCCCTCCTCCCCCGAGTGCTGCTCTGGGCTGTCCATGATGCCTCGATGTTACCGGGCCCAGTGCTTGCTGGGCTGGGACTTTATGGAACTGGGAACACTGGGAACACTGGGAACACTTTGTGGACTGCTCCCACCCAGCCAGCATCCTGCAGGCTCAGCCAGTGAGACTGGGCTGGGTGTAAAGCAGAGCCCAGCTCCAGCCCCATGGTCAGGGGGGATTTCAGTACAACTCCAGGTCCTTGAGGCTGTTGTGGCCTTGGCTTGGGAATGTCAGGAGTCCCTTCTGGGGGCAGGAGGCTGGGATTTGTGTGAAACCTTGGATCTTGGAGCGTGTTTATTGTTTGTTGCTGAGTGCTGCAGTGAGGGATCCGTGCTGACAGCCCCTGCCGGCCCCGAGGGCTCAGCACTGGCAGCTGCCCTGGCTCTGCTTGCTGAAGGTGCTGCTTGCCCTGGAGCAGTTCAAACTTGGACTTCCAGCCCCAGTCTCATCATTTATCTGAGTTTAAACATGATGGCGAATGGTTATTTGTAATTACTCTACATGAAAGGTATGTCATGAGGCAAGGGGAGGCCCAGGAGGGCTTGGGAAGCGATTAGGGTGACATATGCTTCATCCAGACAGCTCAAACCTGCACGGGCTGTGCTTCACTGGGGTCCCTCTGCCTTGTTACCACCTTCCATTCTCCTCCTTTCTGCTGCCAGGGTTTTACTCAGCTCTCCCTCCGTGGCCCTGCCTTGTGGCTGCTGTTATTAATAGGAATGACATGGGCAATAATCATAATAAGGTGGAAAATGAGACTAATGCCATCCCCTGGGCTCTGCTGCTGCAGCCTGGCTGAGGCCAGGTCATTTCCTATCTGCCAGGTGAGATCTTCTCAGGAAAGAGTAATTCAATGAAAAACAGAGCAACCTGGCGCTAAGGAACCTGGTGCTGTCTGTACGGACTCTCCACATAACGTATAGATAAATAAAAGATAGATAAAGCTTCCAACCAAGTGTGGCAGCCTTCCCAGAATATGGGATATGGGAGACTCTCACTCCAATCAGCCTCTTTCAGCTGAAATCCAGTCATTAGTTAAATTCATCAAAGGGCTTGAAAGCAGAAAAGGAAATTGCGTGACTTGTGCTTAACCTTTGGGTGATTGCACCTCGTGAGAGAATGAGCAAATCAAGTGGAGCTGCCCTCCCCTGTGTTTGGTGAATGAGCCGTGGGGCCATTCACTGAGATTGGGCATTATTCACTTTGTATAATTCCTGATGAGAGGTTTAAAAATAAACACACCATCAAAGGGACTCCAGGGAGATTTTGCAAGAGCAGGAGTGCAGCGGGATGGGCTGGGGTGTTCTCTTGTGCTCTTCCCTTTGTCTGCTCCATCAGCTGAGTGAGCCTGTCCTGGCTGGGAGAAGCAGCAGGATGTGGGACTGAAGCACGGGATGCACTGCTGCCCTCCTCACCCCATGGGCACGGGAGTTCATCCCAGCAGAGCTGTGCAGGGATCTGGGAGGTGACAGCAGATTCCCAGTCCCACCAGGACCCTGTCCTGGCTGGGAGAAGCAGCAGGATGTGGGACTGAAGCACGGGATGCACTGCTGCCCTCCTCACCCCATGGGCTCAGGAGTTCATGGGAGCGGATCCCAGCAGAGCTGTGCAGGGATCTGGGTGTTGCTGTTGGACGCGAAAGAAAGATGAAAGACTCCAAGTATTTCAGAAGGCAAAGAGTATAGAAGGCTTTATTGTCTAATTCTTACCACTTGATGAGGTGTTCTGATACAGATTTAACATGATTGGTGAATAGGAATAACACCTGTCTAATCCCATTGGTGAAACCAGAGCAACAGCAAAACCCCACCTGGAGAAGGATTGTTTTGGGAGAGTTTTTCTGCCAGGATTGTTTTGAGAAGAGGCTTTCTCGAGAGCTTTTCCCTTGGGAAGCAATCAGCACTGCTAGCAGGCTAAAATCCCTTCAGACTTAGAGATGCCAGGCCCACATGTGGGAGGTCCCAGCGCATTCCCAGCCCCAGCAGCCTGTGCTGTGCTGCTCTGGAGCAGTGTGAGGGGATTCCCTCCTGGATCTTGGGGAACAGAGCGGTGCTCTCCCTTGGCCGGGGCTCTGTGGAGCTCTGCTGTGTCCTGTCCTTCCCCCCAGCGCTGGTTCCTTTGAACACCAGCTCTGTGTGTCCTTCTTGGGAGCTGTTTGGGCTGCCTCCGTTGTGGAAGGGCCTGGTGAACGCAGTGTGGGCAATGCTACAGTGATTTTACAGGGCTTTTATGTTGTCGGAATAAAGGGCATCTCTGTACCAGAACAATTTGAACAAATGGCATCCACTCACCACGTTTCTCCCTCTTCCCCTCACAGCCTGCTCCTGTTCCTGCATCCTGCTCCTGTGGAGGAGGGCACAGTTTATGTAACGCTGATTTGGAAGGGAGCTACCCAGAGCTCTCATTTTTTACTGTTACAACTCTACTGATGCAGTAATAAATAGAGAAACACTTTCCTGCCTTAAGTTTATTCGTATTCCCAGAGACCATGGTCCTGGAAACTTTGAGGTCCTTGAAGTTTTCTAAGCGGATGAACAATGATAGATTTATTTAGGTTTTTTGGGGAATGTGACTCTTCATAAAGTGCATTTTGGGTTAGTGAGAAGCTCTGTGCTGAAAACTCCGGGTGGAATCTTGTGGGCTTGCGGTGATTATTTATCCCTGGAAGAGGCATGGACAGGTGAGAGTGGTTTGAATGGCTCTTTTGTGCCCATTTCAGTCTCCAGGAGCCACTAAGCTCCTGATTTCTTCTTCAAGTTGGCCCATAAGAAGCCACTAAGTGTTGATGAGTTGGGAATATTTATCAAAACGTTGCAGTAGTGGCTGATTTCACTCAAAGGTGTTCAATCCTCGACTGCCTCACTGCAGGCAGGGGCTGAGCTGGAGCAGGGTCAGACAGATTCCACCAGGCCCTGTAACAGGGACCTGTTATTCCTTTTATTCTTTATTTTCCTGCTTGCTTTGATGGGGACAGTTATTTGATCTTGATAAACGTGCCACGAAGGCATGGCTGGGAAGGAGAATTGTAAACTCTGGAGTCAAACTCCCACTGGGAGCGCCTCCTTTGTATCACTTGGAAGCTCCCCTGTGGCATTAACGACGCATTAAAGCCCTTTGGCTTTGGAAAGTGCAAGGAGAGAGGGAGGCAGTGGGGATCTGTGGCCAGATGGACCTTTCTGAGCATTCCCAGCACTGGTGAGGACAGAGTTCAGCATCCCTGGCTGCGCTGTCAGGGCTGCAGAGTCCCCTGAAAGCCTTCTTTTACTGTTTGTTGATGTTGTCATTTTATTTTGGCACCACCTCCAATGTAATTCTGTATTTCCAGTGGCCACATTCCATCCTGGAAACGACACCAGCTGGGAAGAGAAAGCAAATTCCTCCCAGCCCTTGAGCAGGAATGGTTTCATTCCTTCCCGCTGGCTTTGCTCGCTGTTGTAAAGCATTCACCTGTTGCGCTGGAGTGTTGGGAGCGTCTTGAAGGAGCAACTGTCGAGGGAGGGTTTGTGACTGAGTTACTGGAGGTTTGCTGTGGAAACCTGGGGGGAAAATCCTTGGGAAGGCTGAGGCTCTGATCCTGTTCTTAGTGTGCTTACCACTGTGCATGGAATTAGAGAGAGCCGTGTCTTTTCCCCCTTTTCCTTTTCCTCATGAAATCCATTTGTTTGCGGCGCTGGGATGTGGAAGTGGCCCCTCCTCTCTGTGCCCTGGAGTTTCCCTTTGTCCATGGCCAGGTGTTTGTTGGAGCAGTGCCTGGTGCCCAGCCCACACAACGTCCCCAGAGTTAATCTGCTCTTCTGCCCACTGAGAAAGTTTTTCCTCCACCCCAGAAAGTGCTCTGCAGGCTCCTGTAAAGCAGGAAACATTATTCTCAGGTCTGTAGTTCCCAAATGCTCCTGGGCATCTCTGCACTGATGTTATGAGGTGAAAGCTTTGAGGAGATTTCTCTTTGGGCTCTTTACTTTGAGCAAGCAACTGACAAGAATAATTGATTTTAATAGGAAGTAGGACTTGCACCTGGCAGACAGGCAGTGTTCAGGGGATGTCACGCTGAATGTCCTTGTCACCTGCTGCATTTCTTCTCCCTGCTTCTCTTTTCCCATGGATAGGACACTTTCCCAAATATCTAAGTTCTAATTTTTGTCCATTTACAAGGCTAAGATTTTGTGAATTCTTCCGGTGGGCACAGAGAACATAACTTTATTCCCATCAGCCTTCACCATCAGAAAACTGCTGTGTCTGGGAGAGTGTGTTTTAATATTTCACTATTCCTATAGCCATTATTATTCTTACATTCCGTTCTTTGGTTTTGGCAATGGCCAAATCGTAGATGGGATGAACATTAAGATGTGGGAAATGTAAACTTCTGCCTCAGCCGGTTAAACACAGAGCGATTTCCAGGGCATGATTCACCTGGCTGGAAGGTAGATTGCTGAAATAGCTGGGGTGAATCACACTCCAGATGTGTCTCTTTCTCTTCAGCGGCTATCAGGGAGTCCAGATGACTCCCTCAGCTGCAGTGTGGGAGAATCTGTCTTCATGGCAGAGAAGTTCCTTTCAAGGTCTTTGGCTGAATATCTCTGGCCGCAGCGCTAAGCCCAGCTTTGAAGCCGAGAGGAGTGAACTTTCTGGAGTGAGGAGCTCTTGTGATGAATTCTCTGAGAAAATAATATTTCGTGCTGACCTTTCTCCAGTCTGTCATTTCCCGCTGCTGCAGATGTCAGGTTCTGTCTCCATAACCCTGCTCTGAGAGAGCCAGACGGCTCCACGGATGCAGCAAGATAAATTAAACTGGATCTTTTCATTTTGGGCCCTGACATTCCCTCAATGGGCTCAGCACTTGGGATGCCTGAACTCCAGTTCTCACGGTCTTTCTGGTACAGGCTGAGCTGGATTTTGCGTTCCAAAAGGCCAAGGCTTGCTTGCAGGATTCCTGGGATGGGGATCCCATCCTGGGCTGAGAGCAAGGACCAGGGCTGGGCTGGAGCAGCTCGTGCTGGCGCTGATCACTGAGAACCTCGGAGCCTTTCTCCTTGAGATCGAGAAGCAGCTTGCAAAGCCACCCCAGGTCCTGACATGCCCTGAAAGCACCTTCCAGACCTGTTAACAGCGCAGAAAGGCCGAGGTGTGACCCCTCTGTGTCCCTGGGCAGTCCCTGCCAGCCCTCGCCGCCGGCCAAGCCCTGGGATTTGTGCCTCGGGCTGGGGAATGGATTTTTGCAAAGTAGGCTGGGCGGGTTTGAGGCACAGTCCCTCTGAAGTTTGGGCTCAGTGACGTTTCTGTGGCAGTTTGTGCCCAGAACTGGCTGTGTGTGAAGTGACAGCGGAGTTTCTGTCAGCTGAAGCAGAAGCAGCAGGAACACGGCTCCTGCGTAATAGCTCTGTTCCTGGTTCCTCATCAGTGCAAAAGGGACTAAAATACCCAATGGCATTAACAAAAGGAACAAGTGTCAGGCCAACCCGATTCATTTTTTGACAAGGAAACTGATTTTTCGAGCCAAAGAGAACGTACTCTGCCGCATTTACTGAGAGGAGCTGAGTGCAGGATCGCTGTGAGCCACGGGGGGAGGTGACCGTGGGGAAAGGGGGACACGTGAGGAATTACTGGGAGATCTCTGTGACACCAGAATAAATATTTCATGCTGTTCCACAGATCTCTGCTAAGGTGCCTTTGGGACTAGTATTTGCAATTCTGGTCATCTGTGTTCCAGAAAAATGCAGGCAGGGTACGTGGAAGCCTGAGAGGGCTGGTGAAATGCCTGGGGAGGGAAAAGCTGGGGGCTGGAAGGGCAGAACTTCCTCACCTGGGAAACCACAGCTGGACAGCATCTGGAAATATGGCAGCTGGGAAGCACTGGTGAGGGAGAAGAGCTCAGTCCTGGCAGAAGAACAGATAAGTGGTTCCTGGTACATTTGATACCTCAAATGTATCGTGTATTTCTCCAGCTCTGAAGTCTCATCCCTCCCAGATCTGTCCTGGGGTTCTTTGTGCTTTAAACTGATCCCTGTTTGTGAGAGCACCCAGGAACCTTGGCTGGGAGCAGAGCAAGGGCTGTGAGAAGGCACTGAGACACCTCTGAGCCTCCAGCTGTTGCACTGGGATCAGAAATCAGTCTCTGTTACTTCTCCAGATGTGGCTCCCCTGCTGTGCTGAGCCCAGCCCTGGCGTGAGCTGGGGGTCCAGCACCGTCTGACTGCAGCTGCTGCTGCTTTGGGTGGGACCCTCTGGTGCCCAGCTCCCTCCAGCTCTGTCCCAAAAGCCCAGATGTGGGCTAAGCCCTCTCTGAGGCAGGAGGTGCCCTCTGCCATCAGAGTTCAGCCATCACCTGAGGGCTCCTTCTGTGCCTTGGCTTTCTGCATCCCAGGACCTTGTGAGGCTGGTGTGGACAGGTCCCCTGTAGGACACACAGAGGGGACAGCTGTCTTCTGCAGCTGATTTTGAATTAGAAGGGACAGTTTGTCAAAGTGAAGGTGGGAGGAACACAGCTTTGCTTTACTGCCCACGGACTGGGTCCAGCTGGGTTTTGAGGATGAAAGGCACTGCCAGGTGAAACCTCATAGCTCTTGCTGCTTTGTGTGGCTAACTCTACAGCTGAAGGGCTGGAGCTGCAGCTGTGATTGCCCCAAACCCAAGGAGGTCAGGTTTTTAAAGGAAAGCCACTCCAAGGCACATGGTAAATCAGGCCCTTTAATCTGCTGACTGGATTGTCTGTATGACTTTAGTGTTCTCTCCGTTGATGCTGAGAACCTGAAGCTGTGCTGGAAGGTCTCCTTCAAGTTCTCACTGTGCAGGTAGTGATTAACAGGGGTTTGGGCAAGGCAGACTTCCACTGAGAGCTTCTGCACTTGCACACCCACAGCGAGGGGTCACTGTGTGCTTTGTGCTCCTCCCCGAGCTCAGGGGCCTCTGTGGCTCTCAGGGCCTCGCCACAGCAAGGTCTGGAATGGTCACAGGGTCGAGCTCTGTCCCTGTGAGCTCAAACTGGGACTTGGAGGGAGCCCAAGCCCGTGGTCAGGGTGTCAGTGGCAGAAGGGATGAATGAGGCCCAGGATGGTTCTGACAGGCTGCTTGGCTTGTGGGGAAAAATCTCTGTTTGCTGGGGCAGAATTCCTGCAGTGGGTGAAACACAAACACAATTCATTACTCTGCTAAAAACCACACAGCTGTCAGTCAGAGGAGCAGGGGGTGTCCTGGGCACGGGTGGGGGGCTGCTGGTGTGGAAGCCACCAGTGTTGGGAGCGTCCCTGCTGCCAGCACGGAGCAGGAGTTCCATGTCTGTCCCAAAGGAGACCTGAGCTGTGCTGGTGCACTTCTGAGGCTCCATGAGCTCCACGGGCAGAGATGTTCCCCAGGTCCTGTCAGACACCAGGCTGCCATCAGCCCAGTGTCCGGGGCGCACGATCTGCTCCGTGCAGACTGGCACCACTGCCGGGACGGCCGTGGGCAGAGCCTGGGCTGGGACAGGTCAGCAGCGTGTCAGGAGTGAGGGGTGTCAGTACATCACCAGCACTAAAATGGGCAGCCTCCAGTTTCAAAAAGAGCCTTCTCAATGCGTGCATTAACTTTGCTGGGATCTGCATGGAAAAGCCTTCCCCAAGCCTCTGACATTTCCACCCAAGTGAAAAATCCCTTTGCAGGACGCCAGCGCTTGTTCTCGCTGTTTTTGGGAATTGTCCCTGACACGGGTGCATGTTTGAAGGTGGGAGAGGAGGTGCCAGGCCCCGGGGGACACCGGGGCACGGCACCTGGAGCTTGCCCGGCGCGGTTGGGAGCAGGATGAGGGCGGTGGGAACGGCCGCGGCGCGAGGGCGGAACCGGCGCGGAAATGTCGCTCGGCTGCGAGCTTTGCTGCGTGTGCTGCTGTGCATGTGTGAGCCTGGGGCTGCAGCCGTGCCCTGACTGTGCTTTTCTCTCCCCAAGCTGATCAGTGGTGGTTCCATTGTCAGTGCTGAGGCAGTATGGGATCACGTCACCATGGCCAACCGGGAGTTGGCGTTTAAAGCAGGAGACGTCATCAAGGTCCTGGATGCTTCCAACAAGGACTGGTGGTGGGGTCAGATCGACGATGAGGAAGGATGGTTTCCCGCCAGCTTCGTGAGGGTGAGTGATTTTTCTGCTTTTTACCGCTCTGAGGAATCATTGCCGATGCTCAGGACATCAAGAACTGAGCTCTTCCTCAGTTTTTACTGTGTGTGTTCTCACTGATGCTGATTCCCACTTCTTTGCCTATTTTCTGTCCGAAAAAACTGGGGAGCAAAGAAGGTTTCTGCTTGCTGCTGCCTCCCCAGCACACAATTTTCCCCCCTCTGGTGCAGCTCTTGTGTCTCCCCCAGGTGTGCCTCCCCAGCACACAATTTTCCCCCCTCTGGCGCAGCTCTTGTGTCTCCCCCAAGTGTGCCCAGTGCCAAGAGCGAGAGCTCCGTGACTGTGACTGGAGCTGGGCTGCCCAAAAACGTTAATGCAGTTACTGCGGCCTGGGATAACAAATTGTGTTTGGTGTTTTGAGTCTGACCCTGCAGCCGGTGGTGGCAACAAGTCTGGAAAATGGATTTGTGTCAGGTGTGATTGAGGTGAAAACCTTCTTGCAGAAACACTCTCACCTGTGTCACTGACACGTCTCCTCTGTGCTGCAGCTGGAAAGGCTGAAGGAGAGCAATCTCGTTTTGTTTGCTTAATTTAAACACTGAAATATTCTGGGCCAGTTTAACCTCTCGATGCACTGACCAGTGCTGATTTCTTTGTGGTTCTGGGGAAAAGATTGAACAGCCTTTGGCCAAAAAACCAAATGAGCCAGTGTCTTTAGGGCCCCAGCCCACGGATCACTTGTCTTGGCCGAGTTCCCCGTCTCTCCCTACACTTTCCAGAGGCTGAGAGGATGCTTTTAGAAACTTTGTGGGGAGCAAAGGAGAGGGGAATCAGTGAAATGTCTGGAACAAATCCTGGCTCCTCGGTGCTGAGGGTCACAACAGCCTGACCAGGAAGGTTTCTTGCTTGTTCTGTCCAGTATCCCAATGAGACCAATCCTTCCATCAGCTCTGCAGGAGCCTGGCTTGGCTATTCCATCTGAGAATCACTTATTGAGGGCAGGCAGGGACCAGACACCAGACACCTGCCCTTGCCCCTCCCAGAGAGGGGAGCAATGCCTGGCTGTGCTGCCTCAGTGAGAATTAATATTTAAAAACAAGAGTTCTGGCCCGTTTTGTCTGCAGGTCTTGAAGGGAGGTTGGATGGGAAGATTTGCCCCTCCGGTTTCCAAAGCCCCTGAATAAGAAACGAAAGAACTGCGAGAAGAGCAGGTGATCACTCACATCATGAGGAGGCTGCGTTTTTCTCTGTTGTACTTCGAGCCCTGCTTTTTTTTAAGATGACGCCAGAAAACTGCCTGATTTAGCCTGGGTGGTTCTAGTTTTACTTGCAAAATAATCGCTTTTCTTTATATCTGTATTTCTTTTCTGCAAGCAGAGAAGGAAAAGGGAGCAGTATGTTGCATAGAATATGAATAGCATTCAAGTGAGGGATGTCAGACAGACCAGACAGGTATAAAGCCAAATAGGATTAATTTCAGGATGTTTTAGGCTTCAGGCCTCTTGGAAGTACTAACAGAAGTGCAGGAGAAGACCACTGCACAGCTGGGTTCCTCTCAAAGTCCTTTGAATCACTTCTGAGGACAAAACTGGGCTGGGAACCCAGTTTGCAATGAGATGTCTGACACTTCTTGCTCTGCAGCCAGATCATCTGAAAACCTTTGGCAAAGCATTTGGCACTCACGAAATCTCATAGCAGGGAACTTCACATTTGCAAGTGGAGAGGAAAACAGGAACCTGCTGATTCCCTTGGCCTCCTTTACATGACAGCCAGGGGTGACAAACAAAAACGCTGCTGAATTCCCTGCACACACAGCAATCGTCGTCTGCCTGCACTAATCCTGTTAAGTAGCTTGGGACTTGGAGAGAAGGAAGGTGGGGAGAGGAAACCACGGAGGTTTGGGGGCTCAGGAACTTTCAAGGAGAAACTGGATGATAAAGCAGTGGGTTTTGGGGAGAAGCAGCATTGGAGAAGTAAAATTTGGAGCCAGCAGGGAATGGTGAATGATTTCTGCAGGGAGCTGCTGCAGTCAGGGAGAAGGATCTGAAAACCCCCAAAGTCAGAAAGGTGGATAAGAACTTCAGAACTAAATTTAAAATCCAGCCACAAGCTGGGTTTAGACAGGGAAAGGTGTCTGTGGTGTATTTTAATGCCTGCTTTGAGCACACTGGACACCCACAGGGTGCAGCCGTGGTTGCTGCACGGTGCCTTTGAACATCCTGTCAACTTCCAGTGGTCTGACAGGTTGGGAGGTACAGCTGGAAAAAACCAGCAAGAATTTCAAACAAGATTTCACATTCTTGTGGTGGTAATGCCACTTTTTCCTCCTCTACGGATGGCAGAGCCTTGGGCTCTCTGTACATCATGGGCTACAGATGAGTTTTTGCATAACCAGCACATTGACACTGGCTCAGCGTTGGGAGGGAGGGATTTATAGCACAAAATAACAGTGCAGGGCTGCCCATGGATTCCACTGTTACACCCTGAGGTCTCCTTTAGAAAGCACAGCATGCCTCAAAACAAAGTTTGGATTGCAGAGCCCCTCATGAGGGCTCCAAAACAGCCCAGGTGAGACGCTCCAAACACAGGAAATCAAATGGCTTCGTGTTTGGGCTCTGACATATTTCCACTGCAAGGGGGATGAAAAGAGGAACGCTCATGGATGTTGTGCAGTGGAATCTTTCCTCAGAGACGTGACAGAGTGCCCCTGTCCTGGGCAGAGAGGGGGATTTATTCCTGTGTAAAGCTCTCCTTAGTCTCTTTGGATACCAGACTGAGCTTGCAGAATATATTTCTTCTCACCTCAGCGGTGCTGAGTCTCCCTTCCATATGTTACTAAGCCAAAGCAAAGAGCAAAACTGGGGCTGAGGAGCTTTTACTGCGGCTTCTTGTAATACCTGGTGACTGAAGAAGGGAAGAAATGGTGCTCCCAAGGCCTGAGCAAGGAGGGGGTATAAAATCTTCAAGTTCCTCCTGCAGGAGAAGGTGCAGGGGTGGAGAGGTGCAAAGGTGGCAGCGCTCTGTGTTCTCTCTCACCACTGCCTCGGTTCCCCCAAGTGTTGTAATTTTAGATTGATTTTCCTGCTGAAAAGCTGCCTTTGACCCACTTTATTTTCTGCTGCTAAAGGAAAAGTGCTGGATAAATTGGAGCAAGCTTTTAAGGTGCTGTAGAGAAGGAGACTCTGAACCCAGAGCCTGGCCCCAGTGCCTGGCAGCTTTTGCCTTTACTGGGCAGGTGGGTTTAGCTTTTAGTTGTGCCTGCTCTGTATTGCAGGTGTAATTCCCCATCTTGCTGCTTTTTGCCTGTGAGATCTGACTGTGTCTCGTTGAGCTCATCACTCACACGCTTTTCCGCCACTGCAGCCCTTGCATTAGCATTCCCTCAGAGCCAGGGGCATCAAGGTGAGATTTCCCAAAGAAAGGCTGGAGCTGAGGTGTTGGGTGGACAGCCCAGGATGTGCTGTAGTGCCTTCTAACAGAGATTTGATTCTCCCATGGCAAATCCAGCTTAAAAACAGCTGTGCTGGACGCTGGGGACAGGCTGAGCTGTGCACTTTGGGGTTTCCTAAAGGCCAGGAGCATTTCAGCATCCCAGGAATCTCTGTGCCACCTGCAGCTCAGACAGGGCCCCCAAAGGGTCACACTGTGCCCTTCCCTGGACAAGCTGCTTTGGAGGTGCAAAACCAGAGTTTTGAGGCCTTTCTTTGAGTCAGGCACAAACCTGCAGAGCCCCTGCCCTGCCCTTCCTCAGCCTGGCTCTGCAGTGAGCTCGGAGTTTTCTGCTCTGCCCAACTGTGTGTTCCAGTACCAGCACTCACCTCGGCTTGGGCTTTTGGGAGATGGGAGAGCCGAGCCCTAATTCCCAGAGTTCTGATGGATACAGCGGAGCACATCCAGTCTGCTGCAGTGTCCAGGCAGCTTTTGGTCCCTGCTGGAGCTGCAGCCCCTGGGAATCTGCATTTGGATTGCAGGGAACAGGGAGTGAGCACAGGGCCTGTTCTTGGAGCTGCTCTTGTTCACCTTTTGGGGATACAGAGCCTGAAGCTGTCCCTGTAGAATCCCCTGTTTTCTCCTCTTCCAGAAATGAGTAAAGGATGTTTCTCACCTTGGGTAGAGGGAATTTCTGAGGCTCGGAATGGAGAGTTTTAGAGAGGAGAGGAAGAGCTGAAGAGGGTTTGCTAAACTGGGGAGTTGGAGGGAGGAAAGAGAAGGTGTCAAAGAGCCTTTGGGCTGGAGGGTGTGAAGGACACTGAGGCTGGAGCCAGGCTAGTGAGGGGGAAATTCAGGCAGTGGGAGAAAAGAGCAGTAGGAACTCAGGAGGGGAAAGCAACGTGCTCCAGCTGCCTTTTCTTCTGCTGCTAAATGTCCTGTTCGTTGTCCTGGAACAGGATTCAGGAGATGGTCTGTGCTTCCCAGCAACCTGCATCCTACGCGGATTCCCAGCCCTCCCATGGCTGCACAGAGGCTGGGGCTGGCTGGGACAGCTCCGGGGGCACACAGCATCCCCTGCCACCTCCAGGGACACACAGCATCCCCTGCCACCTCTGGGGGCACACAGCATCCCCTGCCACCTCCAGGGCAGACACAGCATCCCCTGCCACCTCTGGGGGACACACAGCATCCCCTGCCACCTCTGGGGACGCACAGCATCCCCTGCCACCTCTGGGGGACACACAGCATCCCCTGCCACCTCTGGGGGACACACAGCATCCCCTGCCACCTCCAGGGACACACAGCATCCCCTGCCACCTCTGGGGGACTCACAGCATCCCCTGCCACCTCTGGGGGACTCACAGCATCCCCTGCCACCTCTGGGGGACACACAGCATCCCCTGCCACCTCTGGGGACACACAGCATCCCCTGCCACCTCCGGGGGCACACAGCATCCCCTGCCACCTCCGGGGACACACAGCATCCCCTGCCACCTCCAGGGACTCACAGCATCCCCTGCCACCTCTGGGGACTCACAGCATCCCCTGCCACCTCCTCACCCCTCCTGGGGGCTGCCAAGGGGCACAGGCTGTGCCGGGCTGAGCCTGGAGGCTGCTGCTGCTTCACTGCTGCAAAGCTCTGCACCACGGGCTGCAAGTGAGACACCGATCTCCTAATCCAGCACAGGGTGCAGCGGAGCGGGAGTGGGACACTGCTTGGGATGTGACAGTGCTTGGGAGTGGGACACTGTACTGGGGTGTGACACTGCACAGAGTGTGACACTGCACAGGGTGTGACATTGCACAGGAGTGTGACACTGTACTGGGGTGTGACACTGCACAGGGTGTGACACTGCATGGGGGTGTGACACTGCTCAGGGGATGTGACACTGCACAGGGTGTGACACTGCACAGGGTGTGGCACAGGAGTGTGACACTGCATGGGAGTGTGACACTGTACTGGGGTGTGACACTGCACAGGGTGTGACGCTGCATGGAGGTGTGACACTGCACAGGAGGGGGACATTACACAGGAGTGTGACACTGCACAGACTGTGACACTGCTCAGGGGATGTGACACTGCACAGGGTGTGACACTGTACTGGGGTGTGACACTGCACAGGAGTGGGACACTGCACAGACTGTGACACTGCACAGACCGTGACACTGCTCAGGGGATGTGACACTGCACAGGGTGTGACACTGCTCAGGGGTGTGACACTGCACAGGGTGTGACACTGCACAGACTGTGACACTGCATGGGGGTGTGACACTGCACAGAGCTGCAAACAGGGCACAGCCCTGGAAGCAGCTGAGGGGACAGGAATGGGGGCAGCTCCTGCGGGAGTGGAGCTGCTCTGCCGAGCAGGGCAGTGTCAGTGGGTGGGGGAGAATCCTGGGGCTCTGTGCTCACAGGGATTCCTGCAGGGAATTGGGGCCCCTGGCACTGCCACCCACTGCACTGCCACCCACTGCACTGCCACCCACTGCACTGCCCACACTCGTCCTGTACAATCCAGATTCCCTGGAACGGCAGCAGCTCTCTGCAAGGATGTGTCTGGATCATTAATCTGCCACGTTAGTTAATTGCGAGCGAGAATCCGCGATGGCGTGTTATCTGCTGGTTTTGTCCTTGTGCATATCCAGTGGAAGCAGGTTAATAATCCAGCTGGATGGTAAAACGTTTGGGTTATTGTGGTTTCTGATCATTATGAAGTGATCAGGCCTCTCCATCCAGTGCCTGCACTGAGCAGGGGAAATCTGCAATAATTGCAGGTCACTGCTGCTGGCCCAGTGCCATTGGGTGATTTCATGCACCATTTGGGTAAAGCTTCAAGCTGATAAATTATATTTATAGAAATTTTGTATCACAGAATCCCAGACTGGTTTGGGCTGGGAGGGACCTTAAATCCCATCCCATTCCACCCCCTGCCATGGCAGGGACACCTTCCACCGTCCCAGGCTGCTCCAAGCCCCGAAGTCCAACCTGGCCTTGGGCACTGCCAGGGATCCAGGGGCAGCCACAGCTGCTCTGGGCACCCTGTGCCAGGGCCTCAACACCCTCACAGGGAACAATTCCTGATTCCCAATCTCCCATCCATCGCTGCCCTCTGGCAGTGGGAGCCATTCCCTGTGTCCTGTCCCTCCAGCCCTTGTCCCCAGTCCCTCTCCAGCTCTCCTGGAGCCCCTTTAGGCCCTGGAAGGTGCTCTGAGTTCTGGATCCACTTTGTCACAGGTCACTGAATGTGTCAGGCACGCTCTGCCCTCAGTGAAGCTGTGGTGGCTCTCCCCAGTCACCTCCTTGTCTTCCACGTGCCTGAACGCATTTTCCAGGAATCTGCTCCGTGCTGTGCCGGGCACTGAGGTGAGCCTGCCTGGCCTGTGGTTCCCTGGCTCTTCCTTTTTCCCCTTTCTGAAAGGATATCAGTCATAGAGAACATGCACAATGCAACCGTCAGCTCTCCCTGGCTCCCAGAACTGGTCCTTAGGGAAAAGGGCCTTTTTCATTTGATTATTTCACTTTTATCTGCCTCTGTGAGTTCTTGCATTACACAAGAGCTGGTCATGACTTCCCAGTTAGGGCTGAATTTTGCAATAGGACTGGGAGCCTCATGAAAAGCCTGTTCGGGCCTTTCAATGGGAAATATCACATAGGACCAGCATTACGCAACTTGTTGGGGTTTTTTTCTGTAGTTTTCACTGATTTCATTAATTCTTGACACAGAGTTCTTGAAATGGCTCTCAGGGCTTGGTGGTTCCACTGCTGGGCCTTTCTCCTGGCCTGGGGGAAACCCTCCCAGTCCTGGTTTGTTTTACAGCCCCTGATGTTTTGCATTGTGGAGGTGTTTAAAGAGACCCTGGATTTCTTAATGTGGGGATTTATTATTGTATTGTATTATTTATTGTTGTTTATCCTTAAACCCACTGGATGCAGGAATTCAGTGGGGGATCCCAGTGCTGTGCCAGGCCACAGCCCTGAACTGCTGAGGAGCTCAGGACGGGAGCCTGGAGAGGCTTTTGGGGATCCGAATGAGCAGCAGAGCCGAGAAGCTGCCAGGGAACCCCTGTCCCATCCCTGCTCCCTGGAAATCCCCACAGGGACAGCAGCCACCCATCCTGAGCTGGGAGTGCAGGGGAGATGGGATGAAACTGGGAGAAAACAAGAGTTTTGAAGTTTCTTTTCTAAAAATGCAGATATTTGCAGTGAGAGGGAGGGGTATTTGTGTATTTGTGTCCATTTGGAAAGATGGGGAGCAGACAGACCTTGCTCCAGGAGTGTGATCTCAGCTGTTCCCCGCAGGAAGGAAGGAAATTCAGGCATTTCAGGCATTTTTGGGAGCCCCACATGTGGGAAACAGAGGGAAACACCTCTAACCCTGTTAGAGGTGCTGGGCTAGATGGAAACAGGAGTGTTTGAACAACACAGTGGGATTCATCCTTCCATCAGCAGAGGCTGGAGAGAGAGGCTGGAAACACCTTCAGCTTCCTCTGGAGCTGATCAAACTGTTGCATTTGTTTTTAATATAAGGCAGAAGTCATCTAGACTAGAACTGTATTTTTTTCCCCTTTGGGAACACGGATCCTAGCAGGGAGAAGCAAAAAATTTCATTAAGGAAGAAAGCAGGACTCCTGAGATTCGCAGATGAGGGAGGAGGGAGCGTTCCTGCAGTGCACAAAAGGCAGCCTGAATTTGAGGAATCACAAAAGTTTGCAAGTTTGCTATCTGCCTTGGAGTTTCAAAGCTTTTGGGATTCATGACTCAGGCTTACACACACATCTTGTAATGATCAGATCTTTCTGGCTTTTTTCTAAGTGAAAATCAAGTTTTTTTCTCATGATCACCTGACTCCAGGAGGCAGAGCTTTAAAAATACGCCCTGCTGCCAGACTGGCAGGAATGTCATCAGACTTGGTAACAAGCTGTTCCAGTTGGGTTTGGGAAGGCTGCAAAATCCCTTTCTGCAGGAGAAGAGGAGCAGGGTGGGAAGTTATTTTACACTTCAGCCAACAGGGTTTAATCCCCACACTGGCCCTGCTGGGTTTTCCACTTCTGTTTGGTTTGGAATGCCGATGAAGCTGTCACCAGGACATATCCCTTGGAGGACTCCCTGTGCCTTTCTGTCCTTCCCAGGGCCCATTTTCCCTTCTCAGGGAGCCCCCAGGTTTTCCCAGCACTGAAATTGGTGGCACTGGTGTCAGTAGTTGACCCCCAAGGTCACTTACCCCAACAGGGACATTGCTCAGCAGCAGCACTTGGTTTATTTGCTTATTTTTTATTTATTTTTCAGCATAAACCACTGCTCATGTCCATGGGGTGTTGCTCTGCCTCAGTGGACCCCAAACCTCTTCCAGAGCAGGGTGGGTTTGCTGAAACAGACGCTTTCCTGGCCAGCTTTTGGGTTGTTTTTGTGAACAAGAGACATTTGTTTCAGCGTGCCAGGAGATGTTTTCTGGCTTCCACTGTATTTGGTGGGATTGGATCACCAGCTCCCTGCTTTCCCTCACAGTGAGCCAGGGCTCAGCCAGGCCTCCCAGTGCTGATGGAAATCCTACAAACCCCCTTTTTTATCCCCAAATTTGCAGCATCGTTAACATCCTGCTAAAGAGGAGATGGGTGTGGGCTTTTTGTTCTTTTCTTTTTTTTTTTTTTTCTTTTTTGGCCTTTACAGCTCCCTGTGGAAAGGCAAAACATTAGTGCCCTGCAAGAGGTGGTTTAGCAGAACAGCTGTTGGTTGGGAGAGCAGGGAGGGAGCAGGGACAGGCTTGGAGGTTTTTCCTTTCCTAATTTACAGGAACACTGCCCTTTACAATCTGTGCAAAGCCCAATTTGAACTGAATAATGGGAAAGCAGGAAAGACTATTAACACTGAAAGGAAGCCTGAAGATCAGGTTAATGATGCTGCCTGCTTTCCTTGTACTCTGTATG
This sequence comes from Hirundo rustica, assembly GCF_015227805.2. Taxonomy (NCBI): domain Eukaryota; kingdom Metazoa; phylum Chordata; class Aves; order Passeriformes; family Hirundinidae; genus Hirundo; species Hirundo rustica. Next base: position 1,542,948 of record NC_053470.1, read on the forward strand.
TGGACAGTTCCACTGCTCGCAGGAAAATGTATTTTTAGGTTTGAAAATCCCCAGGATTTGAGGACTTCAAATGCTGAGGAGAGAAGTTGCTTCATTTCCATCACAGCTGAGGTGGTCTGTGAAAGACAGGGATATTTCTATCGGCTCTAAGCTTTATTTAATGTTTGTTTACAAACCGCCCTGAGCCCAATTTGAGTCAATCAGAGTTATCTTAAGCAGGTTTTGTGGGAAAAGGTAACAGAAGGAGCCCTTGATCCGTATGGCGTGTGCAGAGCACAGGCTGGTTCAGGCACACAGGAGAGAGCTGGAATTTCGATGGATGTTTTTTTATTTGATACTGGAAGGAAGCTCCAGTGTGCTGAAAGCACAGAGATCCTTTTTCAGTGCTTTCTATAGCTGTCAGTGCCCCGTGCACCTGTCCCCAGCTGCCCCGAGCCCCCAGTGTCACCGAGACACACAAAGCAGTCACACGCAGACAAGAGATTTTCGCAGAGGTCCTTCTGATCCAGCTCCCAGCTGAGAGAGCCGAGAGAAGAGACCCCTTTGTTTATTTTTTTACTTTTTATACATTTGTTGGTCTAGCAGAACATTGGCTTTTTGGGGTTTCCACCCCTCAGCCTCAGTGGCCAGACCAACTGTCAGTTACAATTGTTTTCAGGTTAGAAATATGCAAACAAAGGACAGAGAATGAAAAACAAAGGATTTGTTTATGTTACATCTGTGAGAAAGGTAGAAAACTGCTCTTAATATTGTACAATAACTAAAAAGATCTGACTCCATTTAAGAAAATCAAAAGGCTTAGAAAAACTCAGAAAAACCAGGGTACCACCCCCAGGTTTTAGGAGACTTGCTCAGGGGCGTCCTTTCCATGTGCTTTGGGGGATCCCAATCCTGGGATGCTGAGATGTGGGATTTGCCTGAGCCAAGAAAAGCTGTCCCTGGGAGCTGATGGGGAAAGCTGCTGAGAAATGCAATCAGGGCTCCTTCAGAGCCCCTGGCCTGGGAGGTTACAGAGCTCCAGAAACGCAACCCAGAGCTGACGTGCACTTCACATCTCTGAACCAGCCACATCTCCACCTCAAATCAGTCCCTGGGGAAAGGCTTATCCCTGCTCCCAGGGGATCTTCCTGTTCAGAGGAACCCCAGCTGGAGGTGGCAGGAGCTGGGACAGCAGTACTTGCCACCAGTAGCTGCAGTTCTCCTCCGGCTGCTCTGTTTCACTCGTGTCCATCTCAGTCTGGAGCTCTTGGCAGCATCCTTTCACCCTGCCACAGGATGATTTTATATTTGGGATCAAAGCAGCCAGCCCTGGCAATCCCCTCTGAGATTGTGTGTGGGGAGCGTTGGGGGCTGGTTGCACCAGTTTGGAACTGGGCAGTGTGGGCTGGGAGCTCTGTGGGGTGAGCAGGGGTGCATCCAACATCTCCCGGAGCCCTGCAGCCCTGAGCCAGCCCCCTGAGCTGCTGCTGGCAATAGTCCCTCTGCTGTCCCTCTGTCCCGCAGCTATGGGTGAACCAGGAGGATGGCGTGGAGGAGGGAACCAGCGAGGTGCAGAACGGCCACCTGGACCCCAGCGCCGACTGCCTGTGCCTGGGCAGGACCGTGCAGAACCGCGACCAGATGAGAGCCAACGTCATCAACGAGATCATGAGCACCGAGCGCCACTACATCAAACACCTCAAGGACATCTGCGAGGTACCTGGGGCTGGGACACACCTGGGGCTGGGGCTGTACCCACTGCATCAAACACCTCCAGGACATCTGTGAGGTACCTGGGGCTGGGACACACCTGGGGCTGGGGCTGTACCCACTGCATCAAACACCTCCAGGACATCTGCGAGGTACCTGGGGCTGGGACACACCTGGGGCTGGGGCTGTACCCACTGCATCAAACACCTCCAGGACATCTGTGAGGTACCTGGGGCTGGGGCTGTGTCTGTGTGTCCCCATCACATCAAACACCTCCAGGACATCTGTGAGGTACCTGGGGCTGGGGCACACCTGGGGCTGGGGCTGTACCCACTGCATCAAACACCTCCAGGACATCTGTGAGGTACCTGGGGCTGGGGCTGTGTCTGTGTGTCCCCATCACATCAAACACCTCCAGGACATCTGTGAGGTACCTGGGGCTGGGGCTGTGTGTCCTCACTGCATCAGACACCTCTAGGACATCTGTGAGGTACCTGGGGCACACCTGGGGCTGGGGCTGTGTCTGTCCCCACTGTCTCAAACACCTCCAGGACATCTGTGAGCTACCTGGGGCACACCTGGGGCTGGGGCTGTACCCACTACATCAAACACCTCCAGGACATCTGTGAGGTACCTGGGGCTGGGGCTGTGTCTGTGTGTCCCCATCACATCAAACACCTCCAGGACATCTGTGAGGTACCTGGGGCTGGGGCTGTGTGTCCTCACTGCATCAGACACCTCTAGGACATCTGTGAGGTACCTGGGGCACACCTGGGGCTGGGGCTGTGTCTGTCCCCACTGTCTCAAACACCTCCAGGACATCTGTGAGCTACCTGGGGCACACCTGGGGCTGGGGCTGTACCCACTACATCAAACACCTCCAGGACATCTGTGAGGTACCTGGGGCTGGGGCTATGTGTCCTCACTGCATCAGACACCTCCAGGACATCTCTGAGGTACCTGGGGCACACCTGGGGCTGTGTCTGTGTCTGTCCCCACTGCTTCAAACACCTCAAGGACGTCTGTGAGGTACCTGAGGGTACCTGGCACACCTGCCCATGGTGGGTGCTGGCAAGGGCTGAGCTGGGTTTGTCCCTGGGTGATTTGGGAACAAGTTGAAGTGTCTGAGGGCTGTGTCTTAACGGAGGAGCAGCATCAGTCAATATGTATTGACGGCTCCGAGAATTTCCTGCTGGATCTGATAATTCCTTTAGTTTGTATTAACCAGAAGTGCAATTTCCTGACCTTTATTCCATAGCTCTTTGACTAAAACATGATGAGGTTGAGATCCTTCAAGCAGTCCTCTTAATTAAAACCCAATGCCATCTACTTTTGAACTTGTGATTGAGGAAATTAGGTTGTAATTAAACCAATCAGTTAGCCGTGTCATCTGTGCCTTTCGTGTCGGGTTCACAATTTTCCCTGGCTCAGGATGGCCCCCATTTGCCTTTTTTATGGCGAGACCGAGGGCAAAACGTTTCCACCATGGGAAATGATGAAGGGAACCAAGCAAAAGCAAGCACTGGAGTTTAGTGACTGACTCCACAAATCCCCAACTTGGTTCTTCTTCATTAGGTTACAATTAACCTCTGTGACCCCTTAAGTCAGGATTAGTGCCCTGAGCTGAGCCCAAAGCGCAGCGCCCGTGGTGCTGGGTGTTTGGGAAGGGGAACATGCGGCTGGGCCGGAGTTTGGGCGCCGTGTGTAGAGATGTCCTTATCACTGAGAGGCAGAAGTTTGTTAGCACTGAGATCAAGGTCTGGGGATGGCTTTCAGCTCATCCCTCGCAGTGTTTAGCATTTAGTGAGCCTGTGCCCAGTCAGTCTGGGGAAGCCCCTTGTGAATTGTGCTTAGAGGAATGTCTTCCTCCCTTCATCCTTGCTGCTTGTCTCTCGGTGAGGCAGAGCAGCCGTCCAAAAAGCATCCATGACACTTTTCAAATAGGGAAGAGCCTTGGGATTTCAATTTGGAAACAAATGAGCTCAATTTCCATGTGCTATTTCGGTCAGAGAGCTTTGCATTGGAGAAGGGATGAATTGCAGGCGCTTCTCCACAGATCGTTTCTTTTCCTACATTTGCACTTTCCTGTTGGAATCTAAACAAACCCTAACTTGTATCTCCAGCCATGTCACTGTGTTCCTGCCGGCTGGGATTCTCAGGAGGTGCAGACAGGTGCAGCTGCATTGGGGGAACACTGAGTTACTGCCCCTGATGATATGTCCCAGACAGGAGAGATCCAGGAAGCTCCTTCTTTGCCCTGTGTGATGCAGGCTGGGATTGAGGGGATAAATCTTGGCTGCAGGTAGAGCACCAGGAAATGATTCAGCTGAGCAGAGAGCAGGACTGAAACGGGCGTTCTCATGCGTGGAATGATGGGCTGATGGAGAGAGGCTCATTATGCTCAGCTTAATCACAGCGAGGCCTTTGCCTGGGGAACCTCGGAGAGCTCCAGCAGCCAGGCACTGACACAGAGGGATGGGAGTGGGGATGGACTGGGAGAGGTGGGGCTGGACTGGGAGAGGTGGGATGGACTGGGAGAGAGGGGCTGGACTGGGAGAGGTGGGATGGACTGGGAGAGCTGGAATGGACTGGGAGGGAGGGGCTGGACTGGGAGAGCTGGGGCTGGGCTGGGAGAGATGGGAAAGGACTGGGAGAGATGGGGCTCGGCTGGGCTGGGAGAGCTGGACTGGACTGGAAGAGCTGGACTGGATTGGAAGAGCTGGGGCTGGACTGGGAGAGCTAGACTGGACTGGGAGAGCTGGACTGGACTGGGAGAGCTGGACTGGACTGGTCTCCAGGGCTCTTGTTTGTGCCACGCATGAGCAGGCAGCAGACAGCCCCTGGTGAGCTGCTCTGACAGTGGCACGTCTCCTTTTCCCGGGGATCTTTGTTTTAGGGTGCCAGGAAGGACGAAGGATGGGAGGTGTGAGAGGGGGTGGCAGAGCAGCTCTGGCTGGGCTGAGCCTGGTCTAGTGCTGAGTTTAGCAGTGCGTGGTTATTCTCTTGTTTCTGAGCTGCAGGCAGTAACAAATCCTGATACCAGTGAGGCACCTGAGCATGGGAGGTTCTTTCTGGAGGGTGGGGTTTGAGAGCCCTCCCACTGCTCCCCTCTGCTTCAGGATGCATTTCCACTCCCTGCTCCTGTGTCATTACACACCATGTTAATTACTCCCAGCACCCATAGCATGAGTCTGGCCAGGCAGGGAGCTCAGCAGCTGGCCTGCACCAGGATGAAAATCCGCTGTGCCAGCTGTGGGAAGCAGCTGGATTGGAGGCAATTCCTCACCACAGCAAAGCCCCACTGCCCCCATAGCTTGCTGTGGAGCAATGTCCAAATCCTTGCTGCCAGCCCTGCCTCTGGTTTTCCTTTCCAGTTCAAATGAGCTTTGCTCCTGTGCTGATTGTGGCTGTTTGCCCTTGAGCACCACCCTGCCCTGTGTGCTGGGAGCTCTGCGCAGGGAGCGCTGCCTGACAGCCCGGGTGGTGCCGGGCCCGGCTCAGGGACGGTTCCAGCGCCGTGTAAACAGCCCCAGACTGGCCCAGAGAGGAAAGAATCTGGAATGTCAGCACAGCTCCCTTTGGAGTTACAGCCTGCAGCTTCCTACTCTCCTTCATCCTGCTCTCAGCCAGACAGGATGGATGGAGGATGGATGGATGGATGAGGGATGGATGGATGGATAGATGAGGGATGGATGGATGGATGGATGGATGGAGGGATGGATGGATGGATGGATAGATGATGGATGGATGGAGGATGGATGGATGGATGGATGGATGATGGATGGATGGATGATGGATGGATGGATGATGGATGGATGGATGGATGGATGATGGATGGATGGATGATGGATGGAGGATGGATGATGGATGGATGGATGATGGATGGATGGATGGATGGATGATGGATGGATGGATGATGGATGGAGGATGGATGGATGGATGGATAGATGGATGGATGATGGATGGAGGATAGATGGATGGTGGATGGATGGATGGATGGATGGATGGATGGATGATGGATGGATGGATGGATGGATGATGGATGGATGGATGGATGATGGATGGATGGATGGATGGATGGATGGATGAATGATGAATGGATGGATGATGGATGGGTGATGGATTTAGGGATGGATGGATGGATGGATGGATGGATGATGGATGGAAGGAGGGATGGATGAATGGAGGGATGGATGGATGGACCGATGGGTGGATCGACTGACCACCTCTCCTGTCTCTAAACCCGCTGTGGGGTGAAGAAAACTTAGCACTTAACCTCCTGCAAAGCCTGCCCAACTTTGGCCTATACTTCAGGGACTACATGGAAAAGTACTTCAAAGACAGACAGTTTGGCAGCTATTTTTAGGTGTTCATTGAGCAAAACACTCTCCAGCATCTGCTCATCAGTCAGCTCTCCCTTCTCTGAGCAAACCTGACGGGATGAGCAGAAGGAAGATGACATTGTTTTATGTAACAGAAGTAAATTTACTGGAAAAACTCCACAGCAGCCTCCTCTGCTGTGTGTTATGGGAAAATGTTCAGTCTCCTTTTCCTGGCTTGTGCTGGAAACCACCTTCAAACACACAGAGAGGATGAGGATTGGGAACTCCTCACATTCCTTTATTCTCCCTGTGCTTTCAGAGGTGCCTGCACAGAAATGTGCTGCTTCAGCTCCTCCAGACACGTGATTCCAGAGAAATGATGAAGCAGCACAGGGAGTGTGGGAATAGTGAGGATGGGAATCGCAGCCAATGGCAATTCCGGAGCTGGGAGATGTTCCTGTGTTCAGGAAGGGACGGATGTCATGGAGCAGAGTGAGGGACACTGCACCATGGGCACAGGGCTTTTTCCTGGCTTTTTCCTTGGTTTTTTTCCCAGGCTGTTCTGAGATCAGCAGATAAACAGGAAAACCTGCATGGAGAGATGCTCTGTGTTGTTTCTCCCCAGTTTGGATTTTGGTTTGCCCTGTGACCATCCCACAGTGTGGGAAACAGCCTGCTCCCATTCCTCGTGGCCTTGGAGAATCAGAGAGGGAAATCCAGGGAAATGAGTCATGAAGGAACTCCTGGGGGAAGAGAGACCTCAATTAGAAAGTGTAGAAGGTGTTTCTCAGCTGAAAACACCAGGAAATTCAGGGTGACAGCGTCCTCCGAGCTGAGCTGGATGTGGCAGAGGTTGGGTCCAGGCCAGGTTGGCCAAAGTTGCATTTCTCATTCATGTTTGAAGTTCTCCCTGGCAGGAACCACATGGTGAGGCTGAAGGACAGCTCATTACAGGGTTCCAATGCTCATTGTGGCCCAGCAGCTGCATGTCACCAGCTGGCAGCGTGGCTGTGTGACTAAGCATCCCGAGTTCCCAAATTTAGCCATTCCACTGGAGCTGCTGGCATTTTCTTCCCTTCATTTTTTCCCCTTCCTATATAATAAAGACAAGCAAAGTAAGCAAATTCATCTCCTGGTGACCTCTGTGCCGATTCTTTCCAGTCAGGACACTCTAGATGGGACCAAGCCAGTTCCAGCTTCTGAGATTTGGTCTTGCAAAGTTTCTAGTCTAAATCATTCTGGTTGGACATGATGATCTTAAATTCTGTGATTTGGTGCTGATCATGCTGACAGGTGAAGTGTGGGAGGATGGGGGGGTTTGCTCAGAGCCTTCCACCCTCCAGCACATCAGCTGCAGGCTTGTTGGGGGTGCACTTGATGCCCTCATCCAGGCTGTTGATAAAGATATTAAACAGAACTTATGATGGTATTAAACAGCTTCCTTGTCCTGATTACTGGGCTGAAAGGAGAGATCAGAGCAGGCTCAAACAGCCCCTCAGAGCTTTCTGTGGAAGCTGTGCCACTGGAAGGACGTGGAGATGCTTGTAGGAGACCTGGCTGTGAGGTGCTGGGGGCAGTGGGGTTTGCAGGACCAGGCACCCAGCACTGAACACACCTCCCTGGGGCTGCCCCTGGATTTTGCTGCTCTCTGCAAATCCTTCCTTCTCACTCTCACAGGGTTACTTAAAGCAGTGCCGGAAGAGGAGGGACATGTTCAGTGATGAGCAGCTGAAAATCATCTTCGGGAACATCGAAGACATCTACAGATTTCAGATGGGATTTGTGCGGGACCTGGAGAAGCAGTACAACAACGAGGACCCCCATCTCAGCGAGATTGGGCCGTGCTTCCTGGAACACGTGAGTTCACTGGGCATTCCTGGGGAGCTGGGCTGGGGAGAGAGGAGAAAAACACAGAAGGCAGGAACTCTGCTGGTAACAGCGGGGACTGCTCCGTGGTTCTCCGTGTACTTTGTGAGATACAGAGGAGGGAGAGCTTGGATATGCATTTGGATAATCCCCAGTACATCTGAATCACATGGATGAGAACACACTGGTGGATTTTGCCCAGCCCGTCCTACTGTTCCATAAACCACCTCCTGCAGGAGCTGATAAATTGGCCAGTGTTGTAAATATGTCAGGAAATGTCCAACAAATGCCAGTCCTGGCGCTGGAGGCTTTCCTGGAAGGAGAGGGGAGCAGGGTGTCAGAGCTCACAGGTGCTGCAGCTCCTGTGTTGTGTCAGGGCGACAACAGTTGACTGCTTGTCAGGGAAACTCCTGATAAACATTCCTGAAACTTCAGCAGGACATCCCTAAAGAGCTTCACAGCATCTTTTAAACATCCCTGGGTCTCTCGTTGAGGTTTCCTCTGAGAAGGTGCATGAGGTGTTAACGTGGCTGGTTCTTATCAGAGCCAGTGAAAAGCAGCATCACATTGCACCTCTGTCCTGGGGAGATGTACGAAATCTTGGTGAGAATCAGTAGCTCAAATGTCATGACTTGAGGCTATGCTGTCAATTCGTTGCTACTGACAATGGCAGGAATTGCTGCTTCGATTCAGAGGAAGATCTGACACTTGCCTGTCACCAGACAGGGGCTGAAAGCTGCCTGATAAACTCCTGATAAATTATCCCTGCTTAGCCATTTGGCAAACCCAGCGGTGAGGATGTTAAGATCCTGTTCAGGGATCTCCAAAGGATCTTGTTCCTCATTTTCTTCAGGAGGAGAGAGCTGTCAGTGTGTGGCTGGTTTGGCTGTAGGGATGGGAAGGACACTGGATCCCTGCTCCCAGAGAAGCAGCTTGTTTGGACCCTCAGGGACTGAGAAGTAATTGCTGGGCAGGCGTGTCTTGGCTAAATAGAATCTGTCCTTTCTTTGGAAGGCATTGGCATTGGTGCAACTGGCTGGTTTGCAACACCTGACTTTTACCTGGGCTGTCTCAGAGTTAATTTGTGGTGCTGGGCTGTGTCAATCTCCTCCCCAGTGAAATCGTTCTCTGCCTTTTCATCGCCCTGTCTGCGTGGCCCAGGTCAATCCAAGTTAAAGGTGACAGTCTGTGGTCAGCGAAGGCAGAAAAAGGACATGCCAACAAAACAGACACCAGAAAATTTGTTAGACCAATCCAAAAGGTGGAGGGGCACACGTGTGAGTGGGTTTTTTGTTTGTGTTTAGTGTTTTCTGGGGTTCTGTTCCTGGGGAAATCCACGCAGTGCCCTGGGTTTCTCGTTGGTAAAGGGAATTTCAAACATACCCAGCCCCCAAACACTTGCCAGGTGTTTCAGGATCTTTCAGGGAAAGAGCTCTGGAAATAACAAGGTTGTCCTCTTGTCTTACCAAAAATGAGAGCTCTGCTGGGTTGTGCCTCTCAAACCCTCCCTGCACAATTTGAAGGTGAGAACAAGCCCAGCTCTGTGCAGGGCTCACACTGACACACCTGTACCTGCACAGACCTCGGCCATGTGTCACAGTGCAGGGCCCTCTCTGCAGTCCTGCCTTTCCCAGCACCTCTTCCAAACAGGAGAGGCACTGTGGCATCTGTCCTTCCTCCTGCTTGGGCTGTGCTTTCCTAGAAATCCAGGCTGCTTTGGGTTGGCAGGGTTGGGTTGGGAAGATCATTTTATTCCAGACCCTGCTGTGAGCAGGGCACCGTCATAGACCGCGATGCTCCAAGCTCATACTTGAGTACTTCCAGGGATGGGACAGCCACAGCTTCTCTGGGAATTCCATCCCAGAGGGCCTCCCCACCCTCCCAGGAGGAATTTCTCCCGGTATCCCATCGAACCCTGCCCTTCCCAGCCCTGTTGTGGCGTTGATCAGCTGGGTCTCTGCCTGACCTGTCCTCCTGACTCTGCCTTCACAGCAAGACGGCTTCTGGATCTACTCCGAGTACTGTAACAACCACCTGGACGCGTGCATGGAGCTCTCCAAGCTGATGAAGGACAGCAGGTACCAGCACTTCTTCGAGGCGTGCCGCCTGCTGCAGCAGATGATCGACATCGCCATCGATGGCTTCCTGCTGACACCCGTGCAGAAGATCTGCAAGTACCCCCTGCAGCTGGCAGAGCTGCTCAAGTACACGGCCCAGGAGCACAGGTAACACAGCGGGCACGGGGGCCAGGGCTCCTTCCCAACAGGACCAGGGGCTTTCTGTCCATGGCTCCTTCCCAACATGGCCTGGATCTTTCTGTCCTCTGCTCCTTCCCAACATGGCCTGGGGCTTTCTGTCCTCTGCTCCTTCCCAACATGGCCTGGGGCTTTCTGTCCCCTGCTCCTTCCCAACATGGCCTGGAGCTTTCTGTCCTCTGCTCCTTCCCAACATGGCCTGGAGCTTTCTGTCCCCTGCTCCTTCCCAACATGGCCTGGAGCTTTCTGTCCTCTGCTCCTTCCCAACATGGCCTGGGGCTTTCTGTCCTCTGCTCCTTCCCAACATGGCCTGGGGCTTTCTGTCCCCTGCTCCTTCCCAACATGGCCTGGGGCTTTCTGTCCCCTGCTCCTTCCCAACATGGCCTGGGGCTTTCTGTCCCCTGCTCCTTCCCAACATGGCCTGGGGCTTTCTGTCTCCAGAACTCCTTCCCAACATGGCCTGGGGCTTTCTGTCTCCAGAACTCCTTCCCAACATGGCCTGGGGCTTTCTGTCCCCTGCTCCTTCCCAACATGGCCTGGAGCTTTCTGTCTGTGGCTCCTTCCCAACATGGCCTGGGGCTTTCTGTCCCCTGCTCCTTCCCAACATGGCCTGGAGCTTTCTGTCTGTGGCTCCTTCCCAACATGGCCTGGAGCTTTCTGTCCCCTGCTCCTTCCCAACATGGCCTGGGGCTTTCTGTCCCCTGCTCCTTCCCAACATGGCCTGGGGCTTTCTGTCCCCTGCTCCTTCCCAACATGGCCTGGGGCTTTCTGTCCCCTGCTCCTTCCCAACATGGCCTGGGGCTTTCTGTCTCCAGAACTCCTTCCCAACATGGCCTGGGGCTTTCTGTCCCCTGCTCCTTCCCAACATGGCCTGGGGCTTTCTGTCCCCTGCTCCTTCCCAACATGGCCTGGGGCTTTCTGTCTCCAGAACTCCTTCCCAACATGGCCTGGGGCTTTCTGTCCCCTGCTCCTTCCCCCTCAGGACTTGGAGTTTTCTGTCCAGAGCTTCTTCCCATGAAGGGTTGGGGTTTTCTGTCCAGCTCTTGTCCCTGTGACATCCTGGATAAAAGGGGGCAGGACAAAGGGTCAGCAGCCAGTTCAGTCTTCCCAAAGCAGCAATTCTCGCTGGAGACACACTCAGCTCTGTACTAATCAGACATGTGAACTAATTACCCTTGGATGTACTTTCTGATGCTACCAGTTACACTGGCAAAGTGACTGGTTAGCATTCAGTGGTCTGCGAGGCTCCTGCCCTGCTCCCGGGCAGAGCCTGGGCACACAGGGAGTGCAGGACCAGGGTCTGCAGCTGGAGCCTGATGTGGGGGGAGCTCCAAACCTGCTCAGCTTTTCAGCACAGTCCTGCCTCTGCTTTTGCCACAGGGTTTAGGTTCAGAGGGGCACTCGCAGTTTGATTGCTTCCCAAAATTTCCAGGATCTCTTTGGCTGCTGCTGAGGACAATCAGCCTGGCTGCCTGACAGTGTGAGTCAGGGGCAGTGCCTGTGATACCACTTGGGATTTACTCCTGCGAAAAAAAGGTGAAAGAAAAATCAGGCCCTGTAAGGGCAGGTTTTTTTCCTGCCCTGCCAATTTTCTTTCTTTTTTCAAAGCCCATTTAAAACCAAATGAGAACAGAAAAGAGCAGAGATATTTCAGAAACTTCTGCAAGTTTTTGATGGGTTGTTTTTCCTAAGCCCAGCTCTAGAAGAGCAGGAGTGTGATGTGAGCAGAGATGCATTGATTTACTTCGACTGACCCACAAGTCTGAGTGATTCAGGGTAGCCAATGCCCCAAATCACCAATTTGGACAAGCCTTTGGCTTCAGATCCAATTCCTGCTTTTCCAAAGACCAAATCAAACTTGGAATAGACTCATGGGAACTTCGGGGTATCAGAGAGCAGCTCTGGGATCCCACAGGTTGTGGGTTTTCCCTTCAGCAGCCACATGAGGACCCTCAGCACTGCCTGGGAGCTCAGATGTGGCTTCCCAAGAGGAGGATGTCTAAAATGACCCTCTGTGAGTTATTTTGGAGCCAGAGCCAAGGGGATGTGGGCAGTGTGATAACACCAGGCTTGGGTTATTTTGGGAGCACGTTCCTGTTCCCTTTGGGATGTTTTAAGCTCACCATGTTGTTCAGTAATCACACAGAGTCATGTTCTTAGAGGCCTTGGGAGCTCTCCTGTGGTTCAGCAGCAGTCAGGTGACTCAGCCTGAGAGCTCTGTGTCACTGGATTGCCATGGACACTGTTTCTCTGGTTCCTCCATGCTTTGGGAAGGTTTTCTCACCTTGCATTAGGAGGAGTAACCCCTGAAGCTGTAACAGCACGGGGAGGAAACCTGTGGCTGCACACAGCCAGTGCCATATCCCAGCCCTGGAGGGAGGTAAAGCGTGGAAAAACGCAGGGCAAGCAGGGACGTGAGCTTCATCTGACAGAGGAACGTGATCCTCTTTTTCTTTTTTTCCTTCCTTTTCACTGCCTCCACACCTGCAGAGCTGTGGATTTTCCCTGCACCGGGTCAGGACAATGCTGAAATCAGAATCCAGGCCACACTCCCCAGAGACAGCAATGTGATGCTTGGCAAGGATCTGGGCTTGGATTCTGATGGAGCGCTGGGAAGTGGCCACTGCAGCCCCAATAGAATTGACAAACCATTTATTTACCTTCATCTCATGGTTAATGGGATCCTATTATTGCCTCATGGCCAAATGCTCTGCTTCTGTTGCTTTTTTCTTCTAAGTTTTTGCCAGCTCTGCCACAGACGCGGGCTGGGAGCCCAAAAAGTTCAGTCCCGAGTCTTTTCTTCATTACAGCGTGACAGGCAAACACTGCTGGGGTTTTCTCACTGGAATTAGGGAATTAGCATTCCCAAGATAAAAGGCTGGCACCGTCCCGCTCGGCGCGGAGGCAGGATGGGGGCGAGCTCAGAGCCTGCCTCCCTCCAACTGCTGCCTGTTTGCAGCCTGCTTGGTTTGAATTTTTCACAAAGCCACATCTGTTCACCTCTCTACTCCGGCTTAATGTGAATTAAATATAGGCAGGTCCTAAGTGCAGCTTGCTGGAATCCTGAGCATTCCCAGAGCAGAAGGGAGCTGGAATGCAGGGACACGTTCTGCCAGGGAGTGCTCTCCCTTCTGAGCATGAGCATCACTGCTGGGAGATCGCTGGTGACTGTCTGTAAACCCTGCACCTCTCCTGCCTCTCCAGAACCTTCCTGGCCATAGGGACTCCCCTCTTTCCCTAAAGAACTCCTGGATGTTCTGCAGAGCGCCCCGGTGTCCCCCTGGCACAGCTCCTTTCCTTGCACAGCCAATCTCCCTTCACACAGACTCTCACACGAAGGGAGGCACAAGCAGTTCTTTGTGCAGCACGATCCCTTCCGCCCCTGGCAGTGTCCAAGGCTGGGATGGGGCTGGGGGCAGCCTGGGACAGTGGAGGGTGTCCCTGCCCGTGGCAGGGGGTGGAGCTGGATGGGCTTTAAGGTCCCTTCCCACCCACACCTCTCTGTGATGGATATATCAGGCAGCCCATCCTCTGTTTTCCTTCATTTTGCTGAAAGCCCAGTCCCGCTGTGCTGGAATTTGTGGGATTATTTTTAACAGCGTCCAGAATTTTGACTTAAGAATTAAAGTAAAAATGAAAGCTCAGCTCAAGATTTCATCCGAGCCAAGGATACCAAAATGATATTTTTTGTGTATCACAGTGTGTTTGTTTCTTAGTATTTATCCTGTTGGGAACACATGGAGAGGGGATGTAATTCCCAGCATCTACCCCTCTTTTAGCTGTCACCAGCACAATCCTTAGCAATAATCAATAAAGCCATTCCCCCTGCAGCTGCCCAAGATGGCAGTTTTTCTCATTAGTCAGCAATCAATAGCAGCCCTTAAGTTAATAATACATCGTGGTGGCGGTGTGGCAGCTGGCCTTGCCTGTCTTCCCAATGGAAATGAACATTACAGCTCCTTGGAATGGAAAAGCAGGCACAGGGCAGGAATCAATGGCATTGATTTCAGCATCACTTTTTGAAAAGACTGATCATCGTTCTCAGTGGCCCTGGCAGGAGCCTGTTCTCACTCTGTGTCACTGCACTCACAGGGCCACGCAGGGAAAAAAAAGAAAGAGAGAGTTGCTTGATTTGCTGACCCGAGATCTGCAGTGAGAGTGAATTCCATGGGGTGACTGCTCCGGGAGTGGCTTGGAAGGTGCTCTGGTCTCTGTCTAAATGAACCCTTCTCCGAATGTTCATTTTAAAACCAGAAAAATCCGTGCCCAAAGACAGAGGCTGTGAAGGCGTTCAGCCTGTCTCCAGAACGCTTTTCAGCTGGGCACCTTGGGGCTGTAAAGGGCTCACAGTGCTGGTGGCAGAGGCCAGGCTGGGCTCCCAATTCCAGTTTCCGTCGAGCTGCTCTGCTGTGACGATGCAGATGGTAAACGGTGTAGATAAATGTAGACGAGAGATCTCTGAAGTTAGGTTTTAGAAGATGAGGTTTATTGTAAGGGATGTGAGGCCTTGCTCTGAGCTGCCAGGCTGCAGCTCGTGGCAAGGCCTAGGAAAGTGGGGGAAGGGAGAAGTAGGGAGAGGAGATTCCAAGAGAGGAAAGTCCTCGGGGAAGGGTGCAAGCAAAGAGAGCGTCCAGCCCCCCTGGGACCCCTTATCAGGGGTCTTCAAGGTGGGCTGGAACAGGACTTGGGCCAATGGGGTTACAGATACCTGATACTTCAGGGTGGTGTTACAAGTGTGGGATAAATCATACATTGGGGGTTGTTTTCCTAGGCATCCAGCAGCTAGGACATCTCAAACATCAAAACTTACTTTCAATTCTATCTCAGTTACAGGTTTCACATTCTCAGAATCTAAGCAATCATATTTATAGGGTTTTTTGGCTTCTTCCTCCCCAACAGTAAAATCCCGTCAGAGCGCTGAGGGTCACCCCTCCCCGTGTCCCTTTGGTGAGGTTGTGACAGCCTCCTGCTGCCTCTGACAGCCTTTCCCTCTGTGTGCAGCGACTACAGGTACGTGGCCGCTGCCCTCGCCGTCATGAGGAACGTCACCCTCCAGATCAACGAGCGCAAGCGGAGGCTGGAGAACATCGACAAGATAGCTCAGTGGCAGGCCTCTGTCCTGGACTGGGAGGTACGGTAAATCTGGGCTGGGAACCGGGCAAGGGCAAATTCCAGGCTGTTCTTGAATTATCTTAGACCCCATAGTTCACTGCCCACAGTTTGGGACTAAGCCTGGGGCGGAGAAGGCGCAGTCGTGACTTGAGGGTGGTGCTTAAACGTTAACGGTGCCCTGAGGAAAATCCAGGGTCCAGTTCCAATTTCACCACTAGCAGCCTGCAGTGACTTCTGTGATTGCAGTGCTGGAAGCAGGTGAGAGTTGGAGCAAACTCTGCGTGCATTCTGCCTCTGTGCTGTGTCACCGGGGAGGAAGAAGGGAAAGGCGTTAAGAAAATGAAGAGAATCCTTCTGGTGGTTGTTTCGTGACTGGAAGCCAAACTGTTAAACTGGAGTTAGAGATGCTTTTTTTATTTGCATTTTATAAATGACATCCCACTTAAAGATATTTCTGAACCAGCCCCGTGTGTAGTGATGGTGTAATTAAGGAGCTGAGAGGCACAGGGAAGGCAGAGTCAGCAGAAGGATTCCTCACCAGCGGGCCTTCAGTCTCTACATTTGTGCCATGTGTTTGGAAGAAAAGCCATACTAAAATTACGTCCTCCCTTTTCTTTTTGTCCCTGATTTTTTAAAATCATTGTGTGGAAGTAATCCATAAATAGGGTTTTGCAGCAGATTGAGGACGAACGGTTTTGTAAATCCTCTCGCTGTTGTCATCAGCCCATGTGTTCAGCAGGGAGATAATCAGAGTGATGGAGCAGCCTTCCTGCTTCCTCACTTGTGAAGTCTGAAATAACTCCACATTCCAGTCATTGGGATCATACTGTGTAAATGGGTGTATGAGAAGGAATTAATTAATTAATCCTTTAACTGTTTTATTTCTGGCAAAGGTCTGTGAAGGCTGGAAGGAGAGGGAGAGAAATACAGGTGCATCACCTGTGTCCTCCTTGGCTGAATTAGTTTCATTGCTGTGATGGAGGTTGGGTTTAGCCCTGGATCTGGTGATAAAACACACAATAAAACATAAATGCAGCAATCAGAGCTGGGATTGTGGCTGGCTGGGAGAGCACAGAGCACAGACAATGTGTCTGATTGTTTCAGTGCTCAGGAACATCTCTCTCTGCCACAGACTCATTTCCAGAGTGAGGAACCTGCTCTGCAGGAGGCACGGGACCATCAGCCCCACGCTCAGCCCTGGAGTGTGCCGTGGGATGAGCTAATGGGGGTCATTTGTGAGCAGCTCTGAGACTCGGGCTGTAAATAAATCTTAACTAAGGACAGATCCATTCCAAGCCAGTGAATATTCATGTGTGAGAGGGAAGCCAAGGTGACCTCCGCAGAGGATCTATGGAACAGCAGTTCCTTTTTCTCTTCCATTAGCTCAGTTGATAATTCATTTTTATTTAGCCCTATCCTTGATAATCCATTTCTGCTCAGCAGTACCCATTCTTTATCTCCATCCTATCCTCAGGAACTTGCCAAATGATTCTTCCAGGCTTTTTTCAGCTATTCCAGATTTTGAGCACATTATTGCGGCAACATCCTTCAGCTTCTCGTAACATAGCAAAGCCTGCTGTTGGTACACTCAGAAATCCGATGGGAGCACAGCCCCTGCCCAGAGGAAAACACACCCCTGCCCTGTTAATTCTGGATTTTGGGTCGAGAGGAGTCACAGAGTTTTGATGAGAAAGTCGAGGGTGAGAGCTGGACCCAGCCGAGGATTTCATTGCTTGATTCTTTCCTCTGAAGCAATTCTGAATCATCAGCTCCAGCCCCCACTCCACAGCTGTCCGTGGAACAGCCAGAAGGATGCACAGAAACCCAAAATACCCAGAAGTGAGCCACAGTGTAATACAGGAAGAGAGTGGGAGCAATGAAAAGATTGGATCTTTGGGAAGTGCTTGGATGTGCTGAGATGTGTGCAGGTGTTCCTTAGGCGCTGCAGACCCCAGATCCCACTCGGGGGCTGCAGGAATGTCCCCAGCGCATGGAGCACCGGGCTTGGCTCCTCACCCAGCCCCTGAGGGCTCAGAGCTTTGTGTCCTCTGCAGTTTTGGGGTACAGGAGGGACCTCCTGGTGTGTGTCCCCAGCCTCTCCAGGCTGTGGGGAAGGGACAGTTCTGGTTTGAGGAGATCACAGCTCCCAGTTTGCTGTCCCTGCTGTGCTGCTGCAAGGCCTGTCCAGTCTGTGGGAAGTTCCCTGAGCGGAGAGAAGAACCCACAGCTGGAATTCCCGGCTTTCCTGGCCCTGCTCCTGCTCTGCTCAGACCTTTCTGTACCAGTTCAGTCCATCCCAGTGGCTCCAGAGCACTCCTGAGATGCCCTGAAAACAGCGCTGACCACAAGAAAACAGGAACCAGGCATAAAAAATTGCCAGATCCGTCTTTTTCCACCAGGCAGGGCACAGGACAGAGCTAATCCCACATTCCCACCGCTTGGTGAATGATTTCAGAGCCTGAATGTTTCAGCACATGGAAATATTTCATTTGGAGGAATGTCTGATTTTCCTCAGCATCTCGAGACTGATGATGCTGATTCTGTGCTCTGAAGTTGCGTTTTTTTGTTTCTAAATTTACCCACGTTTTGTGAGGAGATGGTGGAAAAAGATTTTTTTTTTTAAAGAAGAAGGAAAAATTCCCCACCAAAGAAAAAATACTTAGTGAGGGAATATTTGAAATGTTCTCATTTATAAAATGTGTGCACACTTATACAAGGAGAGGTGTTGTTGGGAATGCTGATCCTAAAACTCATAGGAGAAGTAAAGGCTGCTTTAAGCAGAGGGCTTTTACTCAATCCCATGTTTTAGGAATCATTTTTATCCCTCTAAGGGATAAAAATTCATCCCACGTGTGTCCCCACGGTGGTGAATTTCAGGGTGAGTATTTGAAAACCGCGGATATCCTTGAGTTAACCAAAGCCAGGGGTTTTCCCCAAGAAATTCTGCAAGCGGGATCTGATTGTTTAAATCGCCAGTGGCACCAGGAAAGGGTGGCTTGGCAGGAGGGCCAGCCAGGCCTGGAGTCTTAAGGAATTATTGGCAGCTTTGGCATCTTCAGACAGGTAATGACTGAGCAGAATCTTCAGGGAAGATTCTGATCTCAGTGACTGCTGTAAATCAGGAATAATCACAGTTGCTCTGAGATGAGCCCCTGTGTGATTTGTGGCGTGTGGGTTTGACCGAGGAGCCTGCCTTGGTCTGTTGCCACGAGTGACTCACTTCTTTATTTTGTAACCTGAATTCCTGGCGTATAAACAGACCCAGAGAGGTGCTGCCCACACCAGTCCTCCAGTGCCTTTTGTCCTTTGAGCTGCTAATGGCTCACAATTTGGGGCTTCCACCACCTCCCACCGAGCCCTCTCGGTGCCTTTCAGTTCTGAAGCGTTCCCTGATGTTCCAGCTCCGTTTCCCCGGCTCAGCGTCGTCCCCTTGCTCGGAGTGAAACGCCCTCAGATCAAACCAGTGACATTTAAAGGCAGCAGGGCAAACCAGCACACGGAGCTGGCTTCAAAGGGGGCAGCCAGAGCCCATCCTGGGCAGCCTTTGCTGCTCTCTCCCTCCCCTGTTCCTGCCCTCTGAGGGAGCTCCAGC